>NW_028182155.1:0-567000 GCF_964271855.1 Acomys minous
TGCACACTTCTGAGATGTATTTGGGCAATTTGTCAGAAATGAGTTTTTTGCCTAAAGAGACGTGCTTTAGAACGCACGAGTTTTGCCTATTGGCGCAGTGGTACAGATTTTGAGTATGTAACTGTGTTTGATGAAATCAGCATTTCTCTTGCTTCCCTAAGCATAGGGAAGCTCAGTTTTAGTCACAGTAGCTCCCACAAGTGTCTCCTCAGTGTGTTCACATTTCCTTAGAAACAGTGTATGTGCTGGGAGAAACATGCATTACAGTACTCTTTCATTGTTCAGCCAATACATGTGTAGAAGCACAGCGCTTGCAGAAACGACAGTTTCTCGACGTATTCTAACTCACGGAACAAGTTGCACACTTCTGAGTTGCATTTGGGCATCGTTAACAGAAATGACTTTTGTGGCTAAAGACACGTGCTTTACAACGCACTAGTTTTGCCTATTTGCGCAGTAGTACAGATTGTGAGTATGTAATTGTGTTTGATGAAATCAGCATTTCATTTGCTTCCCTGTGCGTAGAGAAGCTCAGTTTTAGTCAAAGTAGCTCCCACAAGTGTCTCCTCAGTGTGTTCATATTTACTTAGAAACAGTGTATTTGCTGGGAGAAACATGCATTACAGTACTCTTTCATTGTTCAGCCAATACATGTGTAGAAGCACAGCGCTTGCAGAAACGACAGTTACTCGACGTTTTCTAACTCACGGAACAAGTTGCACACTTCTGAGATGCATTTGGGCATCGTTAACAGAAATGACTTTTGTGGCTAAAGACACGTGCTTTAGAACGCACGAGTTTTGCCTATTGGCGCAGTGGTACAGATTTTGAGTATGTAACTGTGTTTGATGAAATCAGCATTTCTTTTGCTTCCCTGTGTGTAGAGAAGCTCAGTTTTAGTCACAGTAGCTCCCACAAGTGTCTCCTCAGTGTGCTCACATTTCCTTAGAAACAGTGTATTTGCTGGGAGAAACATGCATTACAGTACTCTTTCATTGTTCAGCCAATACATGTGTAGAAGCACAGCGCTTGCAGAAACGACAGTTTCTCGACGTGTTCTAACTCACGGAACAAGTTGCACACTTCTGAGATGTATTTGGGCAATTTGTCAGAAATGAGTTTTTTGCCTAAAGAGACGTGCTTTAGATCGCACTAGTTTTGCCTATTTGCGCAGTAGTACAGATTGTGAGTATGTAATTGTGTTTGATGAAATCAGCATTTCTCTTGCTTCCCTGTGCGTAGAGAAGCTCAGTTTTAGTCACAGTAGCTCCCACAAGTGTCTCCTCAGTGTGTTCATATTTACTTAGAAACAGTGTATTTGCGGGGAGAAACATGCATTACAGTACTCTTTCATTGTTCAGCCAATACATGCGTAGAAGCACAGCGCTTGCAGAAACGACAGTTTCTCGAAGTCTTCTACCTCAGGAAACAAGTTGCACCCTTCTGAGATGTATTTGGGCAATGTTGTCAGAAATGAGTTTTTTGCCTAAAGAGACGTGCTTTAGAACGCACGAGTTTTGCCTATTGGCGCAGTGGTACAGATTGTGAGTATGTAATTGTGTTTGATGAAATCAGCATTTCTTTTGCTTCCCTGTGCGTAGAGAAGCTCAGTTTTAGTCACAATAGCTCCCACAAGTGTCTCCTCAGTGTGTTCACATTTCCTTAGAAACAGTGTATTTGCTGGGAGAAACATGCATTACAGTACTCTTTCATTGTTCAGCCAATACATGTGTAGAAGCACAGCGCTTGCAGAAACGACAGTTTCTCGATGTTTTCTAACTCACGGAACAAGTTGCACACTTCTGAGATGCATTTGGGCATCGTTAACAGAAATGACTTTTGTGGCTAAAGACAGGTGCTTAAGAACGCACTAGTTTTGCCTATTTGCGCAGTAGTACAGATTGTGAGTATGTAATTGTGTTTGATGAAATCAGCATTTCTTTTGCTTCCCTGTGCGTAGAGAAGCTCAGTTTTAGTCACAGTAGCTCCCACAAGTGTCTCCTCAGTGTGTTCACATTTCCTTAGAAACAGTGTATTTGCTGGGAGAAACATGCATTACAGTACTCTTTCACTGTTCAGCCAATACATGTGTAGAAGCAAAGCGCTTGCAGAAACGACAGTTTCTCGACATATTCTACCTCACGGAACAAGTTGCACACTTCTGAGATGTATTTGGGCAATGTTGTCAGAAATGAGTTTTTTGCCTAAAGAGACGTGCTTTGGAAGGCACTAGTTTTGCCTATTGGCGCAGTAGTACAGATTGTGAGTATGTAATTGTGTTTGATGAAATCAGCATTTCTCTTTCTTCCCTGTGCGTAGAGAAGCTCAGTTTTAGTCACAGTAGCTCCCACAAGTGTCTCCTCAGTGTGTTCATATTTACTTAGAAACAGTGTATTTGCGGGGAGAAACATGCATTACAGTACTCTTTCATTGTTCAGCCAATACATGTGTAGAAGCACAGCGCTTGCAGAAAGGACAGTTTCTCGAAGTCTTCTACCTCAGGAAACAAGTTGCACACTTCTGAGATGTATTTGGGCAATGTTGTCAGAAATGAGTTTTTTGCCTAAAGAGACGTGCTTTAGAACGCACGAGTTTTGCCTATTGGCGCAGTGGTACAGATTTTGAGTATGTAACTGTGTTTGATGAAATCAGCATTTCTCTTGCTTCCCTATGCATAGGGAAGCTCAGTTTTAGTCACAGTAGCTCCCACAAGTGTCTCCTAAGTGTGTTCACATTTCCTTAGAAACAGTGTATTTGCTGGGAGAAACATGCATTACAGTACTCTTTCATTGTTCAGCCAATACATGTGTAGAAGCACAGCGCTTGCAGAAACGACAGTTTCTCGACGTTTTCTAACTCACGGAACAAGTTGCACACTTCTGAGATGTATTTGGGCAATTTGTCAGAAATGAGTTTTTTGCCTAAAGAGACGTGCTTTAGAACACACTAGTTTTGCCTATTTGCGCAGTAGTACAGATTGTGAGTATGTAATTGTGTTTGATGAAATCAGCATTTCTCTTGCTTCCCTGTGCGTAGAGAAGCTCAGTTTTAGTCAGAGTAGCTCCCACAAGTGTCTCCTCAGTGTGCTCATATTTCCTTAGAAACAGTGTATTTGCGGGGAGAAACATGCATTACAGTACTCTTTCATTGTTCAGCCAATACATGTGTAGAAGCACAGCGCTTGCAGAAACGACAGTTTCTCGAAGTCTTCTACCTCAGGAAACAAGTTGCACACTTCTGAGATGTATTTGGGCAATTTGTCAGAAATGAGTTTTTTGCCTAAAGAGACGTGCTTTAGAACGCACGAGTTTTGCCTATTGGCGCAGTGGTACAGATTTTGAGTATGTAACTGTGTTTGATGAAATCAGCATTTCTCTTGCTTCCCTAAGCATAGGGAAGCTCAGTTTTAGTCACAGTAGCTCCCACAAGTGTCTCCTCAGTGTGTTCACATTTCCTTAGAAACAGTGTATGTGCTGGGAGAAACATGCATTACAGTACTCTTTCATTGTTCAGCCAATACATGTGTAGAAGCACAGCGCTTGCAGAAACGACAGTTTCTCGACGTATTCTAACTCACGGAACAAGTTGCACACTTCTGAGTTGCATTTGGGCATCGTTAACAGAAATGACTTTTGTGGCTAAAGACACGTGCTTTACAACGCACTAGTTTTGCCTATTTGCGCAGTAGTACAGATTGTGAGTATGTAATTGTGTTTGATGAAATCAGCATTTCATTTGCTTCCCTGTGCGTAGAGAAGCTCAGTTTTAGTCAAAGTAGCTCCCACAAGTGTCTCCTCAGTGTGTTCATATTTACTTAGAAACAGTGTATTTGCTGGGAGAAACATGCATTACAGTACTCTTTCATTGTTCAGCCAATACATGTGTAGAAGCACAGCGCTTGCAGAAACGACAGTTACTCGACGTTTTCTAACTCACGGAACAAGTTGCACACTTCTGAGATGTATTTGGGCAATGTTGTCAGAAATGAGTTTTTTGCCTAAGAGACGTGCTTTAGAACGCACGAGTTTTGCCTATTGGCGCAGTGGTACAGATTTTGAGTATGTAACTGTGTTTGATGAAATCAGCATTTCTTTTGCTTCCCTGTGTGTAGAGAAGCTCAGTTTTAGTCACAGTAGCTCCCACAAGTGTCTCCTCAGTGTGCTCACATTTCCTTAGAAACAGTGTATTTGCTGGGAGAAACATGCATTACAGTACTCTTTCATTGTTCAGCCAATACATGTGTAGAAGCACAGCGCTTGCAGAAACGACAGTTTCTCGACGTGTTCTAACTCACGGAACAAGTTGCACACTTCTGAGATGTATTTGGGCAATTTGTCAGAAATGAGTTTTTTGCCTAAAGAGACGTGCTTTAGATCGCACTAGTTTTGCCTATTTGCGCAGTAGTACAGATTGTGAGTATGTAATTGTGTTTGATGAAATCAGCATTTCTCTTGCTTCCCTGTGCGTAGAGAAGCTCAGTTTTAGTCACAGTAGCTCCCACAAGTGTCTCCTCAGTGTGTTCATATTTACTTAGAAACAGTGTATTTGCGGGGAGAAACATGCATTACAGTACTCTTTCATTGTTCAGCCAATACATGTGTAGAAGTACAGCACTTGCAGAAAGGACAGTTTCTCGAAGTCTTCTACCTCAGGAAACAAGTTGCACACTTCTGAGATGTATTTGGGCAATGTTGTCAGAAATGAGTTTTTTGCCTAAAGAGACGTGCTTTAGAACGCACGAGTTTTGCCTATTGGCGCAGTGGTACAGATTGTGAGTATGTAATTGTGTTTGATGAAATCAGCATTTCTTTTGCTTCCCTGTGCGTAGAGAAGCTCAGTTTTAGTCACAATAGCTCCCACAAGTGTCTCCTCAGTGTGTTCACATTTCCTTAGAAACAGTGTATTTCCTGGGAGAAACATGCATTACAGTACTCTTTCATTGTTCAGCCAATACATGTGTAGAAGCACAGCGCTTGCAGAAACGACAGTTTCTCGACGTTTTCTAACTCACGGAACAAGTTGCACACTTCTGAGATGCATTTGGGCATCGTTAACAGAAATGACTTTTGTGGCTAAAGACAGGTGCTTAAGAACGCACTAGTTTTGCCTATTTGCGCAGTAGTACAGATTGTGAGTATGTAATTGTGTTTGATGAAATCAGCATTTCTTTTGCTTCCCTGTGCGTAGAGAAGCTCAGTTTTAGTCACAATAGCTCCCACAAGTGTCTCCTCAGTGTGTTCACATTTCCTTAGAAACAGTGTATTTCCTGGGAGAAACATGCATTACAGTACTCTTTCATTGTTCAGCCAATACATGTGTAGAAGCACAGCGCTTGCAGAAATGACAGTTTCTCGACGTTTTCTAACTCACGGAACAAGTTGCACACTTCTGAGATGCATTTGGGCATCGTTAACAGAAATGACTTTTGTGGCTAAAGACAGGTGCTTAAGAACGCACTAGTTTTGCCTATTTGCGCAGTAGTACAGATTGTGAGTATGTAATTGTGTTTGATGAAATCAGCATTTCTTTTGCTTCCCTGTGCGTAGAGAAGCTCAGTTTTAGTCACAGTAGCTCCCACAAGTTTCTCCTCAGTGTGTTCATATTTACTTAGAAACAGTGTATTTGCTGGGAGAAACATGCATTACAGTACTCTTTCACTGTTCAGCCAATACATGTGTAGAAGCAAAGCGCTTGCAGAAACGACAGTTTCTCGACGTATTCTACCTCACGGAACAAGTTGCACACTTCTGAGATGTATTTGGGCAATGTTGTCAGAAATGAGTTTTTTGCCTAAAGAGACGTGCTTTGGAAGGCACTAGTTTTGCCTATTGGCGCAGTAGTACAGATTGTGAGTATGTAATTGTGTTTGATGAAATCAGCATTTCTCTTTCTTCCCTGTGCGTAGAGAAGCTCAGTTTTGGTCACAGTAGCTCCCACAAGTGTCTCCTCAGTGTGTTCATATTTACTTAGAAACAGTGTATTTGCGGGGAGAAACATGCATTACAGTACTCTTTCATTGTTCAGCCAATACATGTGTAGAAGCACAGCGCTTGCAGAAACGACAGTTTCTCGAAGTCTTCTACCTCAGGAAACAAGTTGCACACTTCTGAGATGTATTTGGGCAATGTTGTCAGAAATGAGTTTTTTGCCTAAAGAGACGTGCTTTAGAACGCACGAGTTTTGCCTATTGGCGCAGTGGTACAGATTTTGAGTATGTAACTGTGTTTGATGAAATCAGCATTTCTCTTGCTTCCCTATGCATAGGGAAGCTCAGTTTTAGTCACAGTAGCTCCCACAAGTGTCTCCTAAGTGTGTTCACATTTCCTTAGAAACAGTGTATGTGCTGGGAGAAACATGCATTACAGTACTCTTTCATTGTTCAGCCAATACATGTGTAGAAGCACAGCGCTTGCAGAAACGACAGTTTCTCGACGTATTCTAACTCACGGAACAAGTTGCACACTTCTGAGATGCATTTGGGCATCGTTAACAGAAATGACTTTTGTGGCTGAAGACACGTGCTTTAGACCGCAATAGTTTTGCCTATTTGTGCAGTAGTACAGATTGTGAGTATGTAATTGTGTTTGATGAAATCAGCATTTCTTTTGCTTCCCTGTGCGTAGAGAAGCTCAGTTTTAGTCCAAGTAGCTCCCACAAGTGTCTCCTCAGTGTGTTCACATTTCCTTAGAAACAGTGTATTTGCTGGGAGAAACATGCATTACAGTACTCTTTCATTGTTAAGCCAATACATGTGTAGAAGCACAGCGCTTGCAGAAAGGACAGTTTCTCGAAGTCTTCTACCTCAGGAAACAAGTTGCACACTTCTGAGATGTATTTGGGCAATGTTGTCAGAAATGAGTTTTTTGCCTAAAGAGACGTGCTTTAGAACGCACGAGTTTTGCCTATAGGTGCAGTGGTACAGATTTTGAGTATGTAACTGTGTTTGATGAAATCAGCATTTCTCTTGCTTCCCTAAGCATAGGGAAGCTCAGTTTTAGTCACAGTAGCTCCCACAAGTGTCTCCTCAGTGTGTTCACATTTCCTTAGAAACAGTGTATTTGCTGTGAGAAACATGCATTACAGTACTCTTTCATTGTTCAGCCAATACATGTGTAGAAGCACAGCGCTTGCAGAAACGACAGTTTCTCGACGTATTCTAACTCACGGAACAAGTTGCACACTTCTGAGATGCATTTGGGCATCGTTAACAGAAATGACTTTTGTGGCTAAAGACAGGTGCTTTAGAACGCACTAGTTTTGCCTATTTGCGCAGTAGTACAGATTGTGAGTATGTAATTGTGTTTGATGAAATCAGCATTTCTCTTGCTTCCCTGTGCGTAGAGAAGCTCAGTTTTAGTCAAAGTAGCTCCCACAAGTGTCTCCTCAGTGTGTTCATATTTACTTAGAAACAGTGTATTTGCTGGGAGAAACATGCATTACAGTACTCTTTCATTGTTCAGCCAATACATGCGTAGAAGCACAGCGCTTGCAGAAACGACAGTTTCTCGAAGTCTTCTACCTCAGGAAACAAGTTGCACACTTCTGAGATGTATTTGGGCAATGTTGTCAGAAATGACTTTTTTGCCTAAAGAGACGTGCTTTAGAACACACGAGTTTTGCCTATTGGCGCAGTAGTACAGATTTTGAGTATGTAACTGTGTTTGATGAAATCAGCATTTCTCTTGCATCCCTATGCATAGGGAAGCTCAGTTTTAGTCACAGTAGCTCCCACAAGTGTCTCCTCAGTGTGTTCACATTTCCTTAGAAACAGTGTATTTGCTGGGAGAAACATGCATTACAGTACTCTTTCATTGTTCAGCCAATACATGTGTAGAAGCACAGCGCTTGCAGAAACGACAGTTTCTCGAAGTCTTCTACCTCAGGAAACAAGTTGCACACTTCTGAGATGTATTTGGGCAATGTTGTCAGAAATGAGTTTTTTGCCTAAAGAGACGTGCTTTAGAACGCAAGAGTTTTGCCTATTGGCGCAGTGGTACAGATTTTGAGTATGTAACTGTGTTTGATGAAATCAGCATTTCTCTTGCTTCCCTAAGCATAGGGAAGCTCAGTTTTAGTCACAGTAGCTCCCACAAGTGTCTCCTCAGTGTGTTCACATTTCCTTAGAAACAGTGTATGTGCTGGGAGAAACATGCATTACAGTACTCTTTCATTGTTCAGCCAATACATGTGTAGAAGCACAGCGCTTGCAGAAACGACAGTTTCTCGACGTATTCTAACTCACGGAACAAGTTGCACACTTCTGAGATGCATTTGGGCATCGTTAACAGAAATGACTTTTGTGGCTAAAGACACGTGCTTTACAACGCACTAGTTTTGCCTATTTGCGCAGTAGTACAGATTCTGAGTATGTAATTGTGTTTGATGAAATCAGCATTTCTTTTGCTTCCCTGTGCGTAGAGAAGCTCAGTTTTAGTCACAGTAGCTCCCACAAGTGTCTCCTCAGTGTGTTCACATTTCCTTAGAAACAGTGTATTTGCTGGGAGAAACATGCATTACAGTACTCTTTCATTGTTCAGCCAATACATGTGTAGAAGCACAGCGCTTGCAGAAAGGACAGTTTCTCGAAGTCTTCTACCTCAGGAAACAAGTTGCACACTTCTGAGATGTATTTGGGCAATGTTGTCAGAAATGAGTTTTTTGCCTAAAGAGACGTGCTTTAGAACGCACGAGTTTTGCCTATTGGCGTAGTGGTACAGATTTTGAGTCTGTAACTGTGTTTGATGAAATCAGCATTTCTCTTGCTTCCCTATGCATAGGGAAGCTCAGTTTTAGTCACAGTAGCTCCCACAAGTGTTTCCTCAGTGTGTTCACATTTCCTTAGAAACAGTGTATTTGCTGGGAGAAACATGCATTACAGTACTCTTTCATTGTTCAGCCAATACATGTGTAGAAGCACAGCACTTGCAGAAACGACAGTTTCTCGACGTTTTCTAACTCACGGAACAAGTTGCACACTTCTGAGATGCATTTGGGCATCGTTAACAGAAATGACTTTTGTGGCTAAAGACAGGTGCTGTGGAACGCACTAGTTTTGCCTATTTGCGCAGTAGTACAGATTGTGAGTATGTAATTGTGTTTGATGAAATCAGCATTTCTTTTGCTTCCCTGTGCGTAGAGAAGCTCAGTTTTAGTCACAGTAGCTCCCACAAGTGTCCCCTCAGTGTGTTCACATTTCCTTAGAAACAGTGTATTTGCTGGGAGAAACATGCATTACAGTACTCTTTCATTGTTCAGCCAATACATGTGTAGAAGCACAGTGCTTGCAGAAACGACAGTTTCTTGACGTATTCTAACTCACGGAACAAGTTGCACACTTCTGAGATGTATTTGGGCAATTTGTCAGAAATGAGTTTTTTCCCTAAAGAGACGTGCTGTGGAACGCACTAGTTTTGCCTATTTGCGCAGTAGTACAGATTGTGAGTATGTAATTGTGTTTGATGAAATCAGCATTTCTCTTGCTTCCCTGTGCATAGAGAAGCTCAGTTTTAGTCACAGTAGCTCCCACAAGTGTCTCCTCAGTGTGTTCATATTTACTTAGAAACAGTGTATTTGCGGGGAGAAACATGCATTACAGTACTCTTTCATTGTTCAGCCAATGTATGTGTAGAAGCACAGTGCTTGCAGAAACGACAGTTTCTCGAAGTCTTCTACCTCAGGAAACAAGTTGCACACTTCTGAGATGTATTTGGGCAATGTTGTCAGAAATGAGTTTTTTGCCTAAAGAGACGTGCTTTAGAACGCAAGAGTTTTGCCTATTGGCGCAGTGGTACAGATTTTGAGTATGTAATTGTGTTTGATGAAATCAGCATTTCTCTTGCTTCCCTGTGCGTAGAGAAGCTCAGTTTTAGTCACAGTAGCTCCCACAAGTGTCTCCTCAGTGTGCTCATATTTCCTTAGAAACAGTGTATTTGCTGGGAGAAACATGCATTACAGTACTCTTTCATTGTTCAGCCAATACATGTGTAGAAGCACAGCGCTTTCAGAAATGACAGTTTCTCGACGTTTTCTAACTCACGGAACAAGTTGCACACTTCTGAGATGCATTTGGGCATCGTTAACAGAAATGACTTTTGTGGCTAAAGACACGTGCTTTACAACGCACTAGTTTTGCCTATTTGCGCAGTAGTACAGATTCTGAGTATGTAATTGTGTTTGATGAAATCAGCATTTCTTTTGCTTCCCTGTGCGTAGAGAAGCTCAGTTTTAGTCACAGTAGCTCCCACAAGTGTCTCCTCAGTGTGTTCACATTTCCTTAGAAACAGTGTATTTGCTGGGAGAAACATGCATTACAGTACTCTTTCATTGTTCAGCCAATACATGTGTAGAAGCACAGCGCTTGCAGAAAGGACAGTTTCTCGAAGTCTTCTACCTCAGGAAACAAGTTGCACACTTCTGAGATGTATTTGGGCAATGTTGTCAGAAATGAGTTTTTTGCCTAAAGAGACGTGCTTTAGAACGCACGAGTTTTGCCTATTGGCGTAGTGGTACAGATTTTGAGTCTGTAACTGTGTTTGATGAAATCAGCATTTCTCTTGCTTCCCTATGCATAGGGAAGCTCAGTTTTAGTCACAGTAGCTCCCACAAGTGTCTCCTCAGTGTGTTCACATTTCCTTAGAAACAGTGTATTTGCTGGGAGAAACATGCATTACAGTACTCTTTCATTGTTCAGCCAATACATGTGTAGAAGCACAGCGCTTGCAGAAACGACAGTTTCTCGACGTTTTCTAACTCACGGAACAAGTTGCACACTTCTGAGATGCATTTGGGCATCGTTAACAGAAATGACTTTTGTGGCTAAAGACAGGTGCTGTGGAACGCACTAGTTTTGCCTATTTGCGCAGTAGTACAGATTGTGAGTATGTAATTGTGTTTGATGAAATCAGCATTTCTTTTGCTTCCCTGTGCGTAGAGAAGCTCAGTTTTAGTCACAGTAGCTCCCACAAGTGTCCCCTCAGTGTGTTCACATTTCCTTAGAAACAGTGTATTTGCTGGGAGAAACATGCATTACAGTACTCTTTCATTGTTCAGCCAATACATGTGTAGAAGCACAGTGCTTGCAGAAACGACAGTTTCTTGACGTATTCTAACTCACGGAACAAGTTGCACACTTCTGAGATGTATTTGGGCAATTTGTCAGAAATGAGTTTTTTCCCTAAAGAGACGTGCTGTGGAACGCACTAGTTTTGCCTATTTGCGCAGTAGTACAGATTGTGAGTATGTAATTGTGTTTGATGAAATCAGCATTTCTCTTGCTTCCCTGTGCATAGAGAAGCTCAGTTTTAGTCACAGTAGCTCCCACAAGTGTCTCCTCAGTGTGTTCATATTTACTTAGAAACAGTGTATTTGCGGGGAGAAACATGCATTACAGTACTCTTTCATTGTTCAGCCAATGTATGTGTAGAAGCACAGTGCTTGCAGAAACGACAGTTTCTCGAAGTCTTCTACCTCAGGAAACAAGTTGCACACTTCTGAGATGTATTTGGGCAATGTTGTCAGAAATGAGTTTTTTGCCTAAAGAGACGTGCTTTAGAACGCACGAGTTTTGCCTATTGGCGCAGTGGTACAGATTTTGAGTATGTAATTGTGTTTGATGAAATCAGCATTTCTCTTGCTTCCCTGTGCGTAGAGAAGCTCAGTTTTAGTCACAGTAGCTCCCACAAGTGTCTCCTCAGTGTGCTCATATTTCCTTAGAAACAGTGTATTTGCTGGGAGAAACATGCATTACAGTACTCTTTCATTGTTCAGCCAATACATGTGTAGAAGCACAGCGCTTTCAGAAATGACAGTTTCTCGACGTTTTCTAACTCACGGAACAAGTTGCACACTTCTGAGATGCATTTGGGCATCGTTAACAGAAATGACTTTTGTGGCTAAAGACACGTGCTTTACAACGCACTAGTTTTGCCTATTTGCGCAGTAGTACAGATTCTGAGTATGTAATTGTGTTTGATGAAATCAGCATTTCTTTTGCTTCCCTGTGCGTAGAGAAGCTCAGTTTTAGTCACAGTAGCTCCCACAAGTGTCTCCTCAGTGTGTTCACATTTCCTTAGAAACAGTGTATTTGCTGGGAGAAACATGCATTACAGTACTCTTTCATTGTTCAGCCAATACATGTGTAGAAGCACAGCGCTTGCAGAAAGGACAGTTTCTCGAAGTCTTCTACCTCAGGAAACAAGTTGCACACTTCTGAGATGTATTTGGGCAATGTTGTCAGAAATGAGTTTTTTGCCTAAAGAGACGTGCTTTAGAACGCACGAGTTTTGCCTATTGGCGTAGTGGTACAGATTTTGAGTCTGTAACTGTGTTTGATGAAATCAGCATTTCTCTTGCTTCCCTATGCATAGGGAAGCTCAGTTTTAGTCACAGTAGCTCCCACAAGTGTCTCCTCAGTGTGTTCACATTTCCTTAGAAACAGTGTATTTGCTGGGAGAAACATGCATTACAGTACTCTTTCATTGTTCAGCCAATACATGTGTAGAAGCACAGCGCTTGCAGAAACGACAGTTTCTCGACGTTTTCTAACTCACGGAACAAGTTGCACACTTCTGAGATGCATTTGGGCATCGTTAACAGAAATGACTTTTGTGGCTAAAGACAGGTGCTGTGGAACGCACTAGTTTTGCTTATTTGCGCAGTAGTACAGATTGTGAGTATGTAATTGTGTTTGATGAAATCAGCATTTCTTTTGCTTCCCTGTGCGTAGAGAAGCTCAGTTTTAGTCACAGTAGCTCCCACAAGTGTCCCCTCAGTGTGTTCACATTTCCTTAGAAACAGTGTATTTGCTGGGAGAAACATGCATTACAGTACTCTTTCATTGTTCAGCCAATACATGTGTAGAAGCACAGTGCTTGCAGAAACGACAGTTTCTTGACGTATTCTAACTCACGGAACAAGTTGCACACTTCTGAGATGTATTTGGGCAATTTGTCAGAAATGAGTTTTTTCCCTAAAGAGACGTGCTGTGGAACGCACTAGTTTTGCCTATTTGCGCAGTAGTACAGATTGTGAGTATGTAATTGTGTTTGATGAAATCAGCATTTCTCTTGCTTCCCTGTGCATAGAGAAGCTCAGTTTTAGTCACAGTAGCTCCCACAAGTGTCTCCTCAGTGTGTTCATATTTACTTAGAAACAGTGTATTTGCGGGGAGAAACATGCATTACAGTACTCTTTCATTGTTCAGCCAATGTATGTGTAGAAGCACAGTGCTTGCAGAAACGACAGTTTCTCGAAGTCTTCTACCTCAGGAAACAAGTTGCACACTTCTGAGATGTATTTGGGCAATGTTGTCAGAAATGAGTTTTTTGCCTAAAGAGACGTGCTTTAGAACGCACGAGTTTTGCCTATTGGCGCAGTGGTACAGATTTTGAGTATGTAATTGTGTTTGATGAAATCAGCATTTCTCTTGCTTCCCTGTGCGTAGAGAAGCTCAGTTTTAGTCACAGTAGCTCCCACAAGTGTCTCCTCAGTGTGCTCATATTTCCTTAGAAACAGTGTATTTGCTGGGAGAAACATGCATTACAGTACTCTTTCATTGTTCAGCCAATACATGTGTAGAAGCACAGCGCTTTCAGAAATGACAGTTTCTCGACGTTTTCTAACTCACGGAACAAGTTGCACACTTCTGAGATGCATTTGGGCATCGTTAACAGAAATGACTTTTGTGGCTAAAGACAGGTGCTTTAGAACGCACTAGTTTTGCCTATTTGCGCAGTAGTACAGATTGTGAGTATGTAATTCTGTTTGTTGAAATCAGCATTTCTCTTGCTTCCCTGTGCGTAGAGAAGCTCAGTTTTAGTCAAAGTAGCTCCCACAAGTGTCTCCTCAGTGTGTTCATATTTACTTAGAAACAGTGTATTTGCTGGGAGAAACATGCATTACAGTACTCTTTCATTGTTCAGCCAATACATGCGTAGAAGCACAGCGCTTGCAGAAACGACAGTTTCTCGAAGTCTTCTACCTCAGGAAACAAGTTGCACACTTCTGAGATGTATTTGGGCAATGTTGTCAGAAATGACTTTTTTGCCTAAAGAGACATGCTTTAGAACGCACGAGTTTTGCCTATTGGCGCAGTAGTACAGATTTTGAGTATGTAACTGTGTTTGATGAAATCAGCATTTCTCTTGCTTCCCTATGCATAGGGAAGCTCAGTTTTAGTCACAGTAGCTCCCACAAGTGTCTCCTCAGTGTGTTCACATTTCCTTAGAAACAGTGTATTTGCTGGGAGAAACATGCATTACAGTACTCTTTCATTGTTCAGCCAATACATGTGTAGAAGCACAGCGCTTGCAGAAACGACAGTTTCTCGAAGTCTTCTACCTCAGGAAACAAGTTGCACACTTCTGAGATGTATTTGGGCAATGTTGTCAGAAATGAGTTTTTTGCCTAAAGAGACGTGCTTTAGAACGCAAGAGTTTTGCCTATTGGCGCAGTGGTACAGATTTTGAGTATGTAACTGTGTTTGATGAAATCAGCATTTCTCTTGCTTCCCTAAGCATAGGGAAGCTCAGTTTTAGTCACAGTAGCTCCCACAAGTGTCTCCTCAGTGTGTTCACATTTCCTTAGAAACAGTGTATGTGCTGGGAGAAACATGCATTACAGTACTCTTTCATTGTTCAGCCAATACATGTGTAGAAGCACAGCGCTTGCAGAAACGACAGTTTCTCGACGTATTCTAACTCACGGAACAAGTTGCACACTTCTGAGATGCATTTGGGCATCGTTAACAGAAATGACTTTTGTGGCTAAAGACACGTGCTTTACAACGCACTAGTTTTGCCTATTTGCGCAGTAGTACAGATTCTGAGTATGTAATTGTGTTTGATGAAATCAGCATTTCTTTTGCTTCCCTGTGCGTAGAGAAGCTCAGTTTTAGTCACAGTAGCTCCCACAAGTGTCTCCTCAGTGTGTTCACATTTCCTTAGAAACAGTGTATTTGCTGGGAGAAACATGCATTACAGTACTCTTTCATTGTTCAGCCAATACATGTGTAGAAGCACAGCGCTTGCAGAAAGGACAGTTTCTCGAAGTCTTCTACCTCAGGAAACAAGTTGCACACTTCTGAGATGTATTTGGGCAATGTTGTCAGAAATGAGTTTTTTGCCTAAAGAGACGTGCTTTAGAACGCACGAGTTTTGCCTATTGGCGTAGTGGTACAGATTTTGAGTCTGTAACTGTGTTTGATGAAATCAGCATTTCTCTTGCTTCCCTATGCATAGGGAAGCTCAGTTTTAGTCACAGTAGCTCCCACAAGTGTCTCCTCAGTGTGTTCACATTTCCTTAGAAACAGTGTATTTGCTGGGAGAAACATGCATTACAGTACTCTTTCATTGTTCAGCCAATACATGTGTAGAAGCACAGCGCTTGCAGAAACGACAGTTTCTCGACGTTTTCTAACTCACGGAACAAGTTGCACACTTCTGAGATGCATTTGGGCATCGTTAACAGAAATGACTTTTGTGGCTAAAGACAGGTGCTGTGGAACGCACTAGTTTTGCCTATTTGCGCAGTAGTACAGATTGTGAGTATGTAATTGTGTTTGATGAAATCAGCATTCCTTTTGCTTCCCTGTGCGTAGAGAAGCTCAGTTTTAGTCACAGTAGCTCCCACAAGTGTCCCCTCAGTGTGTTCACATTTCCTTAGAAACAGTGTATTTGCTGGGAGAAACATGCATTACAGTACTCTTTCATTGTTCAGCCAATACATGTGTAGAAGCACAGTGCTTGCAGAAACGACAGTTTCTTGACGTATTCTAACTCACGGAACAAGTTGCACACTTCTGAGATGTATTTGGGCAATTTGTCAGAAATGAGTTTTTTCCCTAAAGAGACGTGCTGTGGAACGCACTAGTTTTGCCTATTTGCGCAGTAGTACAGATTGTGAGTATGTAATTGTGTTTGATGAAATCAGCATTTCTCTTGCTTCCCTGTGCATAGAGAAGCTCAGTTTTAGTCACAGTAGCTCCCACAAGTGTCTCCTCAGTGTGTTCATATTTACTTAGAAACAGTGTATTTGCGGGGAGAAACATGCATTACAGTACTCTTTCATTGTTCAGCCAATGTATGTGTAGAAGCACAGTGCTTGCAGAAACGACAGTTTCTCGAAGTCTTCTACCTCAGGAAACAAGTTGCACACTTCTGAGATGTATTTGGGCAATGTTGTCAGAAATGAGTTTTTTGCCTAAAGAGACGTGCTTTAGAACGCACGAGTTTTGCCTATTGGCGCAGTGGTACAGATTTTGAGTATGTAATTGTGTTTGATGAAATCAGCATTTCTCTTGCTTCCCTGTGCGTAGAGAAGCTCAGTTTTAGTCACAGTAGCTCCCACAAGTGTCTCCTCAGTGTGCTCATATTTCCTTAGAAACAGTGTATTTGCTGGGAGAAACATGCATTACAGTACTCTTTCATTGTTCAGCCAATACATGTGTAGAAGCACAGCGCTTTCAGAAATGACAGTTTCTCGACGTTTTCTAACTCACGGAACAAGTTGCACACTTCTGAGATGTATTTGGGCAATGTTGTCAGAAATGAGTTTTTTGCCTAAAGAGACGTGCTTTGGAACGCACTAGTTTTGCCTATTTGCGCAGTAGTACAGATTGTGAATATGTAATTGTGTTTGATGAAATCAGCATTTCTCTTGCTTCCCTGTGCGTAGAGAAGCTCAGTTTTAGTCACAGTAGCTCCCACAAGTGTCTCCTCAGTGTGTTCACATTTCCTTAGAAACAGTGTATTTGCTGGGAGAAACATGCATTACAGTACTCTTTCATTGTTCAGCCAATACATGTGTAGAAGCACAGCGCATGCAGAAACAATAGTTTCTCGACGTATTCTATCTCACGAAACAAGTTGCACACTTCTGAGATGTATTTGGGCAATGTTCTCAGAAATGAGTTTTTTGCCTAAAGAGACGTGCTTTAGAACGCACGAGTTTTGCCTATTGGCGCAGTGGTACAGATTTTGAGTATGTAACTGTGTTTGATGAAATCAGCATTTCTCTTGCTTCCCTATGCATAGGGAAGCTCAGTTTTAGTGACAGTAGCTCCCACAAGTGTCTCCTCAGTGTGTTCACATTTCCTTAGAAACAGTGTATTTGCTGGGAGAAACATGCATTACAGTACTCTTTCATTGTTCAGCCAATACATGTGTAGAAGCACAGCGCTTGCAGAAACGATAGTTTCTCGACGTATTCTAACTCACGAAACAAGGTGTACACTTCTGAGATGTATTTGGGCAATGTTGTCAGAAATGAGTTTTTTGCCTAAAGAGACGTGCTTTAGAACGCACTAGTTTTGCCTATTGGCGCAGTGGTACAGATTGTGAGTATGTAATTGTGTTTGATGAAATCAGCATTTCTCTTGCTTCCCTGTGCGTAGAGAAGCTCAGTTTTAGTCACAGTAGCTCCCACAAGTGTCTCCTCAGTGTGTTCATATTTACTTAGAAACAGTGTATTTGCGGGGAGAAACATGCATTACAGTACTCTTTCATTGTTCAGCCAATACATGTGTAGAAGCACAGCGCTTGCAGAAACGACAGTTTCTCGAAGTCTTCTACCTCAGGAAACAAGTTGCACACTTCTGAGATGTATTTGGGCAATGTTGTCAGAAATGAGTTTTTTGCCTAAAGAGACGTGCTTTAGAACGCACGAGTTTTGCCTATTGGCGCAGTGGTACAGATTTTGAGTATGTAACTGTGTTTGATGAAATCAGCATTTATCTTGCTTCCCTATGCATAGGGAAGCTCAGTTTTAGTCACAGTAGCTCCCACAAGTGTCTCCTCAGTGTGTTCACATTTCCCTAGAAACAGTGTATTAGCTGGGAGAAACATGCATTACAGTACTCTTTCATTGTTCAGCCAATACATGTGTAGAAGCACAGCGCTTGCAGAAGCGACAGTTTCTCGACGTATTCTAACTCACAGAACAAGTTGCACACTTCTGAGATGTATTCTGGCAATGTTGTCAGAAATGACTTTTTTGCCTAAAGAGACGTGCTTTGGAACGCACTAGTTTTGCCTATTTGCGCAGTAGTACAGATTGTGAGTATGTTATTGTGTTTGATGAAATCAGCATTTCTCTTGCTTCCCTGTGCGTAGAGAAGCTCAGTTTTAGTCACAGAGCCTCCCACAAGTGTCTCCTCAGTGTGTTCACATTTCCTTAGAAACAGTGTATTTGCTGGGAGAAACATGCATTACAGTACTCTTTCATTGTTCAGCCAATACATGTGTAGAAGCACAGCGCTTGCAGAAACAATAGTTTCTCGACGTATTCTATCTCACGAAACAAGTTGCACACTTCTGAGATGTATTTGGGCAATGTTGTCAGAAATGAGTTTTTTGCCTAAAGAGACGTGCTTTAGAACGCACTAGTTTTGCCTATTGGCGCAGTGGTACAGATTGTGAGTATGTAATTGTGTTTGATGAAATCATCATTTCTCTTGCTTCCCTGTGCGTAGAGAAGCTCAGTTTTAGTCACAGTAGCTCCCACAAGTGTCTCCTCAGTGTGTTCACATTTCCTTAGAAACAGTGTATTTGCTGGGAGAAACATGCATTACAGTACTCTTTCATTGTTCAGCCAATACATGTGTAGAAGCACAGCGCATGCAGAAACAATAGTTTCTCGACGTATTCTATCTCACGAAACAAGTTGCACACTTCTGAGATGTATTTGGGCAATGTTCTCAGAAATGAGTTTTTTGCCTAAAGAGACGTGCTTTAGAACGCACGAGTTTTGCCTATTGGCGCAGTGGTACAGATTTTGAGTATGTAACTGTGTTTGATGAAATCAGCATTTCTCTTGCTTCCCTATGCATAGGGAAGCTCAGTTTTAGTGACAGTAGCTCCCACAAGTGTCTCCTCAGTGTGTTCACATTTCCTTAGAAACAGTGTATTTGCTGGGAGAAACATGCATTACAGTACTCTTTCATTGTTCAGCCAATACATGTGTAGAAGCACAGCGCTTGCAGAAACGATAGTTTCTCGACGTATTCTAACTCACGAAACAAGGTGTACACTTCTGAGATGTATTTGGGCAATGTTGTCAGAAATGAGTTTTTTGCCTAAAGAGACGTGCTTTAGAACGCACTAGTTTTGCCTATTGGCGCAGTGGTACAGATTGTGAGTATGTAATTGTGTTTGATGAAATCAGCATTTCTCTTGCTTCCCTGTGCGTAGAGAAGCTCAGTTTTAGTCACAGTAGCTCCCACAAGTGTCTCCTCAGTGTGTTCATATTTACTTAGAAACAGTGTATTTGCGGGGAGAAACATGCATTACAGTACTCTTTCATTGTTCAGCCAATACATGTGTAGAAGCACAGCGCTTGCAGAAACGACAGTTTCTCGAAGTCTTCTACCTCAGGAAACAAGTTGCACACTTCTGAGATGTATTTGGGCAATGTTGTCAGAAAGGAGTTTTTTGCCTAAAGAGACGTGCTTTAGAACGCACGAGTTTTGCCTATTGGCGCAGTGGTACAGATTTTGAGTATGTAACTGTGTTTGATGAAATCAGCATTTATCTTGCTTCCCTATGCATAGGGAAGCTCAGTTTTAGTCACAGTAGCTCCCACAAGTGTCTCCTCAGTGTGTTCACATTTCCCTAGAAACAGTGTATTAGCTGGGAGAAACATGCATTACAGTACTCTTTCATTGTTCAGCCAATACATGTGTAGAAGCACAGCGCTTGCAGAAGTGACAGTTTCTCGACGTATTCTAACTCACAGAACAAGTTGCACACTTCTGAGATGTATTCTGGCAATGTTGTCAGAAATGACTTTTTTGCCTAAAGAGACGTGCTTTGGAACGCACTAGTTTTGCCTATTTGCGCAGTAGTACAGATTGTGAGTATGTTATTGTGTTTGATGAAATCAGCATTTCTCTTGCTTCCCTGTGCGTAGAGAAGCTCAGTTTTAGTCACAGAGCCTCCCACAAGTGTCTCCTCAGTGTGTTCACATTTCCTTAGAAACAGTGTATTTGCTGGGAGAAACATGCATTACAGTACTCTTTCATTGTTCAGCCAATACATGTGTAGAAGCACAGCGCTTGCAGAAACAATAGTTTCTCGACGTATTCTATCTCACGAAACAAGTTGCACACTTCTGAGATGTATTTGGGCAATGTTGTCAGAAATGAGTTTTTTGCCTAAAGAGACGTGCTTTAGAACGCACTAGTTTTGCCTATTGGCGCAGTGGTACAGATTGTGAGTATGTAATTGTGTTTGATGAAATCATCATTTCTCTTGCTTCCCTGTGCGTAGAGAAGCTCAGTTTTAGTCACAGTAGCTCCCACAAGTGTCTCCTCAGTGTGCTCATATTTACTTAGAAACTGTGTATTTGCTGGGAGAAACATGCATTACAGTACTCTTTCATTGTTCAGCCAATACATGTGTAGAAGCACAGCGCTTGCAGAAACGATAGTTTCTCGACGTATTCTAACTCACGAAACAAGGTGTACACTTCTGAGATGTATTTGGGCAATGTTGTCAGAAATGAGTTTTTTGCCTAAAGAGACGTGCTTTAGAACGCACTAGTTTTGCCTATTGGCGCAGTGGTACAGATTGTGAGTATGTAATTGTGTTTGATGAAATCAGCATTTCTCTTGCTTCCCTGTGCGTAGAGAAGCTCAGTTTTAGTCACAGTAGCTCCCACAAGTGTCTCCTCAGTGTGTTCATATTTACTTAGAAACAGTGTATTTGCGGGGAGAAACATGCATTACAGTACTCTTTCATTGTTCAGCCAATACATGTGTAGAAGCACAGCGCTTGCAGAAACGACAGTTTCTCGAAGTCTTCTACCTCAGGAAACAAGTTGCACACTTCTGAGATGTATTTGGGCAATGTTGTCAGAAATGAGTTTTTTGCCTAAAGAGACGTGCTTTAGAACGCACGAGTTTTGCCTATTGGCGCAGTGGTACAGATTTTGAGTATGTAACTGTTTTTGATGAAATCAGCATTTATCTTGCTTCCCTATGCATAGGGAAGCTCAGTTTTAGTCACAGTAGCTCCCACAAGTGTCTCCTCAGTGTGTTCACATTTCCCTAGAAACAGTGTATTAGCTGGGAGAAACATGCATTACAGTACTCTTTCATTGTTCAGCCAATACATGTGTAGAAGCACAGCGCTTGCAGAAGTGACAGTTTCTCGACGTATTCTAACTCACAGAACAAGTTGCACACTTCTGAGATGTATTCTGGCAATGTTGTCAGAAATGACTTTTTTGCCTAAAGAGACGTGCTTTGGAACGCACTAGTTTTGCCTATTTGCGCAGTAGTACAGATTGTGAGTATGTTATTGTGTTTGATGAAATCAGCATTTCTCTTGCTTCCCTGTGCGTAGAGAAGCTCAGTTTTAGTCACAGAGCCTCCCACAAGTGTCTCCTCAGTGTGTTCACATTTCCTTAGAAACAGTGTATTTGCTGGGAGAAACATGCATTACAGTACTCTTTCATTGTTCAGCCAATACATGTGTAGAAGCACAGCGCTTGCAGAAACAATAGTTTCTCGACGTATTCTATCTCACGAAACAAGTTGCACACTTCTGAGATGTATTTGGGCAATGTTGTCAGAAATGAGTTTTTTGCCTAAAGAGACGTGCTTTAGAACGCACTAGTTTTGCCTATTGGCGCAGTGGTACAGATTGTGAGTATGTAATTGTGTTTGATGAAATCATCATTTCTCTTGCTTCCCTGTGCGTAGAGAAGCTCAGTTTTAGTCACAGTAGCTACCACAAGTGTCTCCTCAGTGTGCTCATATTTACTTAGAAACTGTGTATTTGCTGGGAGAAACATGCATTACAGTACTCTTTCATTGTTCAGCCAATACATGTGTAGAAGCACAGCGCTTGCAGAAAGGACAGTTTCTCGAAGTCTTCTACCTCAGGAAACAAGTTGCACACTTCTGAGATGTATTTGGGCAATGTTGTCAGAAATGAGTTTTTTGCCTAAAGAGACGTGCTTTAGAAAGCACGCGTTTTGCCCATTGGCGGGTGGTACAGATTTTGAGTATGTAACTGTGTTTGATGAAATCAGCATTTCTCTTGCTTCCCTATGCATAGGGAAGCTCAGTTTTAGTCACAGTAGCTCCCACAAGTGTATCCTCAGTGTGTTAACATTTCCTTAGAAACAGTGTATTTGCGGGGAGAAACATGCATTACAGTACTCTTTCATTGTTCAGCCAATACATGTGTAGAAGCACAGCGCTTGCAGAAACGACAGTTTCTCGACGTTTTCTAACTCGCGGAATAAGTTGCACACTTCTGAGATGCATTTGGGCATCGTTAACAGAAATGACTTTTGTGGCTAAAGACAGGTGCTTTAGAACGCACTAGTTTTGCCTATTTGCGCAGTAGTACAGATTGTGAGTATGTAATTGTGTTTGATGAAATCAGCATTTCTTTTGCTTCCCTGTGCGTAGAGAAGCTCAGTTTTAGTCACAGTAGCTCCCACAAGTGTCTCCTCAGTGTGTTCACATTTCCTTAGAAACAGTGTATTTGCTTGGAGAAACATGCATTACAGTACTCTTTCACTGTTCAGCCAATACATGTGTAGAAGCACAGCGCTTGCAGAAACGACAGTTTCTCGACGTATTCTAACTCACGGAACAAGTTGTACACTTCTGAGATGTATTTGGGCAATGTTGTCAGAAATGAATTTTTTGACTAAAGAGACGTGCTTTGGAAGACACTAGTTTTGCCTAAGTGCGCAGTAGTACAGATTGTGAGTATGTAATTGTGTTTGATGAAATCAGCATTTCTCTTTCTTCCCTGTGCGTAGAGAAGCTCAGTTTTAGTCACAGTAGCTCCCACAAGTGTCTCCTCAGTGTGTTCATATTTACTTAGAAACAGTGTATTTGCGGGGAGAAACATGCATTACAGTACTCTTTCATTGTTCAGCCAATACATGTGTAGAAGCACAGCGCTTGCAGAAACGACAGTTTCTCGAAGTCTTCTACCTCAGGAAACAAGTTGCACACTTCTGAGATGTATTTGGGCAATGTTGTCAGAAAGGAGTTTTTTGCCTAAAGAGACGTGCTTTAGAACGCACGAGTTTTGCCTATTGGCACAGTAGTACAGATTTTGAGTATGTAACTGTGTTTGATGAAATCAGCATTTCTCTTGCTTCCCTATGCATAGGGAAGCTCAGTTTTAGTCACAGTAGCTCCCACAAGTGTCTCCTCAGTGTGTTCACATTTCCTTAGAAACAGTGCATTTGCTGGGAGAAACATGCATTACAGTACTCTTTCATTGTTCAGCCAATACATGTGTAGAAGCACAGCGCTTGCAGAAACGACAGTTTCTCGACGTTTTCTAACTCACGGAACAAGTTGCACACTTCTGAGATGCATTTGGGCATCGTTAACAGAAATGACTTTTGTGGCTAAAGACACGTGCTTTAGAACGCACTAGTTTTGCCTATTTGCGCAGTAGTACAGATTCTGAGTATGTAATTGTGTTTGATGAAATCAGCATTTCTCTTTCTTCCCTGTGCGTAGAGAAGCTCAGTTTTAGTCACAGTAGCTCCCACAAGTGTCTCCTCAGTGTGTTCATATTTACTTAGAAACAGTGTATTTGCGGGGAGAAACATGCATTACAGTACTCTTTCATTGTTCAGCCAATACATGTGTAGAAGCACAGCGCTTGCAGAAACGACAGTTTCTCGAAGTCTTCTACCTCAGGAAACAAGTTGCACACTTCTGAGATGTATTTGGGCAATGTTGTCAGAAAGGAGTTTTTTGCCTAAAGAGACGTGCTTTAGAACGCACGAGTTTTGCCTATTGGCACAGTAGTACAGATTTTGAGTATGTAACTGTGTTTGATGAAATCAGCATTTCTCTTGCTTCCCTATGCATAGGGAAGCTCAGTTTTAGTCACAGTAGCTCCCACAAGTGTCTCCTCAGTGTGTTCATATTTCCTTAGAAACAGTGTATTTGCTGGGAGAAACATGCAATACAGTACTCTTTCATTGTTCAGCCAATACATGTGTAGATGCACAGCGCTTGCAGAAACGACAGTTTCTCGACGTTTTCTAACTCACGGAACAAGTTGCACACTTCTGAGATGCATTTGGGCATCGTTAACAGAAATGACTTTTGTGGCTAAAGACACGTGCTTTAGAACGCACTAGTTTTGCCTATTTGCGCAGTAGTACAGATTCTGAGTATGTAATTGTGTTTGATGAAATCAGCATTTCTCTTGCTTCCCTGGGCATAGAGAAGCTCAGTTTTAGTCACAGTAGCTCCCACAAGTGTCTCCTCAGTGTGTTCACATTTCCTTAGAAACAGTGTATTTGCTGGGAGAAACATGCATTACAGTACTCTTTCATTGTTCAACCAATACATGTGTAGAAGCACAGCGCTTGCAGAAACGACAGTTTCTCGAAGTCTTCTACCTCAGGAAACAAGTTGCACACTTCTGAGATGTATTTGGGCAATGTTGTCAGAAATGAGTTTTTTGCCTAATGAGACGTGCTTTAGAACGCACGAGTTTTGCCCATTGGCGCAGTGGTACAGATTTTGAGTATGTAACTGTGTTTGATGAAATCAGCATTTCTCTTGCTTCCCTATGCATAGGGAATCTCAGTTTTAGTCACAGTAGCTCCCACAAGTATCTCCTCAGTGTGTTCACATTTCCTTAGAAACAGTGTATTTGCTGGGAGAAACATGCATTAAAGTACTCTTTCATTGTTCAGCCAATACATGTGTAGAAGCACAGCGCTTGCAGAAACGACAGTTTCTCGACGTTTTCTAACTCACGGAACAAGTTGCACACTTCTGAGATGCATTTGGGCATCGTTAACAGAAATGACTTTTGTGGCTAAAGACAGGTGCTTTAGAACGCACTAGTTTTGCCTATTTGCGCAGTAGTACAGATTGTGAGAATGTAATTGTGTTTGATGAAATCAGCATTTCTTTTGCTTCCCTGTGCGTAGAGAAGCTCAGTTTTAGTCACAGTAGCTCCCACAAGTGTCTCCTCAGTGTGTTCACATTTCCTTAGAAACAGTGTATTTGCTGGGAGAAACATGCATTACAGTACTCTTTCATTGTTCAGCCAATACATATGAAGAAGCACAGCGCTTGCAGAAACGACAGTTTCTCGACGTATTCTAACTCACGGAACAAGTTGCACACTTCTGAGATGTATTTGGGCAATGTTGTCAGAAATGAGTTTTTTGCCTAAAGAGACGTGCTTTGGAACGCACTAGTTTTGCCTATTTGCGCAGTAGTACAGATTGTGAGTATGTAATTGTGTTTGATGAAATCAGCATTTCTCTTGCTTCCCTGTGCGTAGAGAAGCTCAGTTTTAGTCACAGTAGCTCCCACAAGTGTCTCCTCAGTGTGTTCATATTTACTTAGAAACAGTGTATTTGCGGGGAGAAACATGCATTACAGTACTCTTTCATTGTTCAGCCAATACATATGTAGAAGCACAGCGCTTGCAGAAACGACAGTTTCTCGAAGTCTTCTACCTCAGGAAACAAGTTGCACACTTCTGAGATGTATTTGGGCAATGTTGTCAGAAATGAGTTTTTTGCCTAAAGAGACGTGCTTTAGAACGCACGAGTTTTGCCTATTGGCGCAGTGGTATACATTTTGAGTATGTAACTGTGTTTGATGAAATCAGCATTTCTCTTGCTTCCCTATGCATAGGGAAGCTCAGTTTTAGTCACAGTAGCTCCCACAAGTGTCTCCTCAGTGTGCTCATATTTCCTTAGAAACAGTGAATTTGCGGGGAGAAACATGCATTACAGTACTCTTTCATTGTTCAGCCAATACATGTGTAGAAGCACAGCGCTTGCAGAAATGACAGTTTCTCGACGTTTTCTAACTCACGGAACAAGTTGCACACTTCTGAGATGCATTTGGGTATCGTTAACAGAAGTTACTTTTGTGGCTAAAGACAGGTGCTTTAGAACGCACTAGTTTTGCCTATTTGCGCAGTAGTACAGATTGTGAGTATGTAATTGTGTTTGTTGAAATCAGCATTTTTCTTGCTTCCCTGTGCGTAGAGAAGCTCACTTTTAGTCACAGTAGCTCCCACAAGTGTCTCCTCAGTGTGCTCATATTTACTTAGAAACAGTGTATTTGCTGGGAGAAACATGCATTACAGTACTCTTTCACTGTTCAGCCAATACATGTGTAGAAGCACAGCGCTTGCAGAAACGACAGTTTCTCGACGTATTCTAACTCACGGAACAAGTTGCACACTTCTGAGATGTATTTGGGCAATGTTGTCAGAAATGAGTTTTTTGCCTAAAGAGACGTGCTTTGGAACGCACTAGTTTTGCCTAATTGCGCAGTAGTACAGATTGTGAGTATGTAATTGTGTTTGATGAAATCATCATTTCTCTTGCTTCCCTGTGCATAGGGAAGCTCAGTTTTAGTCACAGTAGCTCCCACAAGTGTCTCCTCAGTGTGTTCATATTTACTTAGAAACAGTGTATTTGCGGGGAGAAACATGCATTACAGTACTCTTTCATTGTTCAGCCAATGTATGTGTAGAAGCACAGTGCTTGCAGAAACGACAGTTTCTCGAAGTCTTCTACCTCAGGAAACAAGTTGCACACTTCTGAGATGTATTTGGGCAATGTTGTCAGAAATGAGTTTTTTGCCTAAAGAGACGTGCTTTAGAACGCACGAGTTTTGCCTATTGGCGCAGTGGTACAGATTTTGAGTATGTAACTGTGTTTGATGACATCAGCATTTCTCTTGCTTCCCTATGCATAGGGAAGCTCAGTTTTAGTCACAGTAGCTCCCACAAGTGTCTCCTCAGTGTGTTCACATTTCCTTAGAAACAGTGTATTTGCTGGGAGAAACATGCATTACAGTACTCTTTCATTGTTCAGCCAATACATGTGTAGAAGCACAGCGCTTGCAGAAACGATAGTTTCTCGACGTATTCTATCTCACGAATCAAGTTGCAGACTTCTGAGATGTATTTGGGAAATGTTGTCAGAAATGAGTTTTTTGCCTAAAGAGACGTGCTTTAGAACGCACTAGTTTTGCCTATTGGCGCAGTGGTACAGATTGTGAGTATGTAATTGTGTTTGATGAAATCAGCATTTCTCTTGCTTCCCTGTGCGTAGAGAAGCTCAGTTTTAGTCACAGTAGCTCCCACAAGTGTCTCCTCAGTGTGCTCATATTTACTTAGAAACAGTGTATTTGCTGGGAGAAACATGCATTACAGTACTCTTTCATTGTTCAGCCAATACATGTGTAGAAGCACAGCGCTTGCAGAAATGACAGTTTCTCGACGTTTTCTAACTCACGGAACAAGTTGCACACTTCTGAGATGCATTTGGGCATCGTTAACAGAAATGACTTTTGTGGCTAAAGACAGGTGCTTTAGAACGCACTAGTTTTGCCTATTTGCGCAGTAGTACAGATTGTGAGTATGTAATTGTGTTTGATGAAATCATCATTTCTCTTGCTTCCCTGTGCGTGGAGAAGCTCAGTTTTAGTCACAGTAGCTCCCACAAGTGTCTCCTCAGTGTGCTCATATTTACTTAGAAACAGTGTATTTGCGGGGAGAAACATGCATTACAGTACTCTTTCATTGTTCAGCCAATACATGTGTAGAAGCACAGCGCTTGCAGAAACGACAGTTTCTCGACGTATTCTAACTCACGGAACAAGTTGCACACTTCTGAGATGTATTTGGGCAATGTTGTCAGAAATGAGTTTTTTGCCTAAAGAGACGTGCTTTGGAACGCACTAGTTTTGCCTAATTGCGCAGTAGTACAGATTGTGAGTATGTAATTGTGTTTGATGAAATCATCATTTCTCTTGCTTCCCTGTGCATAGGGAAGCTCAGTTTTAGTCACAGTAGCTCCCACAAGTGTCTCCTCAGTGTGTTCATATTTCCTTAGAAACAGTGTATTTGCTGGGAGAAACATGCATTACAGTACTCTTTCATTGTTCAGCCAATGTATGTGTAGAAGCACAGCGCTTGCAGAAACGACAGTTTCTCGACTCTTCTACCGCAGGAAAAAAGATGCACACTTCTGAGATGTATTTGGGCAATGTTGTCAGAAATGAGTTTTTTGCCTAAAGAGACGTGCTTTAGAACGCACGAGTTTTGCCTATTGGCGCAGTGGTACAGATTTTGAGTATGTATCTGTGTTTGATGAAATCAGCATTTCTCTTGCCTCCCTATGCATAGGGAAGCTCAGTTTTAGTCACAGTAGCTCCCACAAGTGTCTCCTCAGTGTTTTCACATTTCCTTAGAAACAGTGTATTTGCTGGGAGAAACATGCATTACAGTACTCTTTCATTGTTCAGCCAATACATGTGTAGAAGCACAGCGCTTGCAGAAACGATAGTTTCTCGATGTATTCTATCTCACGAAACAAGTTGCACACTTCTGAGATGTATTTGAGAAATGTTGTCAGAAATGAGTTTTTTGCCTAAAGAGACGTGCTTTAGAACGCACTAGTTTTGCCTATTGGCGCAGTGGTACAGATTCTGAGTATGTAATTCTGTTTGATGAAATCAGCATTTCTCTTGCTTCCCTGTGCGTAGAGAAGCTCAGTTTTAGTCACAGTAGCTCCCACAAGTGTCTCCTCAGTGTGCTCATATTTACTTAGAAACAGTGTATTTGCAGGGAGAAACATGCATTACAGTACTCTTTCATTGTTCAGCCAATACATGTGTAGAAGCACAGCGCTTGCAGAAACGACAGTCTCTCGAAGTCTTCTACCTCAGGAAACAAGTTGCACACTCCTGAGATGTATTTGGGCAATGTTGTCAGAAATGAGTTTTTTGCCTAAAGAGACGTGCTTTGGAATGCACGAGTTTTGCCTATTGGCGCAGTGGTACAGATTTTGAGTATGTAACTGTATTTGATGAAATCAGCATTTCTCTTGCTTCACTATGCATAGGGAAGCTCAGTTTTAGTCACAGTAGCTCCCACAAGTGTCTCCTCAGTGTGTTCACATTTCCTTAGAAACAGTGTATTTGCTGGGAGAAACATGCATTACAGTACTCTTTCATTGTTCAGCCAATACATGTGTAGAAGCACAGCGCTTGCAGAAACGATAGTTTCTCGACGTATTCTATCTCACGAAACAAGTTGCACACTTCTGAGATGTATTTGGGCAATGTTGTCAGAAATGAGTTTTTTACCTAAAGAGACGTGCTTTAGAACGCACGAGTTTTGCCTATTGGCGCAGTGGTACAGATTTTGAGTATGTAACTGTGTTTGATGAAATCAGCATTTCTCTTGCTTCCCTATGCATAGGGAAGCTCAGTTTTAGTCACAGTAGCTCCCACAGTGTCTCCTCAGTGTGTTCACATTTCCTTAGAAACAGTGTATTTGCTGGGAGAAACATGCATTACAGTACTCTTTCATTGTTCAGCCAATACATGTGTAGAAGCACAGCGCTTGCAGAAACGATAGTTTCTCGACGTATTCTAACTCACGGAACAAGTTGCACACTTCTGAGATGCATTTGGGCAATGTTGTCAGAAATGAGTTTTTTGCCTAAAGAGACGTGCTTTGGAACGCACTCGTTTTGCCTATTTGCGCAATAGTACAGATTGTGAGTATGTAATTGTGTTTGATGAAATCATCATTTCTCTTGCTTCCCTGTGCGTAGAGAAGCTCAGTTTTAGTCACAGTAGCTCCCACAACTGTCTCCTCAGTGTGCTCATATTTACTTAGGAACAGTGTATTTGCTGGGAGAAACATGCATTACAGTACTCTTTCATTGTTCAGCCAATACATGTGTAGAAGCACAGCGCTTGCAGAATCGACAGTTTCCCGAAGTCTTCTACCTCAGGAAACAAGTTGCACACTTCTGAGATGTATTTGGGCAATGTTGTCAGAAATGAGTTTTTTGCCTAAAGAGACGTGCTTTAGAACGCACGAGTTTTGCCTATTGGCGCAGAGGTACAAATTCTGAGTGTGTTCCCATTTCCTTAGAAACAGTGTATTTGCTGGGAGAAAAGTGCATTACTGTGCGCTTTCACCGTTCAGCAAATACATGTGTAGAAGCACAGCGCTAGCAGAAACGACCGTTTCTCGACGTTTTCTAACTCAGGGAACAAGTTGCACACTTCTGAGATGCATTTGGGCAACTTTGTCCGAAATGAGTTTTTTGCCTACAGAGACATGCCTGTTTGCGCAGTAGTACAGATTCTGAGTATGTAACTGGGCTTGATGAAATCAGCATTTCTCTTGCTTCCCTGTGCGTAGGGAAGCTCAGTTTTAGTCACAGTAGCTCCCACAAGTGTCTCCTCAGTGTGTTCCCATTTCCTTAGAAACAGTGTATTTGCTGGGAGAAAAGTGCATTACTGTGCGCTTTCACCGTTCAGCAAATACATGTGTAGAAGCACAGCGCTAGCAGAAACGACCGTTTCTCGACGTTTTCTAACTCAGGGAACAAGTTGCACACTTCTGAGATGCATTTGGGCAACTTTGTCAGAAATGAGTTTTTTGCCTACAGAGACATGCCTATTTGCGCAGTAGTACAGATTCTGAGTATGTAACTGGGCTTGATGAAATCAGCATTTCTCTTGCTTCCCTGTGCGTAGGGAAGCTCAGTTTTAGTCACAGTAGCTCCCACAAGTGTCTCCTCAGTGTGTTCCCATTTCCTTAGAAACAGTGTTTTTCCTGGGAGAAATGTGCATTACTGTGCGCTTTCACCGATCAGCAAATACATGTGTAGAAGCACAGCGCTAGCAGAAACGACCGTTTCTCGATGTTTTCTAACTCAGGGAACAAGTTGCACACTTCTGAGATGCATTTGGGCAACTTTGTCAGAAATGAGTTTTTTGCCTACAGAGACATGCCTATTTGCGCAGTAGTACAGATTCTGAGTATGTAACTGGGCTTGATGAAATCAGCATTTCTCTTGCTTCCCTGTGCGTAGGGAAGCTCAGTTTTAGTCACAGTAGCTCCCACAAGTGTCTCCTCAGTGTGTTCCCATTTCCTTAGATACAGTGTTTTTGCTGGGAGAAATGTGCATTACTGTGCGCTTTCACCGTTCAGCAAATACATGTGTAGAAGCACAGCGCTAGCAGAAACGACCGTTTCTCGACGTTTTCTAACTCAGGGAACAAGTTGCACACTTCTGAGATGCATTTGGGCAACTTTGTCAGAAATGAGTTTTTTGCCTACAGAGACATGCCTATTTGCGCAGTAGTACAGATTCTGAGTATGTAACTGGGCTTGATGAAATCAGCATTTCTCTTGCTTCCCTGTGCGTAGGGAAGCTCAGTTTTAGTCACAGTAGCTCCCACAAGTGTCTCCTCAGTGTGTTCCCATTTCCTTAGAAACAGTGTATTTGCTGGGATAAAAGTGCATTACTGTGCGCTTTCACCGTTCAGCAAATACATGTGTAGAAGCACAGCGCTAGCAGAAACGACCGTTTCTCGACGTTTTCTAACTCAGGGAACAAGTTGCACACTTCTGAGATGCATTTGGGCAACTTTGTCCAAAATGAGTTTTTTGCCTACAGAGACATGCCTATTTGCGCAGTAGTACAGATTCTGAGTATATAACTGGGCTTGATGAAATCAGCCTTTCTCTTGCTTCCCTGTGCGTAGGGAAGCTCAGTTTTAGTCACAGTAGCTCCCACAAGTGTCTCCTCAGTGTGTTCCCATTTCCTTAGAAACAGTGCCTTTGCTGGGAGAAATGTGCATTACTGTGCGCTTTCACCGTTCAGCAAATACATGTGTAGAAGCACAGCGCTAGCAGAAACGACCGTTTCTCGACGTTTTCTAACTCAGGGAACAAGTTGCACACTTCTGAGATGCATTTGGGCAACTTTGTCCGAAATGAGTTTTTTGCCTACAGAGACATGCCTATTTGCGCAGTAGTACAGATTCTGAGTATGTAACTGGGCTTGATGAAATCAGCATTTCTCTTGCTTCCCTGTGCGTAGGGAAGCTCAGTTTTAGTCACAGTAGCTCCCACAAGTGTCTCCTCAGTGTGTTCCCATTTCCTTAGAAACAGTGTATTTGCTGGGAGAAAAGTGCATTACTGTGCGCTTTCACCGTTCGGCAAATACATGTGTAGAAGCACAGCGCTAGCAGAAACGACCGTTTCTCGACGTTTTCTAACTCAGGGAACAAGTTGCACATTTCTGAGATGCATTAGGGCAACTTTGTCCGAAATGAGTTTTTTGCCTACAGAGATGCCTTTTTGCGCAGTAGTACAGATTCTGAGTATGTAACTGGGCTTGATGAAATCAGCCTTTCTCTTGCTTCCCTGTGCGTAGGGACGCTCAGTTTTAGTCACAGTAGCTCCCACAAGTGTCTCCTCAGTGTGTTCCCATTTCCTTATAAACAGTGTATTTGCTGGGAGAAAAGTGCATTACTGTGCGCTTTCACCGTTCAGCAAATACATGTGTAGAAGCACAGCGCTAGCAGAAACGACCGTTTCTCGACGTTTTCTAACTCAGGGAACAAGTTGCACACTTCTGAGATGCATTTGGGCAACTTTGTCAGAAATGAGTTTTTTGCCTACAGAGACATGCCTATTTGCGCAGTAGTACAGATTCTGAGTATGTAACTGGGCTTGATGAAATCAGCATTTCTCTTGCTTCCCTGTGCGTAGGGAAGCTCAGTTTTAGTCACAGTAGCTCCCACAAGTGTCTCCTCAGTGTGTTCCCAGTTCCTTAGAAACAATGTTTTTGCTGGGAGAAATGTGCATTACTGTGCGCTTTCACCGTTCAGCAAATACATGTGTAGAAGCACAGCGCTAGCAGAAAAGACAGTTTCTCGACGTTTTCTAACTCAGGGAACAAGTTGCACACTTCTGAGATGCATTTGGGCAACTTTGTCCGAAATGAGTTTTTTGCCTACAGAGACATGCCTATTTGCGCAGTAGTACAGATTCTGAGTATGTAACTGGGCTTGATGAAATCAGCATTTCTCTTGCTTCCCTGTGCGTAGGGAAGCTCAGTTTTAGTCACAGTAGCTCCCACAAGTGTCTCCTCAGTGTGTTCCCATTTCCTTAGAAACAGTGTTTTTGCTGGGAGAAATGTGCATTACTGTGCGCTTTCACCGTTCAGCAAATACATGTGTAGAAGCACAGCGCTAGCAGAAACGACCGTTTCTCGACGTTTTCTAACTCAGGGAACAAGTTGCACACTTCTGAGATGCATTTGGGCAACTTTGTGAGAAATGAGTTTTTTGCCTACAGAGACATGCCTATTTGCGCAGTAGTACAGATTCTGAGTATGTAACTGGGCTTGATGAAATCAGCATTTCTCTTGCTTCCCTGTGCGTAGGGATGCTCAGTTTTAGTCACAGTAGCTCCCACAAGTGTCTCCTCAGTGTGTTCCCATTTCCTTAGAAACAGTGTTTTTGCTGGGAGAAATGTGCATTACTGTGCGCTTTCACCGTTCAGCAAATACATGTGTAGAAGCACAGCGCTAGCAGAAAAGACCGTTTCTCGACGTTTTCTAACTCAGGGAACAAGTTGCACACTTCTGAGATGCATTTGGGCAAGTTTGTCAGAAATGAGTTTTTTGCCTACAGAGACATGCCTATTTGCGCAGTAGTACAGATTCTGAGTATGTAACTGGGCTTGATGAAATCAGCATTTCTCTTGCTTCCCTGTGCGTAGGGAAGCTCAGTTTTAGTCACAGTAGCTCCCACAAGTGTCTCCTCAGTGTGTTCCCATTTCCTTAGAAACAGTGTTTTTGCTGGGAGAAATGTGCATTACTGTGCGCTTTCACCGTTCAGCAAATACATGTGTAGAAGCACAGCGCTAGCAGAAACGACCGTTTCTCGACGTTTTCTAACTCAGGGAACAAGTTGCACACTTCTGAGATGCATTTGGGCAACTTTGTCAGAAATGAGTTTTTTGCCTACAGAGACATGCCTATTTGCGCAGTAGTACAGATTCTGAGTATGTAACTGGGCTTGATGAAATCAGCATTTCTCTTGCTTCCCTGTGCGTAGGGAAGCTCAGTTTCAGTCACAGTAGCTCCCACAAGTGTCTCCTCAGTGTGTTCCCATTTCCTTAGAAACAGTGTTTTTGCTGGGAGAAATGTGCATTACTGTGCGCTTTCACCGTTCAGCAAATACATGTGTAGAAGCACAGCGCTAGCAGAAACGACCGTTTCTCGACGTTTTCTAACTCAGGGAACAAGTTGCACACTTCTGAGATGCATTTGGGCAACTTTGTCAGAAATGGGTTTTTTGCCTACAGAGACATGCCTATTTGCGCAGTAGTACAGATTCTGAGTATGTAACTGGGCTTGATGAAATCAGCATTTCTCTTGCTTCCCTGTGCGTAGGGAAGCTCAGTTTTAGTCACAGTAGCTCCCACAAGTGTCTCCTCAGTGTGTTCCCATTTCCTTAGAAACAGTGTATTTGCTGGGAGAAAAGTGCATTACTGTGCGCTTTCACCGTTCAGCAAATACATGTGTAGAAGCACAGCGCTAGCAGAAACGACCGTTTCTCGACGTTTTCTAACTCAGGGAACAAGTTGCACACTTCTGAGATGCATTTGGGCAACTTTGTCAGAAATGAGTTTTTTGCCTACAGAGACATGCCTATTTGCGCAGTAGTACAGATTCTAAGTATGTAACTGGGCTTGATGAAATCAGCATTTCTCTTGCTTCCATGTGCGTAGAGAAGCTCAGTTTTAGTCACAGTAGCTCCCACAAGTGTCTCCTCAGTGTGTTCCCATTTCCTTAGAAACAGTGTATTTGCTGGGAGAAATGTGCATTACTGTGCGCTTTCACCGTTCAGCAAATACATGTGTAGAAGCACAGCGCTAGCAGAAACGACCGTTTCTCGACGTTTTCTAACTCAGGGAACAAGTTGCACACTTCTGAGATGCATTTGGGCAACTTTGTCCAAAATGAGTTTTTTGCCTACAGAGACATGCCTATTTGCGCAGTAGTACAGATTCTGAGTATGTAACTGGGCTTGATGAAATCAGCATTTCTCTTGCTTCCCTGTGCGTAGGGAAGCTCAGTTTTAGTCACAGTAGCTCCCCCAAGTGTCTCCTCAGTGTGTTCCCATTTCCTTAGAAACAGTGTTTTTGCTGGGAGAAATGTGCATTACTGTGCGCTTTCACCGTTCAGCAAATACATGTGTAGAAGCACAGCGCTAGCAGAAACGACCGTTTCTCGACGTTTTCTAACTCAGGGAACAAGTTGCACACTTCTGAGATGCATTTGGGCAACTTTGTCCGAAATGAGTTTTTTGCCTACAGAGACATGCCTATTTGCGCAGTAGTACAGATTCTGAGTATGTAACTGGGCTTGATGAAATCAGCATTTCTCTTGCTTCCCTGTGCGTAGGGAAGCTCAGTTTTAGTCACAGTAGCTCCCACAAGTGTCTCCTCAGTGTGTTCCCATTTCCTTAGAAACAGTGTATTTGCTGGGAGAAAAGTGCATTACTGTGCGCTTTCACCGTTCGGCAAATACATGTGTAGAAGCACAGCGCTAGCAGAAACGACCGTTTCTCGACGTTTTCTAACTCAGGGAACAAGTTGCACACTTCTGAGATGCATTAGGGCAACTTTGTCCGAAATGAGTTTTTTGCCTACAGAGATGCCTTTTTGCGCAGTAGTACAGATTCTGAGTATGTAACTGGGCTTGATGAAATCAGCCTTTCTCTTGCTTCCCTGTGCGTAGGGACGCTCAGTTTTAGTCACAGTAGCTCCCACAAGTGTCTCCTCAGTGTGTTCCCATTTCCTTATAAACAGTGTATTTGCTGGGAGAAAAGTGCATTACTGTGCGCTTTCACCGTTCAGCAAATACATGTGTAGAAGCACAGCGCTAGCAGAAACGACCGTTTCTCGACGTTTTCTAACTCAGGGAACAAGTTGCACACTTCTGAGATGCATTTGGGCAACTTTGTCAGAAATGAGTTTTTTGCCTACAGAGACATGCCTATTTGCGCAGTAGTACAGATTCTGAGTATGTAACTGGGCTTGATGAAATCAGCATTTCTCTTGCTTCCCTGTGCGTAGGGAAGCTCAGTTTTAGTCACAGTAGCTCCCACAAGTGTCTCCTCAGTGTGTTCCCAGTTCCTTAGAAACAATGTTTTTGCTGGGAGAAATGTGCATTACTGTGCGCTTTCACCGTTCAGCAAATACATGTGTAGAAGCACAGCGCTAGCAGAAAAGACAGTTTCTCGACGTTTTCTAATTCAGGGAACAAGTTGCACACTTCTGAGATGCATTTGGGCAACTTTGTCCGAAATGAGTTTTTTGCCTACAGAGACATGCCTATTTGCGCAGTAGTACAGATTCTGAGTATGTAACTGGGCTTGATGAAATCAGCATTTCTCTTGCTTCCCTGTGCGTAGGGAAGCTCAGTTTTAGTCACAGTAGCTCCCACAAGTGTCTCCTCAGTGTGTTCCCATTTCCTTAGAAACAGTGTTTTTGCTGGGAGAAATGTGCATTACTGTGCGCTTTCACCGTTCAGCAAATACATGTGTAGAAGCACAGCGCTAGCAGAAACGACCGTTTCTCGACGTTTTCTAACTCAGGGAACAAGTTGCACACTTCTGAGATGCATTTGGGCAACTTTGTGAGAAATGAGTTTTTTGCCTACAGAGACATGCCTATTTGCGCAGTAGTACAGATTCTGAGTATGTAACTGGGCTTGATGAAATCAGCATTTCTCTTGCTTCCCTGTGCGTAGGGATGCTCAGTTTTAGTCACAGTAGCTCCCACAAGTGTCTCCTCAGTGTGTTCCCATTTCCTTAGAAACAGTGTTTTTGCTGGGAGAAATGTGCATTACTGTGCGCTTTCACCGTTCAGCAAATACATGTGTAGAAGCACAGCGCTAGCAGAAAAGACCGTTTCTCGACGTTTTCTAACTCAGGGAACAAGTTGCACACTTCTGAGATGCATTTGGGCAAGTTTGTCAGAAATGAGTTTTTTGCCTACAGAGACATGCCTATTTGCGCAGTAGTACAGATTCTGAGTATGTAACTGGGCTTGATGAAATCAGCATTTCTCTTGCTTCCCTGTGCGTAGGGAAGCTCAGTTTTAGTCACAGTAGCTCCCACAAGTGTCTCCTCAGTGTGTTCCCATTTCCTTAGAAACAGTGTTTTTGCTGGGAGAAATGTGCATTACTGTGCGCTTTCACCGTTCAGCAAATACATGTGTAGAAGCACAGCGCTAGCAGAAACGACCGTTTCTCGACGTTTTCTAACTCAGGGAACAAGTTGCACACTTCTGAGATGCATTTGGGCAACTTTGTCAGAAATGAGTTTTTTGCCTACAGAGACATGCCTATTTGCGCAGTAGTACAGATTCTGAGTATGTAACTGGGCTTGATGAAATCAGCATTTCTCTTGCTTCCCTGTGCGTAGGGAAGCTCAGTTTCAGTCACAGTAGCTCCCACAAGTGTCTCCTCAGTGTGTTCCCATTTCCTTAGAAACAGTGTTTTTGCTGGGAGAAATGTGCATTACTGTGCGCTTTCACCGTTCAGCAAATACATGTGTAGAAGCACAGCGCTAGCAGAAACGACCGTTTCTCGACGTTTTCTAACTCAGGGAACAAGTTGCACACTTCTGAGATGCATTTGGGCAACTTTGTCAGAAATGGGTTTTTTGCCTACAGAGACATGCCTATTTGCGCAGTAGTACAGATTCTGAGTATGTAACTGGGCTTGATGAAATCAGCATTTCTCTTGCTTCCCTGTGCGTAGGGAAGCTCAGTTTTAGTCACAGTAGCTCCCACAAGTGTCTCCTCAGTGTGTTCCCATTTCCTTAGAAACAGTGTATTTGCTGGGAGAAAAGTGCATTACTGTGCGCTTTCACCGTTCAGCAAATACATGTGTAGAAGCACAGCGCTAGCAGAAACGACCGTTTCTCGACGTTTTCTAACTCAGGGAACAAGTTGCACACTTCTGAGATGCATTTGGGCAACTTTGTCAGAAATGAGTTTTTTGCCTACAGAGACATGCCTATTTGCGCAGTAGTACAGATTCTAAGTATGTAACTGGGCTTGATGAAATCAGCATTTCTCTTGCTTCCATGTGCGTAGAGAAGCTCAGTTTTAGTCACAGTAGCTCCCACAAGTGTCTCCTCAGTGTGTTCCCATTTCCTTAGAAACAGTGTATTTGCTGGGAGAAATGTGCATTACTGTGCGCTTTCACCGTTCAGCAAATACATGTGTAGAAGCACAGCGCTAGCAGAAACGACCGTTTCTCGACGTTTTCTAACTCAGGGAACAAGTTGCACACTTCTGAGATGCATTTGGGCAACTTTGTCCAAAATGAGTTTTTTGCCTACAGAGACATGCCTATTTGCGCAGTAGTACAGATTCTGAGTATGTAACTGGGCTTGATGAAATCAGCATTTCTCTTGCTTCCCTGTGCGTAGGGAAGCTCAGTTTTAGTCACAGTAGCTCCCCCAAGTGTCTCCTCAGTGTGTTCCCATTTCCTTAGAAACAGTGTATTTGCTGGGAGAAATGTGCATTACTGTGTGCTTTCACCGTTCAGCAAATACATGTGTAGAAGCACAGCGCTAGCAGAAACGACCGTTTCTCGACGTTTTCTAACTCAGGGAACAAGTTGCACACTTCTGAGATGCATTTGGGCAACTTTGTCAGAAATGAGTTTTTTGCCTACAGAGACATGCCTATTTGCGCAGTAGTACAGATTCTGAGTATGTAACTGGGCTTGATGAAATCAGCATTTCTCTTGCTTCCCTGTGCGTAGGGAAGCTCAGTTTTAGTCACAGTAGCTCCCACAAGTGTCTCCTCAGTGTGTTCCCATTTCCTTAGAAACAGTGTATTTGCTGGGAGAAAAGTGCATTACTGTGCGCTTTCGCCGTTCAGCAAATACATGTGTAGAAGCACAGCGCTAGCAGAAACGACCGTTTCTCGACGTTTTCTAACTCAGGGAACAAGTTGCACACTTCTGAGATGCATTAGGGCAACTTTGTCCGAAATGAGTTTTTTGCCTACAGAGATGCCTTTTTGCGCAGTAGTACAGATTCTGAGTATGTAACTGGGCTTGATGAAATCAGCCTTTCTCTTGCTTCCCTGTGCGTAGGGAAGCTCAGTTTTCGTCACAGTAGCTCCCACAAGTGTCTCCTCAGTGTGTTCCCATTTCCTTAGAAACAGTGTATTTGCTGGGAGAAAAGTGCATTACTGTGCGCTTTCACCGTTCAGCAAATACATGTGTAGAAGCACAGCGCTAGCAGAAACGACCGTTTCTCGACGTTTTCTAACTCAGGGAACAAGTTGCACACTTCTGAGATGCATTTGGGCAACTTTGTCAGAAATGAGTTTTTTGCCTACAGAGACATGCCTATTTGCGCAGTAGTACAGATTCTGAGTATGTAACTGGGCTTGATGAAATCAGCCTTTCTCTTGCTTCCCTGTGCGTAGGGAAGCTCAGTTTTAGTCACAGTAGCTCCCACAAGTGTCTCCTCAGTGTGTTCCCATTTCCTTAGAAACAGTGTTTTTGCTGGGAGAAATGTGCATTACTGTGCGCTTTCACCGTTCAGCAAATACATGTGTAGAAGCACAGCGCTAGCAGAAAAGACCGTTTCTCGACGTTTTCTAACTCAGGGAACAAGTTGCACACTTCTGAGATGCATTTGGGCAACTTTGTCAGAAATGAGTTTTTTGCCTACAGAGACATGCCTATTTGCGCACTAGTACAGATTCTGAGTATGTAACTGGGCTTGATGAAATCAGCATTTCTCTTGCTTCCCTGTGCGTAGGGAAGCTCAGTTTTAGTCACAGTAGCTCCCACAAGTGTCTCCTCAGTGTGTTCCCAGTTCCTTAGAAACAGTGTATTTGCTGGGAGAAAAGTGCATTACTGTGCGCTTTCACCGTTCAGCAAATACATGTGTAGAAGCACAGCGCTAGCAGAAACGACCGTTTCTCGACGTTTTCTAACTCAGGGAACAAGTTGCACACTTCTGAGATGCATTTGGGCAACTTTGTCAGAAATGAGTTTTTTGCCTACAGAGACATGCCTATTTGCGCAGTAGTACAGATTCTGAGTATGTAACTGGGCTTGATGAAATCAGCATTTCTCTTGCTTCCCTGTGCGTAGGGAAGCTCAGTTTTAGTCACAGTAGCTCCCACAAGTGTCTCCTCAGTGTGTTCCCAGTTCCTTAGAAACAGTGTATTTGCTGGGAGAAAAGTGCATTACTGTGCGCTTTCACCGTTCAGCAAATACATGTGTAGAAGCACAGCGCTAGCAGAAACGACCGTTTCTCGACGTTTTCTAACTCAGGGAACCAGTTGCACACTTCTGAGATGCATTTGGGCAACTTTGTCAGAAATGAGTTTTTTGCCTACAGAGACATGCCTATTTGCGCAGTAGTACAGATTCTGAGTATGTAACTGGGCTTGATGAAATCAGCATTTCTCTTGCTTCCCTGTGCGTAGGGAAGCTCAGTTTTAGTCACAGTAGCTCCCACAAGTGTCTCCTCAGTGTGTTCCCAGTTCCTTAGAAACAGTGTATTTGCTGGGAGAAAAGTGCATTACTGTGCGCTTTCACCGTTCAGCAAATACATGTGTAGAAGCACAGCGCTAGCAGAAACGACCGTTTCTCGACGTTTTCTAACTCAGGGAACAAGTTGCACACTTCTGAGATGCATTTGGACAACTTTGTCAGAAATGAGTTTTTTGCCTACAGAGACATGCCTATTTGCGCAGTAGTACAGATTCTGAGTATGCAACTGGGCTTGATGAAATCAGCATTTCTCTTGCTTCCCTGTGCATAGGGAAGCTGAGTTTTAGTCACAGTAGCTCGCACAAGTGTCTCCTCAGTGTGTTCCCATTTCCTTAGAAACAGTGTATTTGCTGGGAGAAAAGTGCATTACTGTGCGCTTTCACCGTTCAGCAAATACATGTGTAGAAGCACAGCGCTAGCAGAAACGACCGTTTCTCGACGTTTTCTAACTCAGGGAACAAGTTGCACACTTCTGAGATGCATTTGGGCAACTTTGTCAGAAATGAGTTTTTTGCCTACAGAGACATGCCTATTTGCGCAGTAGTACAGATTCTGAGTATGTAACTGGGCTTGATGAAATCAGCATTTCTCTTGCTTCCCTGTGCGTAGGGAAGCTCAGTTTTCGTCACAGTAGCTCACACAAGTGTCTCCTCAGTGTGTTCCCATTTCCTTAGAAACAGTGTTTTTGCTGGGAGAAATGTACATTACTGTGCGCTTTCACCGTTCAGCAAATACATGTGTAGAAGCACAGCGCTAGCAGAAACGACCGTTTCTCGACGTTTTCTAACTCAGGGAACAAGTTGCACACTTCTGAGATGCATTTGGGCAACTTTGTCAGAAATGAGTTTTTTGCCTACAGAGACATGCCTATTTGCGCAGTAGTACAGATTCTGAGTATGTAACTGGGCTTGATGAAATCAGCATTTCTCTTGCTTCCCTGTGCGTAGGGAACCTCAGTTTTAGTCACAGTAGCTCCCACAAGTGTCTCCTCAGTGTGTTCCCATTTCCTTAGAAACAGTGTATTTGCTGGGAGAAATGTGCATTACTGTGCGCTTTCACCGTTCAGCAAATACATGTGTAGAAGCACAGCGCTAGCAGAAACGACCGTTTCTCGACGTTTTCTAACTCAGGGAACAAGTTGCACACTTCTGAGATGCATTTGGGCAACTTTGTCAGAAATGAGTTTTTTGCCTACAGAGACATGCCTATTTGCGCAGTAGTACAGATTCTGAGTATGTAACTGGGCTTGATGAAATCAGCATTTCTCTTGCTTCCCTGTGCGTAGGGAAGCTCAGTTTTAGTCACAGTAGCTCCCACAAGTGTCTCCTCAGTGTGTTCCCATTTCCTTAGAAACAGTGTATTTGCTGGGAGAAATGTGCATTACTGTGTGCTTTCACCGTTCAGCAAATACATGTGTAGAAGCACAGCGCTAGCAGAAACGAACGTTTCTCGACGTTTTCTAACTCAGGGAACAAGTTGCACACTTCTGAGATGCATTTGGGCAACTTTGTCAGAAATGAGTTTTTTGCCTACAGAGACATGCCTATTTGCGCAGTAGTACAGATTCTGAGTATGTAACTGGGCTTGATGAAATCAGCATTTCTCTTGCTTCCCTGTGCGTAGGGAAGCTCAGTTTTAGTCACAGTAGCTCCCACAAGTGTCTCCTCAGTGTGTTCCCATTTCCTTAGAAACAGTGTATTTGCTGGGAGAAATGTGCGTTACTGTGCGCTTTCACCGTTCAGCAAATACATGTGTAGAAGCACAGCGCTAGCAGAAACGACCGTTTCTCGACGTTTTCTAACTCAGGGAACAAGTTGCACACTTCTGAGATGCATTTGGGCAACTTTATCAGAAATGAGTTTTTTGCCTACAGAGACATGCCTATTTGTGCAGTAGTACAGATTCTGAGTATGTAACTGGGCTTGATGAAATCAGCATTTCTCTTGCTTCCCTGTGCGTAGGGAAGCTCAGTTTTAGTCACAGTAGCTCCCACAAGTGTCTCCTCAGTGTGTTCCCATTTCCTTAGAAACAGTGTATTTGCTGGGAGAAAAGTGCATTACTGTGCGCTTTCACCGTTCAGCAAATACATGTGTAGAAGCACAGCGCTAGCAGAAACGACCGTTTCTCGACGTTTTCTAACTCAGGGAACAAGTTGCACACTTCTGAGATGCATTAGGGCAACTTTGACCGAAATGAGTTTTTTGCCTACAGAGACATGCCTTTTTGCGCAGTAGTACAGATTCTGAGTATGTAACTGGGCTTGATGAAATCAGCATTTCTCTTGCTTCCCTGTGCGTAGGGAAGCTCAGTTTTAGTCACAGTAGCTCCCACAAGTGTCTCCTCAGTGTGTTCCCATTTCCTTAGAAACAGTGTATTTGCTGGGAGAAAAGTGCATTACTGTGCGCTTTCACCGTTCAGCAAATACATTTGTAGAAGCACAGCGCTAGCAGAAACGACCGTTTCTCGACGTTTTCTAACTCAGGGAACAAGTTGCACACTTCTGAGATGCATTAGGGCAACTTTGTCAGAAATGAGTTTTTTGCCTACAGAGATGCCTTTTTGCGCAGTAGTACAGATTCTGAGTATGTAACTGGGCTTGATGAAATCAGCATTTCTCTTGCTTCCCTGTGCGTAGGGAAGCTCAGTTTTAGTCACAGTAGCTCCCACAAGTGTCTCCTCAGTGTGTTCCCATTTCCTTAGAAACAGTGTATTTGCTGGGAGAAAAGTGCATTACTGTGCGCTTTCACCGTTCAGCAAATACATGTGTGGAAGCACAGCGCTAGCAGAAAAGACCGTTTCTCGACGTTTTCTAACTCAGGGAACAAGTTGCACACTTCTGAGATGCATTTGGGCAACTTTGTCAGAAATGAGTTTTTTGCCTACAGAGACATGCCTATTTGCGCAGTAGTACAGATTCTGAGTATGTAACTGGGCTTGATGAAATCAGCCTTTCTCTTGCTTCCCTGTGCGTAGGGAAGCTCAGTTTCAGTCACAGTAGCTCCCACAAGTGTCTCCTCAGTGTGTTCCCATTTCCTTAGAAACAGTGTATTTGCTGGGAGAAAAGTGCATTACTGTGCGCTTTCACCGTTCAGCAAATACATGTGTAGAAGCACAGCGCTAGCAGAAACGACCGTTTCTCGACGTTTTCTAACTCAGGGAACAAGTTGCACACTTCTGAGATGCATTTGGGCAACTTTGTCCGAAATGAGTTTTTTGCCTACAGAGACATGCCTATTTGCGCAGTAGTACAGATTCTGAGTATGTAACTGGGCTTGATGAAATCAGCATTTCTCTTGCTTCCCTGTGCGTAGGGAAGCTCAGTTTTAGTCACAGTAGCTCCCACAAGTGTCTCCTCAGTGTGTTCCCATTTCCTTAGAAACAGTGTATTTGCTGGGAGTAAAGTGCATTACTGTGCGCTTTCACCGTTCAGCAAATACATGTGTAGAAGCACAGCGCTAGCAGAAACGACCGTTTCTCGACGTTTTCTAACTCAGGGAACAAGTTGCACACTTCTGAGATGCATTTGGGCAACTTTGTCAGAAATGAGTTTTTTGCCTACAGAGACATGCCTATTTGCGCAGTAGTACAGATTCTGAGTATGTAACTGGGCTTGATGAAATCAGCATTTCTCTTGCTTCCCTGTGCGTAGGGAAGCTCAGTTTTAGTCACAGTAGCTCCCACAAGTGTCTCCTCAGTGTGTTCCCATTTCCTTAGAAACAGTGTATTTGCTGGGAGTAAAGTGCATTACTGTGTGCTTTCACCGTTCAGCAAATACATGTGTAGAAGCACAGCGCTAGCAGAAACGACCGTTTCTCGACGTTTTCTAACTCAGGGAACAAGTTGCACACTTCTGAGATGCATTTGGGCAACTTGTCAGAAATGAGTTTTTTGCCTACAGAGACATGCCTATTTGCGCAGTAGTACAGATTCTGAGTATGTAACTGGGCTTGATGAAATCAGCATTTCTCTTGCTTCCCTGTGCGTAGGGAAGCTCAGTTTTAGTCACAGTAGCTCACACAAGTGTCTCCTCAGTATGTTCCCATTTCCTTAGAAACAGTGTTTTTGCTGGGAGAAATGTGCATTACTGTGCGCTTTCACCGTTCAGCAAATACATGTGTAGAAGCACAGTGCTAGCAGAAACGACCGTTTCTCGACGTTTTCTAACTCAGGGAACAAGTTGCACACTTCTGAGATGCATTTGGGCAACTTTGTCAGAAATGAGTTTTTTGCCTACAGAGACATGCCTATTTGCGCAGTAGTACAGATTCTGAGTATGTAACTGGGCTTGATGAAATCAGCATTTCTCTTGCTTCCCTGTGCGTAGGGAAGCTCAGTTTTAGTCACAGTAGCTCCCACAAGTGTCTCCTCAGTGTGTTCCCATTTCCTTAGAAACAGTGTTTTTGCTGGGAGAAATGTGCATTACTGTGCGCTTTCACCGTTCAGCAAATACATGTGTAGAAGCACAGCGCTAGCAGAAACGACCGTTTCTCGACGTTTTCTAACTCAGGGAACAAGTTGCACACTTCTGAGATGCATTTGGGCAACTTTGTCAGAAATGAGTTTTTTGCCTACAGAGACATGCCTATTTGCGCAGTAGTACAGATTCTGAGTATGTAACTGGGCTTGATGAAATCAGCATTTCTCTTGCTTCCCTGTGCGTAGGGAAGCTCAGTTTTAGTCACAGTAGCTCCCACAAGTGTCTCCTCAGTGTGTTCCCATTTCCTTAGAAACAGTGTATTTGCTGGGAGAAATGTGCATTACTGTGCGCTTTCACCGTTCAGCAAATACATGTGTAGAAGCACAGCGCTAGCAGAAAAGACCGTTTCTCGACGTTTTCTAACTCAGGGAACAAGTTGCACACTTCTGAGATGCATTTGGGCAACTTTGTCAGAAATGAGTTTTTTGCCTACAGAGACATGCCTATTTGCGCAGTAGTACAGATTCTGAGAATGTACTGGGCTTGATGAAATCAGCCTTTCTCTTGCTTCCCTGTGCGTAGGGAAGCTCAGTTTTAGTCACAGTAGCTCGCACAAGTGTTTCCTCAGTGTGTTCCCATTTCCTTAGAAACAGTGTATTTGCTGGGAGAAAAGTGCATTACTGTGCGCTTTCACCGTTCAGCAAATACATGTGTAGAAGCACAGCGCTAGCAGAAACGACCGTTTCTCGACGTTTTCTAACTCAGGGAACAAGTTGCACACTTCTGAGATGCATTTGGGCAACTTTGTCCGAAATGAGTTTTTTGCCTACAGAGACATGCCTTTTTGCGCAGTAGTACAGATTCTGAGTATGTAACTGGGCTTGATGAAATCAGCCTTTCTCTTGCTTCCCTGTGCGTAGGGAAGCTCAGTTTTAGTCACAGTAGCTCCCACAAGTGTCTCCTCAGTGTGTTCCCATTTCCTTAGAAACAGTGTATTTGCTGGGAGAAAAGAGCATTACTGTGCGCTTTCACCGTTCAGCAAATACATGTGTAGAAGCACAGCGCTAGCAGAAACGACCGTTTCTCGACGTTTTCTAACTCAGGGAACAAGTTGCACACTTCTGAGATGCATTTGGGCAACTTTGTCAGAAATGAGTTTTTTGCCTACAGAGACATGCCTATTTGCGCAGTAGTACAGATTCTGAGTATGTAACTGGGCTTGATGAAATCAGCATTTCTCTTGCTTCCCTGTGCGTAGGGAAGCTCAGTTTTAGTCACAGTAGCTCCCACAAGTGTCTCCTCAGTGTGTTCCCAGTTCCTTAGAAACAGTGTATTTGCTGGGAGAAAAGTGCATTACTGTGCGCTTTCACCGTTCAGCAAATACATGTGTAGAAGCACAGCGCTAGCAGAAACGACCGTTTCTCGACGTTTTCTAACTCAGGGAACAAGTTGCACACTTCTGAGATGCATTTGGGCAACTTTGTCCGAAATGAGTTTTTTGCCTACAGAGACATGCCTATTTGCGCAGTAGTACAGATTCTGAGTATGTAACTGGGCTTGATGAAATCAGCATTTCTCTTGCTTCCCTGAGCGTAGGGAAGCTCAGTTTTAGTCACAGTAGCTCCCACAAGTGTCACCTCAGTGTGTTCCCATTTCCTTATAAACAGTGTATTTGCTGGGAGAAATGTGCATTACTGTGCGCTTTCACCGTTCAGCAAATACATGTGTAGAAGCACAGCGCTAGCAGAAAAGACCGTTTCTCGACGTTTTCCAACTCAGGGAACAAGTTGCACACTTCTGAGATGCATTTGGGCAACTTTGTCAGAAATGAGTTTTTTGCCTACAGAGACATGCCTATTTGCGCAGTAGTACAGATTCTGAGTATGTAACTGGGCTTGATGAAATCAGCATTTCTCTTGCTTCCCTGTGCGTAGGGAAGCTGAGTTTTAGTCACAGTAGCTCGCACAAGTGTCTCCTCAGTGTGTTCCCATTTCCTTAGAAACAGTGTATTTGCTGGGAGAAAAGTGCATTACTGTGCGCTTTCACCGTTCAGCAAATACATGTGTAGAAGCACAGCGCTAGCAGAAACGACCGTTTCTCGACGTTTTCTAACTCAGGGAACAAGTGGCACACTTCTGAGATGCATTTGGGCAACTTTGTCAGAAATGAGTTTTTTGCCTACAGAGACATGCCTATTTGCGCAGTAGTACAGATTCTGAGTATGTAACTGGGCTTGATGAAATCAGCATTTCTCTTGCTTCCCTGTGCGTAGGGAAGCTCAGTTTTAGTCACAGTAGCTCCCACAAGTGTCTCCTCAGTGTGTTCCCAGTTCCTTAGAAACAGTGTATTTGCTGGGAGAAAAGTGCATTACTGTGCGCTTTCACCGTTCAGCAAATACATGTGTAGAAGCACAGCGCTAGCAGAAACGACCGTTTCTCGACGTTTTCTAACTCAGGGAACAAGTTGCACACTTCTGAGATGCATTTGGGCAACTTTGTCAGAAATGAGTTTTTTGCCTACAGAGACATGCCTATTTGCGCAGTAGTACAGATTCTGAGTATGTAACTGGGCTTGATGAAATCAGCATTTCTCTTGCTTCCCTGAGCGTAGGGAAGCTCAGTTTTAGTCACAGTAGCTCCCACAAGTGTCTCCTCAGTGTGTTCCCATTTCCTTAGAAACAGTGTATTTGCTAGGAGAAATGTGCATTACTGTGCGCTTTCACCGTTCAGCAAATACATTTGTAGAAGCACAGCGCTAGCAGAAAATACCGTTTCTCGACGTTTTCTAACTCAGGGAACAAGTTGCACACTTCTGAGATGCATTTGGGCAACTTTGTCAGAAATGAGTTTTTTGCCTACAGAGACATGCCTATTTGCGCAGTAGTACAGATTCTGAGTATGTAACTGGGCTTGATGAAATCAGCATTTCTCTTGCTTCCCTGTGCGTAGGGAAGCTGAGTTTTAGTCACAGTAGCTCGCACAAGTGTCTCCTCAGTGTGTTCCCATTTCCTTAGAAACAGTGTATTTGCTGGGAGAAAAGTGCATTACTGTGCACTTTCACCGTTCAGCAAATACATGTGTAGAAGCACAGCGCTAGCAGAAACGACCGTTTCTCGACGTTTTCTAACTCAGGGAACAAGTTGCACACTTCTGAGATGCATTTGGGCAACTTTGTCAGAAATGAGTTTTTTGCCTACAGAGACATGCCTATTTGCGCAGTAGTACAGATTCTGAGTATGTAACTGGGCTTGATGAAATCAGCCTTTCTCTTGCTTCCCTGTGCGTAGGGAAGCTCAGTTTTAGTCACAGTAGCTCCCACAAGTGTCTCCTCAGTGTGTTCCCATTTCCTTAGAAACAGTGTATTTGCTGGGAGTAAAGTGCATTACTGTGCGCTTTCACCGTTCAGCAAATACATGTGTAGAAGCACAGCGCTAGCAGAAACGACCGTTTCTCGACGTTTTCTAACTCAGGGAACAAGTTGCACACTTCTGAGATGCATTTGGGCAACTTTGTCAGAAATGAGTTTTTTGCTTACAGAGACATGCCTATTTGCGCAGTAGTACAGATTCTGAGTATGTAACTGGGCTTGATGAAATCAGCATTTCTCTTGCTTTCCTGTGCGTAGGGAAGCTCAGTTTTAGTCACAGTAGCTCCCACAAGTGTCTCCTCAGTGTGTTCCCAGTTCCTTAGAAACAGTGTATTTGCTGGGAGAAAAGTGCATTACTGTGCGCTTTCACCGTTCAGCAAATACATGTGTAGAAGCACAGCGCTAGCAGAAACGACCGTTTCTCGACGTTTTCTAACTCAGGGAACAAGTTGCACACTTCTGAGATGCATTTGGGCAACTTTGTCAGAAATGAGGTTTTTGCCTACAGAGACATGCCTATTTGCGCAGTAGTACAGATTCTGAGTATGTAACTGGGCTTGATGAAATCAGCCTTTCTCTTGCTTCCCTGTGCGTAGGGAAGCTCAGTTTTAATCACAGTAGCTCCCACAAGTGTCTCCTCAGTGTGTTCCCAGTTCCTTAGAAACAGTGTTTTTGCTGGGAGAAATGTGCATTACTGTGCGCTTTCACCGTTCAGCAAATACATGTGTAGAAGCACAGCGCTAGCAGAAAATACCGTTTCTCGACGTTTTCTAACTCAGGGAACAAGTTGCACACTTCTGAGATGCATTTGGGCAACTTTGTCAGAAATGAGTTTTTTGCCTACAGAGACATGCCTATTTGCGCAGTAGTACAGATTCTGAGTATGTAACTGGGCTTGATGAAATCAGCATTTCTCTTGCTTCCCTGTGCGTAGGGAAGCTGAGTTTTAGTCACAGTAGCTCGCACAAGTGTCTCCTCAGTGTGTTCCCATTTCCTTAGAAACAGTGTATTTGCTGGGAGAAAAGTGCATTACTGTGCACTTTCACCGTTCAGCAAATACATGTGTAGAAGCACAGCGCTAGCAGAAACGACCGTTTCTCGACGTTTTCTAACTCAGGGAACAAGTTGCACACTTCTGAGATGCATTTGGGCAACTTTGTCAGAAATGAGTTTTTTGCCTACAGAGACATGCCTATTTGCGCAGTAGTACAGATTCTGAGTATGTAACTGGGCTTGATGAAATCAGCCTTTCTCTTGCTTCCCTGTGCGTAGGGAAGCTCAGTTTTAGTCACAGTAGCTCCCACAAGTGTCTCCTCAGTGTGTTCCCATTTCCTTAGAAACAGTGTATTTGCTGGGAGTAAAGTGCATTACTGTGCGCTTTCACCGTTCAGCAAATACATGTGTAGAAGCACAGCGCTAGCAGAAACGACCGTTTCTCGACGTTTTCTAACTCAGGGAACAAGTTGCACACTTCTGAGATGCATTTGGGCAACTTTGTCAGAAATGAGTTTTTTGCTTACAGAGACATGCCTATTTGCGCAGTAGTACAGATTCTGAGTATGTAACTGGGCTTGATGAAATCAGCATTTCTCTTGCTTTCCTGTGCGTAGGGAAGCTCAGTTTTAGTCACAGTAGCTCCCACAAGTGTCTCCTCAGTGTGTTCCCAGTTCCTTAGAAACAGTGTATTTGCTGGGAGAAAAGTGCATTACTGTGCGCTTTCACCGTTCAGCAAATACATGTGTAGAAGCACAGCGCTAGCAGAAACGACCGTTTCTCGACGTTTTCTAACTCAGGGAACAAGTTGCACACTTCTGAGATGCATTTGGGCAACTTTGTCAGAAATGAGGTTTTTGCCTACAGAGACATGCCTATTTGCGCAGTAGTACAGATTCTGAGTATGTAACTGGGCTTGATGAAATCAGCCTTTCTCTTGCTTCCCTGTGCGTAGGGAAGCTCAGTTTTAATCACAGTAGCTCCCACAAGTGTCTCCTCAGTGTGTTCCCAGTTCCTTAGAAACAGTGTTTTTGCTGGGAGAAATGTGCATTACTGTGCGCTTTCACCGTTCAGCAAATACATGTGTAGAAGCACAGCGCTAGCAGAAAAGACCGTTTCTCGACGTTTTCTAACTCAGGGAACAAGTTGCACACTTCTGAGATGCATTTGGGCAACTTTGTCAGAAATGAGTTTTTTGCCTACAGAGACATGCCTATTTGCGCAGTAGTACAGATTCTGAGTATGTAACTGGGCTTGATGAAATCAGCATTTCTCTTGCTTCCCTGTGCGTAGGGAAGCTCAGTTTTAGTCACAGTAGCTCCCACAAGTGTCTCCTCAGTGTGTTCCCATTTCCTTATAAACAGTGTATTTGCTGGGAGAAAAGTGCATTACTGTGCGCTTTCACCGTTCAGCAAATACATGTGTAGAAGCACAGCGCTAGCAGAAAAGACTGTTTCTCGACGTTTTCTAACTCAGGGAACAAGTTGCACACTTCTGAGATGCATTTGGGCAACTTTGTCCGAAATGAGTTTTTTGCCTACAGAGACATGCCTATTTGCGCAGTAGTACAGATTCTGAGTATGTAACTGGGCTTGATGAAATCAGCATTTCTCTTGCTTCCCTGTGCGTAGGGAAGCTGAGTTTTAGTCACAGTAGCTCCCACAAGTGTCTCCTCAGTGTGTTCCCAGTTCCTTAGAAACAGTGTATTTGCTGGGAGAAAAGTGCATTACTGTGCACTTTCACCGTTCAGCAAATACATGTGTAGAAGCACAGCGCTAGCAGAAACGACCGTTTCTCGACGTTTTCTAACTCAGGGAACAAGTTGCACACTTCTGAGATGCATTTGGGCAACTTTGTCAGAAATGAGTTTTTTGCCTACAGAGACATGCCTATTTGCGCAGTAGTACAGATTCTGAGTATGTAACTGGGCTTGATGAAATCAGCCTTTCTCTTGCTTCCCTGTGCGTAGGGAAGCTCAGTTTTAGTCACAGTAGCTCCCACAAGTGTCTCCTCAGTGTGTTCCCATTTCCTTAGAAACAGTGTATTTGCTGGGAGTAAAGTGCATTACTGTGCGCTTTCACCGTTCAGCAAATACATGTGTAGAAGCACAGCGCTAGCAGAAACGACCGTTTCTCGACGTTTTCTAACTCAGGGAACAAGTTGCACACTTCTGAGATGCATTTGGGCAACTTTGTCAGAAATGAGTTTTTTGCTTACAGAGACATGCCTATTTGCGCAGTAGTACAGATTCTGAGTATGTAACTGGGCTTGATGAAATCAGCATTTCTCTTGCTTTCCTGTGCGTAGGGAAGCTCAGTTTTAGTCACAGTAGCTCCCACAAGTGTCTCCTCAGTGTGTTCCCAGTTCCTTAGAAACAGTGTATTTGCTGGGAGAAAAGTGCATTACTGTGCGCTTTCACCGTTCAGCAAATACATGTGTAGAAGCACAGCGCTAGCAGAAACGACCGTTTCTCGACGTTTTCTAACTCAGGGAACAAGTTGCACACTTCTGAGATGCATTTGGGCAACTTTGTCAGAAATGAGGTTTTTGCCTACAGAGACATGCCTATTTGCGCAGTAGTACAGATTCTGAGTATGTAACTGGGCTTGATGAAATCAGCCTTTCTCTTGCTTCCCTGTGCGTAGGGAAGCTCAGTTTTAATCACAGTAGCTCCCACAAGTGTCTCCTCAGTGTGTTCCCAGTTCCTTAGAAACAGTGTTTTTGCTGGGAGAAATGTGCATTACTGTGCGCTTTCACCGTTCAGCAAATACATGTGTAGAAGCACAGCGCTAGCAGAAAAGACCGTTTCTCGACGTTTTCTAACTCAGGGAACAAGTTGCACACTTCTGAGATGCATTTGGGCAACTTTGTCAGAAATGAGTTTTTTGCCTACAGAGACATGCCTATTTGCGCAGTAGTACAGATTCTGAGTATGTAACTGGGCTTGATGAAATCAGCATTTCTCTTGCTTCCCTGTGCGTAGGGAAGCTCAGTTTTAGTCACAGTAGCTCCCACAAGTGTCTCCTCAGTGTGTTCCCATTTCCTTATAAACAGTGTATTTGCTGGGAGAAAAGTGCATTACTGTGCGCTTTCACCGTTCAGCAAATACATGTGTAGAAGCACAGCGCTAGCAGAAAAGACTGTTTCTCGACGTTTTCTAACTCAGGGAACAAGTTGCACACTTCTGAGATGCATTTGGGCAACTTTGTCCGAAATGAGTTTTTTGCCTACAGAGACATGCCTATTTGCGCAGTAGTACAGATTCTGAGTATGTAACTGGGCTTGATGAAATCAGCATTTCTCTTGCTTCCCTGTGCGTAGGGAAGCTCAGTTTTAGTCACAGTAGCTCCCACAAGTGTCTCCTCAGTGTGTTCCCAGTTCCTTAGAAACAGTGTATTTGCTGGGAGAAAAGTGCATTACTGTGCGCTTTCACCGTTCAGCAAATACATGTGTAGAAGCACAGCGCTAGCAGAAACGACCGTTTCTCGACGTTTTCTAACTCAGGGAACAAGTTGCACACTTCTGAGATGCATTTGGGCAACTTTGTCAGAAATGAGTTTTTTGCCTACAGAGACATGCCTATTTGCGCAGTAGTACAGATTCTGAGTATGTAACTGGGCTTGATGAAATCAGCATTTCTCTTGCTTCCCTGAGCGTAGGGAAGCTCAGTTTTAGTCACAGTAGCTCCCACAAGTGTCTCCTCAGTGTGTTCCCATTTCCTTATAAACAGTGTATTTGCTAGGAGAAATGTGCATTACTGTGCGCTTTCACCGTTCAGCAAATACATTTGTAGAAGCACAGCGCTAGCAGAAAAGACCGTTTCTCGACGTTTTCTAACTCAGGGAACAAGTTGCACACTTCTGAGATGCATTTGGGCAACTTTGTCCGAAATGAGTTTTTTGCCTACAGAGACATGCCTATTTGCGCAGTAGTACAGATTCTGAGTATGTAACTGGGCTTGATGAAATCAGCATTTCTCTTGCTTCCCTGTGCGTAGGGAAGCTCAGTTTTAGTCACAGTAGCTCCCACAAGTGTCTCCTCAGTGTGTTCCCAGTTCCTTAGAAACAGTGTTTTTGCTGGGAGAAATGTGCATTACTGTGCGCTTTCACCGTTCAGCAAATACATGTGTAGAAGCACAGCGCTAGCAGAAAAGACTGTTTCTCGACGTTTTCTAACTCAGGGAACAAGTTGCACACTTCTGAGATGCATTTGGGCAACTTTGTCCGAAATGAGTTTTTTGCCTACAGAGACATGCCTATTTGCGCAGTAGTACAGATTCTGAGTATGTAACTGGGCTTGATGAAATCAGCATTTCTCTTGCTTCCCTGTGCGTAGGGAAGCTCAGTTTTAGTCACAGTAGCTCCCACAAGTGTCTCCTCAGTGTGTTCCCAGTTCCTTAGAAACAGTGTATTTGCTGGGAGAAAAGTGCATTACTGTGCGCTTTCACCGTTCAGCAAATACATGTGTAGAAGCACAGCGCTAGCAGAAACGACCGTTTCTCGACGTTTTCTAACTCAGGGAACAAGTTGCACACTTCTGAGATGCATTTGGGCAACTTTGTCAGAAATGAGTTTTTTGCCTACAGAGACATGCCTATTTGCGCAGTAGTACAGATTCTGAGTATGTAACTGGGCTTGATGAAATCAGCATTTCTCTTGCTTCCCTGAGCGTAGGGAAGCTCAGTTTTAGTCACAGTAGCTCCCACAAGTGTCTCCTCAGTGTGTTCCCATTTTTTTATAAACAGTGTATTTGCTAGGAGAAATGTGCATTACTGTGCGCTTTCACCGTTCAGCAAATACATTTGTAGAAGCACAGCGCTAGCAGAAAAGACCGTTTCTCGACGTTTTCTAACTCAGGGAACAAGTTGCACACTTCTGAGATGCATTTGGGCAACTTTGTCAGAAATGAGTTTTTTGCCTACAGAGACATGCCTATTTGCGCAGTAGTACAGATTCTGAGTATGTAACTGGGCTTGATGAAATCAGCATTTCTCTTGCTTCCCTGTGCGTAGGGAAGCTGAGTTTTAGTCACAGTAGCTCGCACAAGTGTCTCCTCAGTGTGTTCCCATTTCCTTAGAAACAGTGTATTTGCTGGGAGAAAAGTGCATTACTGTGCACTTTCACCGTTCAGCAAATACATGTGTAGAAGCACAGCGCTAGCAGAAACGACCGTTTCTCGACGTTTTCTAACTCAGGGAACAAGTTGCACACTTCTGAGATGCATTTGGGCAACTTTGTCAGAAATGAGTTTTTTGCCTACAGAGACATGCCTATTTGCGCAGTAGTACAGATTCTGAGTATGTAACTGGGCTTGATGAAATCAGCATTTCTCTTGCTTCCCTGTGCGTAGGGAAGCTCAGTTTTAGTCACAGTAGCTCCCACAAGTGTCTCCTCAGTGTGTTCCCATTTCCTTAGAAACAGTGTATTTGCTGGGAGTAAAGTGCATTACTGTGCGCTTTCACCGTTCAGCAAATACATGTGTAGAAGCACAGCGCTAGCAGAAACGACCGTTTCTCGACGTTTTCTAACTCAGGGAACAAGTTGCACACTTCTGAGATGCATTTGGGCAACTTTGTCAGAAATGAGTTTTTTGCCTAAAGAGACATGCCTATTTGCGCAGTAGTACAGATTCTGAGTATGTAACTGGGCTTGATGAAATCAGCATTTCTCTTGCTTTCCTGTGCGTAGGGAAGCTCAGTTTTAGTCACAGTAGCTCCCACAAGTGTCTCCTCAGTGTGTTCCCAGTTCCTTAGAAACAGTGTATTTGCTGGGAGAAAAGTGCATTACTGTGCGCTTTCACCGTTCAGCAAATACATGTGTAGAAGCACAGCGCTAGCAGAAACGACCGTTTCTCGACGTTTTCTAACTCAGGGAACAAGTTGCACACTTCTGAGATGCATTTGGGCAACTTTGTCCGAAATGAGTTTTTTGCCTACAGAGACATGCCTTTTTGCGCAGTAGTACAGATTCTGAGTATGTAACTGGGCTTGATGAAATCAGCCTTTCTCTTGCTTCCCTGTGCGTAGGGAAGCTCAGTTTTAGTCACAGTAGCTCCCACAAGTGTCTCCTCAGTGTGTTCCCATTTCCTTAGAAACAGTGTATTTGCTGGGAGAAAAGTGCATTACTGTGCGCTTTCACCGTTCAGCAAATACATGTGTAGAAGCACAGCGCTAGCAGAAACGACCGTTTCTCGACGTTTTCTAACTCAGGGAACAAGTTGCACACTTCTGAGATGCATTTGGGCAACTTTGTCAGAAATGAGTTTTTTGCCTACAGAGACATGCCTTTTTGCGCAGTAGTACAGATTCTGAGTATGTAACTGGGCTTGATGAAATCAGCATTTCTCTTGCTTCCCTGTGCGTAGGGAAGCTCAGTTTTAGTCACAGTAGCTCCCACAAGTGTCTCCTCAGTGTGTTCCCATTTCCTTAGAAACAGTGTTTTTGCTGGGAGAAATGTGCATTACTGTGCGCTTTCACCGTTCAGCAAATACATGTGTAGAAGCACAGCGCTAGCAGAAAAGACCGTTTCTCGACGTTTTCTAACTCAGGGAACAAGTTGCACACTTCTGAGATGCATTTGGGCAACTTTGTCAGAAATGAGTTTTTTGCCTACAGAGACATGCCTATTTGCGCAGTAGTACAGATTCTGAGTATGTAACTGGGCTTGATGAAATCAGCATTTCTCTTGCTTCCCTGTGCGTACGGAAGCTGAATTTTAGTCACAGTAGCTCGCACAAGTGTCTCCTCAGTGTGTTCCCATTTCCTTAGAAACAGTGTATTTGCTGGGAGAAAAGTGCATTACTGTGCGCTTTCACCGTTCAGCAAATACATGTGTAGAAGCACAGCGCTAGCAGAAACGACCGTTTCTCGACGTTTTCTAACTCAGGGAACAAGTTGCACACTTCTGAGATGCATTTGGGCAACTTTGTCAGAAATGAGTTTTTTGCCTACAGAGACATGCCTATTTGCGCAGTAGTACAGATTCTGAGTATGTAACTGGGCTTGATGAAATCAGCATTTCTCTTGCTTCCCTGTGCGTAGGGAAGGTCAGTTTTAGTCACAGTAGCTCCCACAAGTGTCTCCTCAGTGTGTTCCCATTTCCTTAGAAACAGTGTATTTGCTGGGAGAAAAGTGCATTACCATGCGCTTTCACCGTTCAGCAAATACATGTGTAGAAGCACAGCGCTAGCAGAAACGACCGTTTCTCGACGTTTTCTAACTCAGGGAACAAGTTGCACACTTCTGAGATGCATTTGGGCAACTTTGTCAGAAATGAGTTTTTTGCCTACAGAGACATGCCTATTTGCGCAGTAGTACAGATTCTGAGTATGTAACTGGGCTTGATGAAATCAGCCTTTCTCTTGCTTCCCTGTGCGTAGGGAAGCTCAGTTTTAGTCACAGTAGCTCCCACAAGTGTCTCCTCAGTGTGTTCCCATTTCCTTAGAAACAGTGTATTTGCTGGGAGAAATGTGCATTACTGTGCGCTTTCACCGTTCAGCAAATACATGTGTAGAAGCACAGCGCTAGCAGAAACGAACGTTTCTCGATGTTTTCTAACTCAGGGAAGAAGTTGCACACTTCTGAGATGCATTTGGGCAAATTTGTCAGAAATGAGTTTTCTGCCTACAGAGACATGCCTATTTGCGCAGTAGTACAGATTCTGAGTATGTAACTGGGCTTGATGAAATCAGCCTTTCTCTTGCTTCCCTGTGCGTAGGGAAGCTCAGTTTTAGAAACAGTAGCTCCCACAAGTGTCTACTCAGTGTGTTCCCAGTTCCTTAGAAACAGTGTATTTGCTGGGAGAAAAGTGCATTACTGTGCGCTTTCACCGTTCAGCAAATACATGTGTAGAAGCACAGCGCTAGCAGAAACGACCGTTTCTCGACGTTTTCTAACTCAGGGAACAAGTTGCACACTTCTGAGATGCATTTGGGCAACTTTGTCAGAAATGAGTTTTTTGCCTACAGAGACATGCCTATTTGCGCAGTAGTACAGATTCTGAGTATGTAACTGGGCTTGATGAAATCAGCATTTCTCTTGCTTCCCTGTGCGTAGGGAAGCTCAGTTTTAGTCACAGTAGCTCCCACAAGTGTCTCCTCAGTGTGTTCCCATTTCCTTAGAAACAGTGTTTTTGCTGGGAGAAATGTGCATTACTGTGCACTTTCACCGTTCAGCAAATACATGTGTAGAAGCACAGCGCTTGCAGAAACGAACGTTTCTCGATGTTTTCTAACTCAGGGAAGAAGTTGCACACTTCTGAGATGCATTTGGGCAAATTTGTCAGAAATGAGTTTTTTGCCTACAGAGACATGCCTATTTGCGCAGTAGTACAGATTCTGAGTATGTAACTGGGCTTGATGAAATCAGCATTTCTCTTGCTTCCCTGTGCGTAGGGAAGCTCAGTTTTAGACACAGTAGCTCCCACAAGTGTCTCCTCAGTGTGTTCCCAGTTCCTTAGAAACAGTGTATTTGCTGGGAGAAAAGTGCATTACTGTGCGCTTTCACCGTTCAGCAAATACATGTGTAGAAGCACAGCGCTAGCAGAAACGACCGTTTCTCGACGTTTTCTAACTCAGGGAACAAGTTGCACACTTCTGAGATGCATTTGGGCAACTTTGTCAGAAATGAGTTTTTTGCTTACAGAGACATGCCTATTTGCGCAGTAGTACAGATTCTGAGTATGTAACTGGGCTTGATGAAATCAGCATTTCTCTTGATTCCCTGTGCGTAGGGAAGCTCAGTTTTAGTCACAGTAGCTCCCACAAGTGTCTCCTCAGTGTGTTCCCATTTCCTTAGAAACAGTGTTTTTGCTGGGAGAAATGTGCATTACTGTGCGCTTTCACCGTTCAGCAAATACATGTGTAGAAGCACAGCGCTAGCAGAAAAGACCGTTTCTCGACGTTTTCTAACTCAGGGAACAAGTTGCACACTTCTGAGATGCATTTGGGCAACTTTGTCCGAAATGAGTTTTTTGCCTACAGAGACATGCCTATTTGCGCAGTAGTACAGATTCTGAGTATGTAACTGGGCTTGATGAAATCAGCATTTCTCTTGCTTCCCTGTGCGTAGGGAAGCTCAGTTTTAGTCACAGTAGCTCCCACAAGTGTCTCCTCAGTGTGTTCCCATTTCCTTAGAAACAGTGTATTTGCTGGGAGAAAAGTGCATTACTGTGCGCTTTCACCGTTCAGCAAATACATGTGTAGAAGCACAGCGCTAGCAGAAACGACCGTTTATCGACGTTTTCTAACTCAGGGAACAAGTTGCACACTTCTGAGATGCATTTGGGCAACTTTGTCAGTAATGAGTTTTTTGCCTACAGAGACATGCCTATTTGCGCAGTAGTACAGATTCTGAGTATGTAACTGGCCTTGATGAAATCAGCACTTCTCTTGCTTCCCTGTGCGCAGGGAAGCTCGGTTTTAGTCACAGTAGCTCCCACAAGTGTCTCCTCAGTGTGTTCCCATTTCCTTAGAAACAGTGTATTTGCTGGGAGAAAAGTACATTACTCTGCGGTTTCACCGTTCAGCAAATACATGTGTAGAAGCACAGCGCTAGCAGAAACGACCGTTTCTCGACGTTCTCTAACTCAGGGAACAAGTTGCACACTTCTGAGATGCATTTGGGCAACTTTGTCAGTAATGAGTTTTTTGCCTACAGAGACATGCCTATTTGCGCAGTAGTACAGATTCTGAGTATGTAACTGGGCTTGATGAAATCAGCATTTCTCTTGCTTCCCTGTGCGTAGGGAAGCTCAGTTTTAGTCACAGTAGCTCCCACAAGTGTCTCCTCAGTGTGTTCCCATTTCCTTATAAACAGTGTATTTCCTGGGAGAAAAGTGAATTACTGTGCGCTTTCACCGTTCAGCAAATACATGTGTAGAAGCACAGCGCTAGCAGAAATGACCGTTTCTCGACGTTTTCTAACTCAGGGAACAAGTTGCACACTTCTGAGATGCATTTGGGCAACTTTGTCAGAAATGAGATTTTTGCCTACAGAGACATGCCTATTTGCGCAGTAGTACAGATTCTGAGTATGTAACTGGGCTTGATGAAATCAGCCTTTCTCTTGCTTCCCTGTGCGTAGGGAAGCTCAGTTTTAGTCACAGTAGCTCCCACAAATGTCTCCTCAGTGTGTTCCCATTTCCTTAGAAACAGTGTTTTTGCTGGGAGAAATGTGCATTACTGTGCGCTTTCACCGTTCAGCAAATACATGTGTAGAAGCACAGCGCTATCAGAAAAGAACGTTTCTCGACGTTTTCTAACTCAGGGAACAAGTTGCACACTTCTGAGATGCATTTGGGCAACTTTGTCAGAAATGAGTTTTTTGCCTACAGAGACATGCCTATTTGCGCAGTAGTACAGATTCTGAGTATGTAACTGGGCTTGATGAAATCAGCATTTCTCTTGCTTCCCTGTGCGTAGGGAAGCTCAGTTTTAGTCACAGTAGCTCCCACAAGTGTCTCCTCAGTGTGTTCCCATTTCCTTAGAAACAGTGTTTTTGCTGGGAGAAATGTGCATTACTGTGCGCTTTCACCGTTCAGCAAATACATGTGTAGAAGCACAGCGCTAGCAGAAACGACCGTTTCTCGACGTTTTCTAACTCAGGGAACAAGTTGCACACTTCTGAGATGCATTTGGGCAACTTTGTCAGAAATGAGTTTTTTGCCTACAGAGACATGCCTATTTGCGCAGTAGTACAGATTCTGAGTATGTAACTGGGCTTGATGAAATCAGCATTTCTCTTGCTTCCCTGTGCGTAGGGAAGCTCAGTTTTAGTCACAGTAGCTCCCACAAGTGTCTCCTCAGTGTGTTCCCATTTCCTTAGAAACAGTGTATTTGCTGGGAGTAAAGTGCATTACTGTGCGCTTTCACCGTTCAGCAAATACATGTGTAGAAGCACAGCGCTAGCAGAAACGACCGTTTCTCGACGTTTTCTAACTCAGGGAACAAGTTGCACACTTCTGAGATGCATTTGGGCAACTTTGTCAGAAATGAGTTTTTTGCCTAAGGAGACATGCCTATTTGCGCAGTAGTACAGATTCTGAGTATGTAACTGGGCTTGATGAAATCAGCATTTCTCTTGCTTCCCTGTGCGTAGGGAAGCTCAGTTTTAGTCACAGTAGCTCCCACAAGTGTCTCCTCAGTGTGTTCCCATTTCCTTAGAAACAGTGTACTTGCTGGGAGAAAAGTGCATTACTGTGCGCTTTCACCGTTCAGCAAGTACATGTGTAGAAGCACAGCGCTAGCAGAAACGACCGTTTCTCGACGTTTTCTAACTCAGGGAACAAGTTGCACACTTCTGAGATGCATTTGGGCAACTTTGTCAGAAATGAGTTTTTTGCCTACAGAGACATGCCTATTTGCGCAGTAGTACAGATTCTGAGTATGTAAATGGGCTTGATGAAATCAGCATTTCTCTTGATTCCCTGTGCGTAGGGAAGCTCAGTTTTAGTCACAGTAGCTCCCACAAGTGTCTCCTCAGTGTGTTCCCATTTCCTTAGAAACAGTGTTTTTGCTGGGAGAAATGTGCATTACTGTGCACTTTCACCGTTCAGCAAATACATGTGTAGAAGCACAGCGCTAGCAGAAACGAACGTTTCTCGATGTTTTCTAACTCAGGGAAGAAGTTGCACACTTCTGAGATGCATTTGGGCAAATTTGTCAGAAATGAGTTTTTTGCCTACAGAGACATGCCTATTTGCGCAGTAGTACAGATTCTGAGTATGTAACTGGGCTTGATGAAATCAGCATTTCTCTTGCTTCCCTGTGCGTAGGGAAGCTCAGTTTTAGACACAGTAGCTCCCACAAGTGTCTCCTCAGTGTGTTCCCAGTTCCTTAGAAACAGTGTATTTGCTGGGAGAAAAGTGCATTACTGTGCGCTTTCACCGTTCAGCAAATACATGTGTAGAAGCACAGCGCTAGCAGAAACGACCGTTTCTCGACGTTTTCTAACTCAGGGAACAAGTTGCACACTTCTGAGATGCATTTGGGCAACTTTGTCAGAAATGAGTTTTTTGCTTACAGAGACATGCCTATTTGCGCAGTAGTACAGATTCTGAGTATGTAACTGGGCTTGATGAAATCAGCATTTCTCTTGATTCCCTGTGCGTAGGGAAGCTCAGTTTTAGTCACAGTAGCTCCCACAAGTGTCTCCTCAGTGTGTTCCCATTTCCTTAGAAACAGTGTTTTTGCTGGGAGAAATGTGCATTACTGTGCGCTTTCACCGTTCAGCAAATACATGTGTAGAAGCACAGCGCTAGCAGAAAAGACCGTTTCTAGACGTTTTCTAACTCAGGGAACAAGTTGCACACTTCTGAGATGCATTTGGGCAACTTTGTCCGAAATGAGTTTTTTGCCTACAGAGACATGCCTATTTGCGCAGTAGTACAGATTCTGAGTATGTAACTGGGCTTGATGAAATCAGCATTTCTCTTGCTTCCCTGTGCGTAGGGAAGCTCAGTTTTAGTCACAGTAGCTCCCACAAGTGTCTCCTCAGTGTGTTCCCATTTCCTTATAAACAGTGTATTTGCTGGGAGAAAAGTGAATTACTGTGCGCTTTCACCCTTCAGCAAATACATGTGTAGCAGCACAGCGCTAGCAGAAACGAACGTTTCTCGACGTTTTCTAACTCAGGGAACAAGTTGCACACTTCTGAGATGTATTTGGGCAACTTTGTCAGGAATGAGATTTTTGCCTACAGAGACATGCCTATTTGCGCAGTAGTACAGATTCTGAGTATGTAACTGGGCTTGATGAAATCAGCCTTTCTCTTGCTTCCCTGTGCGTAGGGAAGCTCAGTTTTAGTCACAGTAGCTCCCACAAATGTCTCCTCAGTGTGTACCCATTTCCTTAGAAACAGTGTTTTTGCTGGGAGAAATGTGCATTACTGTGCGCTTTCACCGTTCAGCAAATACATGTGTAGAAGCACAGCGCTAGCAGAAAAGAACGTTTCTCGACGTTTTCTAACTCAGGGAACAAGTTGCACACTTCTGAGATGCATTTGGGCAACTTTGTCCGAAATGAGTTTTTTGCCTACAGAGACATGCCTATTTGCGCAGTAGTACAGATTCTGAGTATGTAACTGGGCTTGATGAAATCAGCATTTCTCTTGCTTCCCTGTGCGTAGGGAAGCTCAGTTTTAGTCACAGTAGCTCCCACAAATGTCTCCTCAGTGTGTTCCCATTTCCTTAGAAACAGTGTTTTTGCTGGGAGAAATGTGCATTACTGTGCGCTTTCACCGTTCAGCAAATACATGTGTAGAAGCACAGCGCTAGCAGAAAAGACCGTTTCTCGACGTTTTCTAACTCAGGGAACAAGTTGCACACTTCTGAGATGCATTTGGGCAACTTTGTCAGAAATGAGTTTTTTGCCTGCAGAGACATGCCTATTTGCGCAGTAGTACAGATTCTGAGTATGTAACTGGGCTTGATGGAATCAGCATTTCTCTTGCTTCCCTGTGCGTAGGGAAGCTCAGTTTTAGTCACAGTAGCTCCCACAAGTGTCTCCTCAGTGTGTTCCCATTTCCTTAGAAACAGTGTATTTGCTGGGAGAAATGTGCATTACTGTGCGCTTTCACCGTTCAGCAAATACATGTGTAGAAGCACAGCGCTAGCAGAAACGACCGTTTCTCGACGTTTTCTAACTCAGGGAACAAGTTGCACACTTCTGAGATGTATTTGGGCAACTTTGTCAGAAATGAGTTTTTTGCCTACAGAGACATGCCTATTTGCGCAGTAGTACAGATTCTGAGTATGTAACTGGCCTTGATGAAATCAGCACTTCTCTTGCTTCCCTGTGCGCAGGGAAGCTCGGTTTTAGTCACAGTAGCTCCCACAAGTGTCTCCTCAGTGTGTTCCCATTTCCTTAGAAACAGTGTATTTGCTGGGAGAAAAGTACATTACTGTGCGGTTTCACCGTTCAGCAAATACATGTGTAGAAGCACAGCGCTAGCAGAAACGACCGTTTCTCGACGTTCTCTAACTCAGGGAACAAGTTGCACACTTCTGAGATGCATTTGGGCAACTTTGTCAGTAATGAGTTTTTTGCCTACAGAGACATGCCTATTTGCGCAGTAGTACAGATTCTGAGTATGTAACTGGGCTTGATGAAATCAGCATTTCTCTTGCTTCCCTGTGCGTAGGGAAGCTCAGTTTTAGTCACAGTAGCTCCCACAAGTGTCTCCTCAGTGTGTTCCCATTTCCTTATAAACAGTGTATTTGCTGGGAGAAAAGTGAATTACTGTGCGCTTTCACCGTTCAGCAAATACATGTGTAGAAGCACAGCGCTAGCAGAAACGACCGTTTCTCGACGTTTTCTAACTCAGGGAACAAGTTGCACACTTCTGAGATGCATTTGGGCAACTTTGTCAGAAATGAGATTTTTGCCTACAGAGACATGCCTATTTGCGCAGTAGTACAGATTCTGAGTATGTAACTGGGCTTGATGAAATCAGCCTTTCTCTTGCTTCCCTGTGCGTAGGGAAGCTCAGTTTTAGTCACAGTAGCTCCCACAAATGTCTCCTCAGTGTGTTCCCATTTCCTTAGAAACAGTGTTTTTGCTGGGAGAAATGTGCATTACTGTGCGCTTTCACCGTTCAGCAAATACATGTGTAGAAGCACAGCGCTATCAGAAAAGAACGTTTCTCGACGTTTTCTAACTCAGGGAACAAGTTGCACACTTCTGAGATGCATTTGGGCAACTTTGTCAGAAATGAGTTTTTTGCCTACAGAGACATGCCTATTTGCGCAGTAGTACAGATTCTGAGTATGTAACTGGGCTTGATGAAATCAGCATTTCTCTTGCTTCCCTGTGCGTAGGGAAGCTCAGTTTTAGTCACAGTAGCTCCCACAAGTGTCTCCTCAGTGTGTTCCCATTTCCTTAGAAACAGTGTTTTTGCTGGGAGAAATGTGCATTACTGTGCGCTTTCACCGTTCAGCAAATACATGTGTAGAAGCACAGCGCTAGCAGAAACGACCGTTTCTCGACGTTTTCTAACTCAGGGAACAAGTTGCACACTTCTGAGATGCATTTGGGCAACTTTGTCAGAAATGAGTTTTTTGCCTACAGAGACATGCCTATTTGCGCAGTAGTACAGATTCTGAGTATGTAACTGGGCTTGATGAAATCAGCATTTCTCTTGCTTCCCTGTGCGTAGGGAAGCTCAGTTTTAGTCACAGTAGCTCCCACAAGTGTCTCCTCAGTGTGTTCCCATTTCCTTAGAAACAGTGTATTTGCTGGGAGTAAAGTGCATTACTGTGCGCTTTCACCGTTCAGCAAATACATGTGTAGAAGCACAGCGCTAGCAGAAACGACCGTTTCTCGACGTTTTCTAACTCAGGGAACAAGTTGCACACTTCTGAGATGCATTTGGGCAACTTTGTCAGAAATGAGTTTTTTGCCTAAAGAGACATGCCTATTTGCGCAGTAGTACAGATTCTGAGTATGTAACTGGGCTTGATGAAATCAGCATTTCTCTTGCTTCCCTGTGCGTAGGGAAGCTCAGTTTTAGTCACAGTAGCTCCCACAAGTGTCTCCTCAGTGTGTTCCCATTTCCTTAGAAACAGTGTATTTGCTGGGAGAAAAGTGCATTACTGTGCGCTTTCACCGTTCAGCAAGTACATGTGTAGAGGCACAGCGCTAGCAGAAACGACCGTTTCTCGACGTTTTCTAACTCAGGGAACAAGTTGCACACTTCTGAGATGCATTTGGGCAACTTTGTCAGAAATGAGTTTTTTGCCTACAGAGACATGCCTATTTGCGCAGTAGTACAGATTCTGAGTATGTAACTGGGCTTGATGAAATCAGCATTTCTCTTGCTTCCCTGTGCGTAGGGAAGCTCAGTTTTAGTCACAGTAGCTCCCACAAGTGTCTCCTCAGTGTGTTCCCATTTCCTTAGAAACAGTGTATTTGCTGGGAGTAAAGTGCATTACTGTGCGCTTTCACCGTTCAGCAAATACATGTGTAGAAGCACAGCGCTAGCAGAAACGACCGTTTCTCGACCTTTTCTAACTCAGGGAACAAGTTGCACACTTCTGAGATGCATTTGGGCAACTTTGTCAGAAATGAGTTTTTTGCCTAAAGAGACATGCCTATTTGCGCAGTAGTACAGATTCTGAATATGTAACTGGGCTTGATGAAATCAGCATTTCTCTTGCTTCCCTGTGCGTAGGGAAGCTCAGTTTTAGTCACAGTAGCTCCCACAAGTGTCTCCTCAGTGTGTTCCCATTTCCTTAGAAACAGTGTATTTGCTGGGAGAAATGTGCATTACTGTGCGCTTTCACCGTTCAGCAAATACATGTGTAGAAGCACAGCGCTAGCAGAAAAGACCGTTTCTCGACGTTTTCTAACTCAGGGAACAAGTTGCACACTTCTGAGATGCATTTGGGCAACTTTGTCAGAAATGAGTTTTTTGCCTACAGAGACATGCCTATTTGCGCAGTAGTACAGATTCTGAGTATGTAACTGGGCTTGATGAAATCAGCATTTCTCTTGCTTCCCTGTGCGTAGGGAAGCTCAGTTTTAGTCACAGTAGCTCCCACAAGTGTCTCCTCAGTGTGTTCCCATTTCCTTATAAACAGTGTATTTGCTGGGAGAAAAGTGAATTACTGTGCGCTTTCACCGTTCAGCAAATACATGTGTAGCAGCACAGCGCTAGCAGAAACGAACGTTTCTCGACGTTTTCTAACTCAGGGAACAAGTTGCACACTTCTGAGATGCATTTGGGCAACTTTGTCAGAAATGAGATTTTTGCCTACAGAGACATGCCTATTTGCGCAGTAGTACAGATTCTGAGTATGTAACTGGGCTTGATGAAATCAGCCTTTCTCTTGCTTCCCTGTGCGTAGGGAAGCTCAGTTTTAGTCACAGTAGCTCCCACAAATGTCTCCTCAGTGTGTTCCCATTTCCTTAGAAACAGTGTTTTTGCTGGGAGAAATGTGCATTACTGTGCGCTTTCACCGTTCAGCAAATACATGTGTAGAAGCACAGCGCTAGCAGAAAAGAACGTTTCTCGACGTTTTCTAACTCAGGAAACAAGTTGCACACTTCTGAGATGCATTTGGGCAACTTTGTCAGAAATGAGTTTTTTGCCTACAGAGACATGCCTATTTGCGCAGTAGTACAGATTCTGAGTATGTAACTGGGCTTGATGAAATCAGCCTTTCTCTTGCTTCCCTGTGCGTAGGGAAGCTCAGTTTTAGTCACAGTAGCTCCCACAAGTGTCTCCTCAGTGTGTTCCCATTTCCTTAGAAACAGTGTTTTTGCTGGGAGAAATGTGCATTACTGTGCGCTTTCACCGTTCAGCAAATACATGTGTAGAAGCACAGCGCTAGCAGAAAAGACCGTTTCTCGACGTTTTCTAACTCAGGGAACAAGTTGCACACTTCTGAGATGCATTTGGGCAACTTTGTCAGAAATGAGTTTTTTGCCTAGAGAGACATGCCTATTTGCGCAGTAGTACAGATTCTGAGTATGTAACTGGGCTTGATGAAATCAGCATTTCTCTTGCTTCCCTGTGCGTAGGGAAGCTCAGTTTTAGTCACAGTAGCTCCCACAAGTGTCTCCTCAGTGTGTTCCCATTTCCTTAGAAACAGTGTATTTGCTGGGAGAAAAGTGCATTACTGTGCGCTTTCACCGTTCAGCAAATACATGTGTAGAAGCACAGTGGTAGCAGAAACGACCGTTTCTCGACGTTTTCTAACTCAGGGAACAAGTTGCACACTTCTGAGATGCATTTGGGCAACTTTGTCCGAAATGAGTTTTTTGCCTACAGAGACATGCCTATTTGCGCAGGAGTACAGATTCTGAGTCTGTAACTGGGCTTGATGAAATCAGCATTTCTCTTGCTTCCCTGTGCGTAGGGAAGCTCAGTTTTAGTCACAGTAGCTCCCACAAGTGTCTCCTCAGTGTGTTCCCAGTTCCTTAAAAACAGTGTTTTTGCTGGGAGAAATGTGCATTACTGTGCGCTTTCACCGTTCAGCAAATACATGTGTAGAAGCACAACGCTAGCAGAAACGACCGTTTCTCGACGTTTTCTAACTCAGGGAACAAGTTGCACACTTCTGAGATGCATTTGGGCAACTTTGTCAGAAATGAGTTTTTTGCCTACAGAGACATGCCTATTTGCGCAGTAGTACAGATTCTGAGTATGTAAATGGGCTTGATGAAATCAGCATTTCTCTTGCTTCCCTGTGCGTAGGGAAGCTCAGTTTTAGTCACAGTAGCTCCCACAAGTGTCTCCTCAGTGTGTTCCCAGTTCCTTAGAAACAGTGTATTTGCTGGGAGAAAAGTGCATTACTGTGCGCTTTCACCGTTCAGCAAATACATGTGTAGAAGCACAGCGCTAGCAGAAACGACCGTTTCTCGACGTTTTCTAACTCAGGGAACAAGTTGCACACTTCTGAGATGCATTTGGGCAACTTTGTCAGAAATGAGTTTTTTGCCTACAGAGACATGCCTATTTGCGCAGTAGTACAGATTCTGAGTATGTAACTGGGCTTGATGAAATCAGCATTTCTCTTGCTTCCCTGTGCGTAGGGAAGCTCAGTTTTAGTCACAGTAGCTCCCACAAGTGTCTCCTCAGTGTGTTCCCATTTCCTTAGAAACAGTGTATTTGCTGGGAGAAAAGTGCATTACTGTGCGCTTTCACCGATCAGCAAATACATGTGTAGAAGCACAGCGCTAGCAGAAACGAACTTTTCTCGATGTTTTCTAACTCAGGGAACAAGTTGCACACTTCTGAGATGCATTTGGGCAACTTTGTCAGAAATGAGTTTTTTGCCTACAGAGACATGCCTATTTGCGCAGTAGTACAGATTCTGAGTATGTAACTGGGCTTGATGAAATCAGCATTTCTCTTGCTTCCCTGTGCGTAGGGAAGCTCAGCTTTAGTCACAGTAGCTCCCACACGTGTCTCCTCAGTGTGTTCCCATTTCCTTAGAAACAGTGTATTTGCTGGGAGTAAAGTGCATTACTGTGCGCTTTCACCGTTCAGCAAATACATGTGTAGAAGCACAGCGCTAGCAGAAACGACCGTTTCTCGACGTTTTCTAACTCAGGGAACAAGTTGCACACTTCTGAGATGCATTTGGGCAACTTTGTCAGAAATGAGTTTTTTGCCTACAGAGACATGCCTATTTGCGCAGTAGTACAGATTCTGAGTATGTAACTGGGCTTGATGAAATCAGCATTTCTCTTGCTTCCCTGTGCGTAGGGAAGCTCAGTTTTAGTCACAGTAGCTCCCACAAGTGTCTCCTCAGTGTGTTCCCATTTCCTTAGAAACAGTGTATTTGCTGGGAGAAAAGTGCATTACTGTGCGCTTTCACCGATCAGCAAATACATGTGTAGAAGCACAGCGCTAGCAGAAACGAACGTTTCTCGATGTTTTCTAACTCAGGGAACAAGTTGCACACTTCTGAGATGATTTGGGCAACTTTGTCAGAAATGAGTTTTTTGCCTACAGAGACATGCCTATTTGCGCAGTAGTACAGATTCTGAGTATGTAACTGGGCTTGATGAAATCAGCATTTCTCTTGCTTCCCTGTGCGTAGGGAAGCTCAGCTTTAGTCACAGTAGCTCCCACACGTGTCTCCTCAGTGTGTTCCCATTTCCTTAGAAACAGTGTATTTGCTGGGAGAAAAGTGCATTACTGTGCGCTTTCACCGTTCAGCAAATACATGTGTAGAAGCACAGCGCTAGCAGAAACGACCGTTTCTCGACGTTTTCTAACTCAGGGAACAAGTTGCACACTTCTGAGATGCATTTGGGCAACTTTGTCAGAAATGAGTTTTTTGCCTACGGAGACATGCCTATTTGCGCAGTAGTACAGATTCTGAGTATGTAACTGGGCTTGATGAAATCAGCATTTCTCTTGCTTCCCTGTGCGTAGGTAAGCTCACTTTTAGTCACAGTAGCTCCCACAAGTGTCTCCTCAGTGTGTTCCCATTTCCTTAGAAACAGTGTATTTGCTGGGAGAAAAGTGCATTACTGTGCGCTTTCACCGATCAGCAAATACATGTGTAGAAGCACAGCGCTAGCAGAAACGAACGTTTCTCGATGTTTTCTAACTCAGGGAACAAGTTGCACACTTCTGAGATGCATTTGGGCAACTTTGTCAGAAATGAGTTTTTTGCCTACAGAGACATGCCTATTTGCGCAGTAGTACAGATTCTGAGTATGTAACTGGGCTTGATGAAATCAGCATTTCTCTTGCTTCCCTGTGCGTAGGGAAGCTCAGTTTTAGTCACAGTAGCTCCCACAAGTGTCTCCTCAGTGTGTTCCCATTTCCTTAGAAACAGTGTATTTGCTGGGAGAAAAGTGCATTACTGTGCGCTTTCACCGATCAGCAAATACATGTGTAGAAGCACAGCGCTAGCAGAAACGAACTTTTCTCGATGTTTTCTAACTCAGGGAACAAGTTGCACACTTCTGAGATGCATTTGGGCAACTTTGTCAGAAATGAGTTTTTTGCCTACAGAGACATGCCTATTTGCGCAGTAGTACAGATTCTGAGTATGTAACTGGGCTTGATGAAATCAGCATTTCTCTTGCTTCCCTGTGCGTAGGGAAGCTCAGCTTTAGTCACAGTAGCTCACACACGTGTCTCCTCAGTGTGTTCCCATTTCCTTAGAAACAGTGTATTTGCTGGGAGTAAAGTGCATTACTGTGCGCTTTCACCGTTCAGCAAATACATGTGTAGAAGCACAGCGCTAGCAGAAACGACCGTTTCTCGACGTTTTCTAACTCAGGGAACAAGTTGCACACTTCTGAGATGCATTTGGGCAACTTTGTCAGAAATGAGTTTTTTGCCTACAGAGACATGCCTATTTGCGCAGTAGTACAGATTCTGAGTATGTAACTGGGCTTGATGAAATCAGCATTTCTCTTGCTTCCCTGTGCGTAGGGAAGCTCAGTTTTAGTCACAGTAGCTCCCACAAGTGTCTCCTCAGTGTGTTCCCATTTCCTTAGAAACAGTGTATTTGCTGGGAGAAAAGTGCATTACTGTGCGCTTTCACCGATCAGCAAATACATGTGTAGAAGCACAGCGCTAGCAGAAACGAACGTTTCTCGATGTTTTCTAACTCAGGGAACAAGTTGCACACTTCTGAGATGATTTGGGCAACTTTGTCAGAAATGAGTTTTTTGCCTACAGAGACATGCCTATTTGCGCAGTAGTACAGATTCTGAGTATGTAACTGGGCTTGATGAAATCAGCATTTCTCTTGCTTCCCTGTGCGTAGGGAAGCTCAGCTTTAGTCACAGTAGCTCCCACACGTGTCTCCTCAGTGTGTTCCCATTTCCTTAGAAACAGTGTATTTGCTGGGAGAAAAGTGCATTACTGTGCGCTTTCACCGTTCAGCAAATACATGTGTAGAAGCACAGCGCTAGCAGAAACGACCGTTTCTCGACGTTTTCTAACTCAGGGAACAAGTTGCACACTTCTGAGATGCATTTGGGCAACTTTGTCAGAAATGAGTTTTTTGCCTACGGAGACATGCCTATTTGCGCAGTAGTACAGATTCTGAGTATGTAACTGGGCTTGATGAAATCAGCATTTCTCTTGCTTCCCTGTGCGTAGGTAAGCTCAGTTTTAGTCACAGTAGCTCCCACAAGTGTCTCCTCAGTGTGTTCCCATTTCCTTAGAAACAGTGTATTTGCTGGGAGAAAAGTGCATTACTGTGCGCTTTCACCGATCAGCAAATACATGTGTAGAAGCACAGCGCTAGCAGAAACGAACGTTTCTCGATGTTTTCTAACTCAGGGAACAAGTTGCACACTTCTGAGATGCATTTGGGCAACTTTGTCAGAAATGAGTTTTTTGCCTACAGAGACATGCCTATTTGCGCAGTAGTACAGATTCTGAGTATGTAACTGGGCTTGATGAAATCAGCATTTCTCTTGCTTCCCTGTGCGTAGGGAAGCTCAGTTTTAGTCACAGTAGCTCCCACAAGTGTCTCCTCAGTGTGTTCCCAGTTCCTTAGAAACAGTGTTTTTGCTGGGAGAAATGTGCATTACTGTGCGCTTTCACCGTTCAGCAAATACATGTGTAGAAGCACAACGCTAGCAGAAACGACCGTTTCTCGACGTTTTCTAACTCAGGGAACAAGTTGCACACTTCTGAGATGCATTTGGGCAACTTTGTCAGAAATGAGTTTTTTGCCTACAGAGACATGCCTATTTGCGCAGTAGTACAGATTCTGAGTATGTAAATGGGCTTGATGAAATCAGCATTTCTCTTGCTTCCCTGTGCGTAGGGAAGCTCAGTTTTAGTCACAGTAGCTCCCACAAGTGTCTCCTCAGTGTGTTCCCATTTCCTTAGAAACAGTGTATTTGCTGGGAGAAAAGTGCATTACTGTGCGCTTTCACAGTTCAGCAAATACATGTGTAAAAGCACAGCGCTAGCAGAAACGACCGTTTCTCGACGTTTTCTAACTCAGGGAACAAGTTGCACACTTCTGAGATGCATTTGGGCAACTTTGTCAGAAATGAGTTTTTTGCCTACAGAGACATGCCTATTTGCGCAGTAGTACAGATTCTGAGTATGTAACTGGGCTTGATGAAATCAGCATGTCTCTTGCTTCCCTGTGTGTAGGGAAGCTCAGTTTTAGTCACAGTAGCTCCCACAAGTGTCTTTTCAGTGTGTTCCCATTTCCTTAGAAACAGTGTTTTTGCTGGGAGAAATGTGCATTACTGTGTGCTTTCACCGTTCAGCAAATACATGTGTAGAAGCACAACGCTAGCAGAAACGACCGTTTCTCGACGTTTTCTAACTCAGGGAACAAGTTGCACACTTCTGAGATGCATTTGGGCAACTTTGTCCGAAATGAGTTTTTTGCCTACAGAGACATGCCTATTTGCGCAGGAGTACAGATTCTGAGTATGTAACTGGGCTTGATGAAATCAGCATTTCTCTTGCTTCCCTGTGCGTAGGGAAGCTCAGTTTTAGTCACAGTAGCTCCCACAAGTGTCTCCTCAGTGTGTTCCCATTTCTTTAGAAACAGTGTATTTGCTGGGAGAAATGTGCATTACTGTGCGCTTTCACCGTTCAGCAAATACATGTGTAGAAGCACAGCGCTAGCAGAAAAGACCGTTTCTCGACGTTTTCTAACTCAGGGAACAAGTTGCACACTTCTGAGATGCATTTGGGCAACTTTGTCAGAAATGAGTTTTTTGCCTACAGAGACATGCCTATTTGCGCAGTAGTACAGATTCTGAGTATGTAAATGGGCTTGATGAAATCAGCATTTCTCTTGCTTCCCTGTGCGTAGGGAAGCTCAGTTTTAGTCACAGTAGCTCCCACAAGTGTCTCCTCAGTGTGTTCCCATTTCCTTAGAAACAGTGTATTTGCTGGGAGAAAAGTGCATTACTGTGCGCTTTCACCGTTCAGCAAATACATGTGTAAAAGCACAGCGCTAGCAGAAACGACCGTTTCTCGACGTTTTCTAACTCAGGGAACAGGTTGCACACTTCTGAGATGCATTTGGGCAACTTTGTCAGAAATGAGTTTTTTGCCTACAGAGACATGCCTATTTGCGCAGTAGTACAGATTCTGAGTATGTAACTGGGCTTGATGAAATCAGCATGTCTCTTGCTTCCCTGTGTGTAGGGAAGCTCAGTTTTAGTCACAGTAGCTCCCACAAGTGTCTCCTCAGTGTGTTCCCATTTCCTTAGAAACAGTGTTTTTGCTGGGAGAAATGTGCATTACTGTGCGCTTTCACCGTTCAGCAAATACATGTGTAGAAGCACAACGCTAGCAGAAACGACCGTTTCTCGACGTTTTCTAACTCAGGGAACAAGTTGCACACTTCTGAGATGCATTTGGGCAACTTTGTCCGAAATGAGTTTTTTGCCTACAGAGACATGCCTATTTGCGCAGGAGTACAGATTCTGAGTATGTAACTGGGCTTGATGAAATCAGCATTTCTCTTGCTTCCCTGTGCGTAGGGAAGCTCAGTTTTAGTCACAGTAGCTCCCACAAGTGTCTCCTCAGTGTGTTCCCATTTCTTTAGAAACAGTGTATTTGCTGGGAGAAATGTGCATTACTGTGCGCTTTCACCGTTCAGCAAATACATGTGTAGAAGCACAGCGCTAGCAGAAAAGACCGTTTCTCGACGTTTTCTAACTCAGGGAACAAGTTGCACACTTCTGAGATGCATTTGGGCAACTTTGTCAGAAATGAGTTTTTTGCCTACAGAGACATGCCTATTTGCGCAGTAGTACAGATTCTGAGTATGTAAATGGGCTTGATGAAATCAGCATTTCTCTTGCTTCCCTGTGCGTAGGGAAGCTCAGTTTTAGTCACAGTAGCTCCCACAAGTGTCTCCTCAGTGTGTTCCCATTTCCTTAGAAACAGTGTATTTGCTGGGAGAAAAGTGCATTACTGTGCGCTTTCACCGTTCAGCAAATACATGTGTAAAAGCACAGCGCTAGCAGAAACGACCGTTTCTCGACGTTTTCTAACTCAGGGAACAGGTTGCACACTTCTGAGATGCATTTGGGCAACTTTGTCAGAAATGAGTTTTTTGCCTACAGAGACATGCCTATTTGCGCAGGAGTACAGATTCTGAGTATGTAACTGGGCTTGATGAAATCAGCATTTCTCTTGCTTCCCTGTGCGTAGGGAAGCTCAGTTTTAGTCACAGTAGCTCCCACAAGTGTCTCCTCAGTGTGTTCCCATTTCTTTAGAAACAGTGTATTTGCTGGGAGAAATGTGCATTACTGTGCGCTTTCACCGTTCAGCAAATACATGTGTAGAAGCACAGCGCTAGCAGAAAAGACCGTTTCTCGACGTTTTCTAACTCAGGGAACAAGTTGCACACTTCTGAGATGCATTTGGGCAACTTTGTCAGAAATGAGTTTTTTGCCTACAGAGACATGCCTATTTGCGCAGTAGTACAGATTCTGAGTATGTAACTGGGCTTGATGAAATCAGCATTTCTCTTGCTTCCCTGTGCGTAGGGGAGCTCAGTTTTAGTCACAGTAGCTCCCACAAGTGTCTCCTCAGTGTGTTCCCATTTCCTTAGAAACAGTGTATTTGCTGCGAGAAAAGTGCATTACTGTGCGCTTTCACCGTTCAGCAAATACATGTGTAGAAGCACAGCGCTAGCAGAAACGACCGTTTCTCGACGTTTTCTAACTCAGGGAACAAGTTGCACACTTCTGAGATGCATTTGGGCAACTTTGTCCAAAATGAGTTTTTTGCCTACAGAGACATGCCTAATTGCGCAGTAGTACAGATTCTGAGTATGTAAATGGGCTTGATGAAATCAGCATTTCTCTTGCTTCCCTGTGCGTAGGGAAGCTCAGTTTTAGTCACAGTAGCTCCCACAAGTGTCTCCTCAGTGTGTTCCCAGTTCCTTAGAAAGAGTGTATTTGCTGGGAGAAAAGTGCATTACTGTGCGCTTTCACCGTTCAGCAAATACATGTGTAGAAGCACAGCGCTAGCAGAAACGACCGTTTCTCGACGTTTTCTAACTCAGGGAACAAGTTGCACACTTCTGAGATGCATTTGGGCAACTTTGCCAGAAATGAGTTTTTTGCCTAAAGAGACATGCCTATTTGCGCAGTAGTACAGATTCTGAGTATGTAACTGGGCTTGATGAAATCAGCATTTCTCTTGCTTCCCTGTGCGTAGGGAAGCTCAGTTTTAGTCACAGTAGCTCCCACAAGTGTCTCCTCAGTGTGTTCCCATTTCCTTAGAAACAGTGTATTTGCTGGGAGAAAAGTGCATTACTGTGCGCTTTCACCGATCAGCAAATACATGTGTAGAAGCACAGCGCTAGCAGAAACGAACGTTTCTCGATGTTTTCTAACTCAGGGAAGAAGTTGCACACTTCTGAGATGCATTTGGGCAACTTTGTCAGAAATGAGTTTTTTGCCTACAGAGACATGCCTATTTGCGCAGTAGTACAGATTCTGAGTATGTAACTGGGCTTGATGAAATCAGCATTTCTCTTGCTTCCCTGTGCGTAGGGAAGCTCAGTTTTAGTCACAGTAGCTCCCACAAGTGTCTCCTCAGTGTGTTCCCATTTCCTTAGAAACAGTGTATTTGCTGGGAGAAAAGTGCATTACTGTGCACTTTCACCGTTCAGCAAATACATGTGTAGAAGCACAGTGGTAGCAGAAACGACCGTTTCTCGACGTTTTCTAATTCAGGGAACAAGTTGCACACTTCTGAGATGCATTTGGGCAACTTTGTCAGAAATGAGTTTTTTGCCTACAAAGACATGCCTATTTGCGCAGTAGTACAGATTCTGAGTATGTAACTGGGCTTGATGAAATCAGCATTTCTCTTCCTTCCCTGTGCGTAGGGAAGCTCAGTTTTAGTCACAGTAGCTCCCACAAGTGTCTCCTCAGTGTGTTCCCAGTTCCTTAGAAACAGTGTTTTTGCTGGGAGAAATGTGCATTACTGTGCGCTTTCACCGTTCAGCAAATACATGTGTAGAAGCACAACGCTAGCAGAAACGACCGTTTCTCGACGTTTTCTAACTCAGGGAACAAGTTGCACACTTCTGAGATGCATTTGGGCAACTTTGTCCGAAATGAGTTTTTTGCCTACAGAGACATGCCTATTTGCGCAGTAGTACAGATTCTGAGTATGTAACTGGGCTTGATGAAATCAGCATTTCTCTTGCTTCCCTGTGCGTAGGGAAGCTCAGTTTTAGTCACAGTAGCTCCCACAAGTGTCTCCTCAGTGTGTTCCCATTTCCTTAGAAACTGTATTTGCTGGGAGAAAAGTGCATTACTGTGCGCTTTCACCGTTCAGCAAATACATGTGTAGAAGCACAGCGCTAGCAGAAACGACCGTTTCTCGACGTTTTCTAACTCAGGGAACAAGTTGCACACTTCTGAGATGCATTTGGGCAACTTTGTCCAAAATGAGTTTTTTGCCTACAGAGACATGCCTATTTGCGCAGTAGTACAGATTCTGAGTATGTAAATGGGCTTGATGAAATCAGCATTTCTCTTGCTTCCCTGTGCGTAGGGAAGCTCAGTTTTAGTCACAGTAGCTCCCACAAGTGTCTCCTCAGTGTGTTCCCAGTTCCTTAGAAACAGTGTATTTGCTGGGAGAAAAGTGCATTACTGTGCGCTTTCACCGTTCAGCAAATACATGTGTAGAAGCACAGCGCTAGCAGAAACGACCGTTTCTCGACGTTTTCTAACTCAGGGAACAAGTTGCACACTTCTGAGATGCATTTGGGCAACTTTGCCAGAAATGAGTTTTTTGCCTAAAGAGACATGCCTATTTGCGCAGTAGTACAGATTCTGAGTATGTAACTGGGCTTGATGAAATCAGCATTTCTCTTGCTTCCCTGTGCGTAGGGAAGCTCACTTTTAGTCACAGTAGCTCCCACAAGTGTCTCCTCAGTGTGTTCCCATTTCCTTAGAAACAGTGTATTTGCTGGGAGAAAAGTGCATTACTGTGCGCTTTCACCGATCAGCAAATACATGTGTAGAAGCACAGCGCTAACAGAAACGAACGTTTCTCGATGTTTTCTAACTCAGGGAACAAGTTGCACACTTCTGAGATGCATTTGGGCAACTTTGTCAGAAATGAGTTTTTTGCCTACAGAGACATGCCTATTTGCGCAGTAGTACAGATTCTGAATATGTAACTGGGCTTGATGAAATCGGCATTTCTCTTGCTTCCCTGTGCGTAGGGAAGCTCAGTTTTAGTCACAGTAGCTCCCACAAGTGTCTCCTCAGTGTGTTCCCATTTCCTTAGAAACTGTATTTGCTGGGAGAAAAGTGCATTACTGTGCGCTTTCACCGTTCAGCAAATACATGTGTAGAAGCACAGCGCTAGCAGAAACGACCGTTTCTCGACGTTTTCTAACTCAGGGAACAAGTTGCACACTTCTGAGATGCATTTGGGCAACTTTGTCCAAAATGAATTTTTTGCCTACAGAGACATGCCTATTTGCGCAGTAGTACAGATTCTGAGTATGTAAATGGGCTTGATGAAATCAGCATTTCTCTTGCTTCCCTGTGTGTAGGGAAGCTCAGTTTTAGTCACAGTAGCTCCCACAAGTGTCTCCTCAGTGTGTTCCCATTTCCTTAGAAACAGTGTATTTGCTGGGAGAAAAGTGCATTACTGTGCGCTTTCACCGTTCAGCAAATACATGTGTAGAAGCACAGCGCTAGCAGAAACGACCGTTTCTCGACGTTTTCTAACTCAGGGAACAAGTTGCACACTTCTGAGATGCATTTGGGCAACTTTGTCAGAAATGAGTTTTTTGCCTACAGAGACATGCCTATTTGCGCAGTAGTACAGATTCTGAGTATGTAACTGGGCTTGATGAAATCAGCATTTCTCTTGCTTCCCTGTGCGTAGGGAAGCTCAGTTTTAGTCACAGTAGCTCCCACAAGTGTCTCCTCAGTGTGTTCCCATTTCCTTAGAAACAGTGTATTTGCTGGGAGAAAAGTGCATTACTGTGCGCTTTCACCGATCAGCAAATACATGTGTAGAAGCACAGCGCTAGCAGAAACGAACGTTTCTCGATGTTTTCTAACTCAGGGAACAAGTTGCACACTTCTGAGATGCATTTGGGAACTTTGTCAGAAATGAGTTTTTTGCCTACAGAGACATGCCTATTTGCGCAGTAGTACAGATTCTGAGTATGTAACTGGGCTTGATGAAATCAGCCTTTCTCTTGCTTCCCTGTGCGTAGGGAAGCTCAGTTTTAGTCACAGTAGCTCCCACAAGTGTCTCCTCAGTGTGTTCCCAGTTCCTTAGAAACAGTGTTTTTGCTGGGAGAAATGTGCATTACTGTGCGCTTTCACCGTTCAGCAAATACATGTGTAGAAGCACAACGCTAGCAGAAACGACCGTTTCTCGACGTTTTCTAACTCAGGGAACAAGTTGCACACTTCTGAGATGCATTTGGGCAACTTTGTCAGAAATGAGTTTTTTGCCTACAGAGACATGCCTATTTGCGCAGTAGTACAGATTCTGAGTATGTAACTGGGCTTGATGAAATCAGCATTTCTCTTGCTTCCCTGTGCGTAGGGAAGCTCAGTTTTAGTCACAGTAGCTCCCACAAGTGTCTCCTCAGTGTGTTCCCATTTCCTTAGAAACTGTATTTGCTGGGAGAAAAGTGCATTACTGTGCGCTTTCACCATTCAGCAAATACATGTGTAGAAGCACAGCGCTAGCAGAAACGACCGTTTCTCGACGTTTTCTAACTCAGGGAACAAGTTGCACACTTCTGAGATGCATTTGCGCAACTTTGTCCAAAATGAATTTTTTGCCTACAGAGACATGCCTATTTGCGCAGTAGTACAGATTCTGAGTATGTAAATGGGCTTGATGAAATCAGCATTTCTCTTGCTTCCCTGTGTGTAGGGAAGCTCAGTTTTAGTCACAGTAGCTCCCACAAGTGTCTCCTCAGTGTGTTCCCATTTCCTTAGAAACAGTGTATTTGCTGGGAGAAAAGTGCATTACTGTGCGCTTTCACCGTTCAGCAAATACATGTGTAGAAGCACAGCGCTAGCAGAAACGACCGTTTCTCGACGTTTTCTAACTCAGGGAACAAGTTGCACACTTCTGAGATGCATTTGGGCAACTTTGTCAGAAATGAGTTTTTTGCCTACAGAGACATGCCTATTTGCGCAGTAGTACAGATTCTGAGTATGTAACTGGGCTTGATGAAATCAGCATTTCTCTTGCTTCCCTGTGCGTAGGGAAGCTCAGTTTTAGTCACAGTAGCTCCCACAAGTGTCTCCTCAGTGTGTTCCCATTTCCTTAGAAACAGTGTATTTGCTGGGAGAAAAGTGCATTACTGTGCGCTTTCACCGATCAGCAAATAAATGTGTAGAAGCACAGCGCTAGCAGAAACGAACGTTTCTCGATGTTTTCTAACTCAGGGAACAAGTTGCACACTTCTGAGATGCATTTAGGCAACTTTGTCAGAAATGAGTTTTTTGCCTACAGAGACATGCCTATTTGCGCAGTAGTACAGATTCTGAGTATGTAACTGGGCTTGATGAAATCAGCATTTCTCTTGATCCCTGTGCGTAGGGAAGCTCAGTTTTAGTCACAGTAGCTCCCACAAGTGTCTCCTCAGTGTGTTCCCAGTTCCTTAGAAACAGTGTTTTTGCTGGGAGAAATGTGCATTACTGTGCGCTTTCACCGTTCAGCAAATACATGTGTAGAAGCACAACGCTAGCAGAAACGACCGTTTCTCGACGTTTTCTAACTCAGGGAACAAGTTGCACACTTCTGAGATGCATTTGGGCAACTTTGTCAGAAATGAGTTTTTTGCCTACAGAGACATGCCTATTTGCGCAGTAGTACAGATTCTGAGTATGTAAATGGGCTTGATGAAATCAGCATTTCTCTTGCTTCCCTGTGCGTAGGGAAGCTCAGTTTTAGTCACAGTAGCTCCCACAAGTGTCTCCTCAGTGTGTTCCCAGTTCCTTAGAAACAGTGTATTTGCTGGGAGAAAAGTGCATTACTGTGCGCTTTCACCGTTCAGCAAATACATGTGTAGAAGCACAGCGCTAGCAGAAACGACCGTTTCTCGACGTTTTCTAACTCAGGGAACAAGTTGCACACTTCTGAGATGCATTTGGGCAACTTTGTCAGAAATGAGTTTTTTGCCTACAGAGACATGCCTTTTTGCGCAGTAGTACAGATTCTGAGTATGTAACTGGGCTTGATGAAATCAGCATTTCTCTTGCTTCCCTGTGCGTAGGGAAGCTCAGTTTTAGTCACAGTAGCTCCCACAAGTGTCTCCTCAGTGTGTTCCCATTTCCTTAGAAACAGTGTATTTGCTGGGAGAAAAGTACATTACTGTGCGCTTTCACCGTTCAGCAAATACATGTGTAGAAGCACAGCGCTAGCAGAAACGACCGTTTCTCGACGTTTTCTAACTCAGGGAACAAGTTGCACACTTCTGAGATGCATTTGGGCAACTTTGTCCGAAATGAGTTTTTTGCCTACAGAGACATGCCTATTTGCGCAGTAGTACAGATTCTGAGTATGTAACTGGGCTTGATGAAATCAGCATTTCTCTTGCTTCCCTGTGCGTAGGGAAGCTCAGTTTTAGTCACAGTAGCTCCCACAAGTGTCTCCTCAGTGTGTTCCCATTTCCTTAGAAACAGTGTATTTGCTGAGAGAAAAGTGCATTACTGTGCGCTTTCACCGATCAGCAAATACATGTGTAGAAGCACAGCGCTAGCAGAAACGAACGTTTCTCGATGTTTTCTAACTCAGGGAACAAGTTGCACACTTCTGAGATGCATTTGGGCAACTTTGTCAGAAATGAGTTTTTTGCCTACAGAGACATGCCTATTTGCGCAGTAGTACAGATTCTGAGTATGTAACTGGGCTTGATGAAATCAGCATTTCTCTTGCTTCCCTGTGTGTAGGGAAGCTCAGTTTTAGTCACAGTAGCTCCCACAAGTGTCTCCTCAGTGTGTTCCCAGTTCCTTAGAAACAGTGTATTTGCTGGGAGAAAAGTGCATTACTGTGCGCCTTCACCGTTCAGCAAATACATGTGTAGAAGCACAGCGCTAGCAGAAACGACCGTTTCTCGACGTTTTCTAACTCAGGGAACAAGTTGCACACTTCTGAGATGCATTTGGGCAACTTTGTCAGAAATGAGTTTTTTGCCTACAGAGACATGCCTTTTTGCGCAGTAGTACAGATTCTGAGTATGTAACTGGGCTTGATGAAATCAGCATTTCTCTTGCTTCCCTGTGCGTAGGGAAGCTCAGTTTTAGTCACAGTAGCTCCCACAAGTGTCTCCTCAGTGTGTTCCCATTTCCTTAGAAACAGTGTATTTGCTGGGAGAAAAGTACATTACTGTGCGCTTTCACCGTTCAGCAAATACATGTGTAGAAGCACAGCGCTAGCAGAAACGACCGTTTCTCGACGTTTTCTAACTCAGGGAACAAGTTGCACACTTCTGAGATGCATTTGGGCAACTTTGTCCGAAATGAGTTTTTTGCCTACAGAGACATGCCTATTTGCGCAGTAGTACAGATTCTGAGTATGTAACTGGGCTTGATGAAATCAGCATTTCTCTTGCTTCCCTGTGCGTAGGGAAGCTCAGTTTTAGTCACAGTAGCTCCCACAAGTGTCTCCTCAGTGTGTTCCCATTTCCTTAGAAACAGTGTATTTGCTGAGAGAAAAGTGCATTACTGTGCGCTTTCACCGATCAGCAAATACATGTGTAGAAGCACAGCGCTAGCAGAAACGAACGTTTCTCGATGTTTTCTAACTCAGGGAACAAGTTGCACACTTCTGAGATGCATTTGGGCAACTTTGTCAGAAATGAGTTTTTTGCCTACAGAGACATGCCTATTTGCGCAGTAGTACAGATTCTGAGTATGTAACTGGGCTTGATGAAATCAGCATTTCTCTTGCTTCCCTGTGCGTAGGGAAGCTCAGTTTTAGTCACAGTAGCTCCCACAAGTGTCTCCTCAGTGTGTTCCCATTTCCTTAGAAACTGTATTTGCTGGGAGAAAAGTGCATTACTGTGCGCTTTCACCGTTCAGCAAATACATGTGTAGAAGCACAGCGCTAGCAGAAACGACCGTTTCTCGACGTTTTCTAACTCAGGGAACAAGTTGCACACTTCTGAGATGCATTTGGGCAACTTTGTCCAAAATGAATTTTTTGCCTACAGAGACATGCCTATTTGCGCAGTAGTACAGATTCTGAGTATGTAAATGGGCTTGATGAAATCAGCATTTCTCTTGCTTCCCTGTGTGTAGGGAAGCTCAGTTTTAGTCACAGTAGCTCCCACAAGTGTCTCCTCAGTGTGTTCCCATTTCCTTAGAAACAGTGTATTTGCTGGGAGAAAAGTGCATTACTGTGCGCTTTCACCGTTCAGCAAATACATGTGTAGAAGCACAGCGCTAGCAGAAACGACCGTTTCTCGACGTTTTCTAACTCAGGGAACAAGTTGCACACTTCTGAGATGCATTTGGGCAACTTTGTCAGAAATGAGTTTTTTGCCTACAGAGACATGCCTATTTGCGCAGTAGTACAGATTCTGAGTATGTAACTGGGCTTGATGAAATCAGCATTTCTCTTGCTTCCCTGTGCGTAGGGAAGCTCAGTTTTAGTCACAGTAGCTCCCACAAGTGTCTCCTCAGTGTGTTCCCATTTCCTTAGAAACAGTGTATTTGCTGAGAGAAAAGTGCATTACTGTGCGCTTTCACCGATCAGCAAATACATGTGTAGAAGCACAGCGCTAGCAGAAACGAACGTTTCTCGATGTTTTCTAACTCAGGGAACAAGTTGCACACTTCTGAGATGATTTGGGCAACTTTGTCAGAAATGAGTTTTTTGCCTACAGAGACATGCCTATTTGCGCAGTAGTACAGATTCTGAGTATGTAACTGGGCTTGATGAAATCAGCATTTCTCTTGCTTCCCTGTGCGTAGGGAAGCTCAGTTTTAGTCACAGTAGCTCCCACAAGTGTCTCCTCAGTGTGTTCCCATTTCCTTAGAAACTGTATTTGCTGGGAGAAAAGTGCATTACTGTGCGCTTTCACCGTTCAGCAAATACATGTGTAGAAGCACAGCGCTAGCAGAAACGACCGTTTCTCGACGTTTTCTAACTCAGGGAACAAGTTGCACACTCCTGAGATGCATTTGGGCAACTTTGTCCAAAATGAATTTTTTGCCTACAGAGACATGCCTATTTGCGCAGTAGTACAGATTCTGAGTATGTAAATGGGCTTGATGAAATCAGCATTTCTCTTGCTTCCCTGTGTGTAGGGAAGCTCAGTTTTAGTCACAGTAGCTCCCACAAGTGTCTCCTCAGTGTGTTCCCATTTCCTTAGAAACAGTGTATTTGCTGGGAGAAAAGTGCATTACTGTGCGCTTTCACCGTTCAGCAAATACATGTGTAGAAGCACAGCGCTAGCAGAAACGACCGTTTCTCGACGTTTTCTAACTCAGGGAACAAGTTGCACACTTCTGAGATGCATTTGGGCAACTTTGTCAGAAATGAGTTTTTTGCCTACAGAGACATGCCTATTTGCGCAGTAGTACAGATTCTGAGTATGTAACTGGGCTTGATGAAATCAGCATTTCTCTTGCTTCCCTGTGCGTAGGGAAGCTCAGTTTTAGTCACAGTAGCTCCCACAAGTGTCTCCTCAGTGTGTTCCCATTTCCTTAGAAACTGTATTTGCTGGGAGAAAAGTGCATTACTGTGCGCATTCACCGTTCAGAAAATACATGTGTAGAAGCACAGCGCTAGCAGAAACGACCGTTTCTCGACGTTTTCTGACTCAGGGAACAAGTTGCACACTTCTGAGATGCATTTGGGCAACTTTGTCCAAAATGAATTTTTTGCCTACAGAGACATGCCTATATGCGCAGTAGTACAGATTCTGAGTATGTAAAAGGGCTTGATAAAATCAGCATTTCTCTTGCTTCCCTGTGTGTAGGGAAGCTCAGTTTTAGTCACAGTAGCTCCCACATGTGTCTCCTCAGTGTGTTCCCATTTCCTTAGAAACAGTGTATTTGCTGGGAGAAAAGTGCATTACTGTGCGCTTTCACCGTTCAGCAAATACATGTGTAGAAGCACAGCGCTAGCAGAAACGACCGTTTCTCGACGTTTTCTAACTCAGGGAACAAGTTGCACACTTCTGGGATGCATTTGGGCAACTTTGTCCGAAATGAGTTTTTTGCCTACAGAGACATGCCTATTTGCGCAGTAGTACAGATTCTGAGTATGTAACTGGGCTTGATGAAATCAGCATTTCTCTTGCTTCCCTGTGCGTAGGGAAGCTCAGTTTTAGTCACAGTAGCTCCCACAAGTGTCTCCTCAGTGTGTTCCCATTTCCTTAGAAACAGTGTATTTGCTGGGAGAAAAGTGCATTACTGTGCGCTTTCACCGATCAGCAAATACATGTGTAGAAGCACAGCGCTAGCAGAAACGACCGTTTCTCCACGTTTTCTAACTCAGGGAACTAGTTGCACACTTCTGAGATGCATTTGGGCAACTTTGTCAGAAATGAGTTTTTTGCCTACAGCGACATGCCTATTTGCGCAGTAGTACAGATTCTGAGTATGTAACTGGGCTTGATGAAATCAGCATTTCTCTTGCTTCCCTGTGCGTAGGGAAGCTCAGTTTTAGTCACAGTAGCTCCCACAAGTGTCTCCTCAGTGTGTTCCCATTTCCTTAGAAACTGTATTTGCTGGGAGAAAAGTGCATTACTGTGCGCTTTCACCGTTCAGCAAATACATGTGTAGAAGCACAGCGCTAGCAGAAACGACCGTTTCTCGACGTTTTCTAACTCAGGGAACAAGTTGCACACTTCTGAGATGCATTTGGGCAACTTTGTCCAAAATGAATTTTTTGCCTACAGAGACATGCCTATTTGCGCAGTAGTACAGATTCTGAGTATGTAAATGGGCTTGATGAAATCAGCATTTCTCTTGCTTCCCTGTGTGTAGGGAAGCTCAGTTTTAGTCACAGTAGCTCCCACAAGTGTCTCCTCAGTGTGTTCCCATTTCCTTAGAAACAGTGTATTTGCTGGGAGAAAAGTGCATTACTGTGCGCTTTCACCGTTCAGCAAATACATGTGTAGAAGCACAGCGCTAGCAGAAACGACCGTTTCTCGACGTTTTCTAACTCAGGGAACAAGTTGCACACTTCTGAGATGCATTTGGGCAACTTTGTCCGAAATGAGTTTTTTGCCTACAGAGACATGCCTATTTGCGCAGTAGTACAGATTCTGAGTATGTAACTGGGCTTGATGAAATCAGCATTTCTCTTGCTTCCCTGTGCGTAGGGAAGCTCAGTTTTAGTCACAGTAGCTCCCACAAGTGTCTCCTCAGTGTGTTCCCATTTCCTTAGAAACTGTATTTGCTGGGAGAAAAGTGCATTACTGTGCGCATTCACCGTTCAGCAAATACATGTGTAGAAGCACAGCGCTAGCAGAAACGACCGTTTCTCGACGTTTTCTGACTCAGGGAACAAGTTGCACACTTCTGAGATGCATTTGGGCAACTTTGTCCAAAATGAATTTTTTGCCTACAGAGACATGCCTATTTGCGCAGTAGTACAGATTCTGAGTATGTAAAAGGGCTTGATAAAATCAGCATTTCTCTTGCTTCCCTGTGTGTAGGGAAGCTCAGTTTTAGTCACAGTAGCTCCCACGAGTGTCTCCTCAGTGTGTTCCCATTTCCTTAGAAACAGTGTATTTGCTGGGAGAAAAGTGCATTACTGTGCGCTTTCACCGTTCAGCAAATACATGTGTAGAAGCACAGCGCTAGCAGAAACGAACGTTTCTCGATGTTTTCTAACTCAGGGAACAAGTTGCACACTTCTGAGATGCATTTGGGCAACTTTGTCAGAAATGAGTTTTTTGCCTACAGAGACATGCCTATTTGCGCAGTAGTACAGATTCTGAGTATGTAACTGGGCTTGATGAAATCAGCATTTCTCTTGCTTCCCTGTGCGTAGGGAAGCTCAGTTTTAGTCACAGTAGCTCCCACAAGTGTCTCCTCAGTGTGTTCCCATTTCCTTAGAAACTGTATTTGCTGGGAGAAAAGTGCATTACTGTGCGCTTTCACCGTTCAGCAAATACATGTGTAGAAGCACAGCGCTAGCAGAAACGACCGTTTCTCGACGTTTTCTAACTCAGGGAACAAGTTGCACACTTCTGAGATGCATTTGGGCAACTTTGTCCAAAATGAATTTTTTGCCTACAGAGACATGCCTATTTGCGCAGTAGTACAGATTGTGAGTATGTAAATGGGCTTGATGAAATCAGCATTTCTCTTGCTTCCCTGTGTGTAGGGAAGCTCAGTTTTAGTCACAGTAGCTCCCACAAGTGTCTCCTCAGTGTGTTCCCATTTCCTTAGAAACAGTGTATTTGCTGGGAGAAAAGGGCATTACTGTGCGCTTTCACCGTTCAGCAAATACATGTGTAGAAGCACAGCGCTAGCAGAAACGACCGTTTCTCGACGTTTTCTAACTCAGGGAACAAGTTGCACACTTCTGAGATGCATTTGGGCAACTTTGTCAGAAATGAGTTTTTTGCCTACAGAGACATGCCTATTTGCGCAGTAGTACAGATTCTGAGTATGTAACTGGGCTTGATGAAATCAGCATTTCTCTTGCTTCCCTGTGCGTAGGGAAGCTCAGTTTTAGTCACAGTAGCTCCCACAAGTGTCTCCTCAGTGTGTTCCCATTTCCTTAGAAACTGTATTTGCTGGGAGAAAAGTGCATTACTGTGCGCATTCACCGTTCAGCAAATACATGTGTAGAAGCACAGCGCTAGCAGAAACGACCGTTTCTCGACGTTTTCTGACTCAGGGAACAAGTTGCACACTTCTGAGATGCATTTGGGCAACTTTGTCCAAAATGAATTTTTTGCCTACAGAGACATGCCTATTTGCGCAGTAGTACAGATTCTGAGTATGTAAAAGGGCTTGATAATATCAGCATTTCTCTTGCTTCCCTGTGTGTAGGGAAGCTCAGTTTTAGTCACAGTAGCTCCCACAAGTGTCTCCTCAGTGTGTTCCCATTTCCTTAGAAACAATGTATTTGCTGGGAGAAAAGTGCATTACTGTGCGCTTTCACCGTTCAGCAAATACATGTGTAGAAGCACAGCGCTAGCAGAAACGACCGTTTCTCGACGTTTTCTAACTCAGGGAACAAGTTGCACACTTCTGGGATGCATTTGGGCAACTTTGTCCGAAATGAGTTTTTTGCCTACAGAGACATGCCTATTTGCGCAGTAGTACAGATTCTGAGTATGTAACTGGGCTTGATGAAATCAGCATTTCTCTTGCTTCCCTGTGCGTAGGGAAGCTCAGTTTTAGTCACAGTAGCTCCCACAAGTGTCTCCTCAGTGTGTTCCCATTTCCTTAGAAACAGTGTATTTGCTGGGAGAAAAGTGCATTACTGTGCGCTTTCACCGATCAGCAAATACATGTGTAGAAGCACAGCGCTAGCAGAAACGAACGTTTCTCGATGTTTTCTAACTCAGGGAACAAGTTGCACACTTCTGAGATGCATTTGGGCAACTTTGTCAGAAATGAGTTTTTTGCCTACAGAGACATGCCTATTTGCGCAGTAGTACAGATTCTGAGTATGTAACTGGGCTTGATGAAATCAGCATTTCTCTTGCTTCCCTGTGCGTAGGGAAGCTCAGTTTTAGTCACAGTAGCTCCCACAAGTGTCTCCTCAGTGTGTTCCCATTTCCTTAGAAACTGTATTTGCTGGGAGAAAAGTGCATTACTGTGCGCTTTCACCGTTCAGCAAATACATGTGTAGAAGCACAGCGCTAGCAGAAACGACCGTTTCTCGACGTTTTCTAACTCAGGGAACAAGTTGCACACTTCTGAGATGCATTTGGGCAACTTTGTCCAAAATGAATTTTTTGCCTACAGAGACATGCCTATTTGCGCAGTAGTACAGATTCTGAGTATGTAAATGGGCTTGATGAAATCAGCATTTATCTTGCTTCCCTGTGTGTAGGGAAGCTCAGTTTTAGTCACAGTAGCTCCCACAAGTGTCTCCTCAGTGTGTTCCCATTTCCTTAGAAACAGTGTATTTGCTGGGAGAAAAGTGCATTACTGTGCGCTTTCACCGTTCAGCAAATACATGTGTAGAAGCACAGCGCTAGCAGAAACGACCGTTTCTCAACGTTTTCTAACTCAGGGAACAAGTTGCACACTTCTGAGATGCATTTGGGCAACTTTGTCAGAAATGAGTTTTTTGCCTACAGAGACATGCCTATTTGCGCAGTAGTACAGATTCTGAGTATGTAACTGGGCTTGATGAAATCAGCATTTCTCTTGCTTCCCTGTGCGTAGGGAAGCTCAGTTTTAGTCACAGTAGCTCCCACAAGTGTCTCCTCAGTGTGTTCCCATTTCCTTAGAAACTGTATTTGCTGGGAGAAAAGTCCATTACTGTGCGCATTCACCGTTCAGCAAATACATGTGTAGAAGCACAGCGCTAGCAGAAACGACCGTTTCTCGACGTTTTCTGACTCAGGGAACAAGTTGCACACTTCTGAGATGCATTTGGGCAACTTTGTCCAAAATGAATTTTTTGCCTACAGAGACATGCCTATTTGCGCAGTAGTACAGATTCTGAGTATGTAAATGGGCTTGATGAAATCAGCATTTCTCTTGCTTCCCTGTGTGTAGGGAAGCTCAGTTTTAGTCACAGTAGCTCCCACAAGTGTCTCCTCAGTGTGTTCCCATTTCCTTAGAAACAGTGTATTTGCTGGGAGAAAAGTGCATTACTGTGCGCTTTCACCGTTCAGCAAATACATGTGTAGAAGCACAGCGCTAGCAGAAACGATCGTTTCTCGACGTTTTCTAACTCAGGGAACAAGTTGCACACTTCTGAGATGCATTTGGGCAACTTTGTCAGAAATGAGTTTTTTGCCTACAGAGACATGCCTATTTGCGCAGTAGTACAGATTCTGAGTATGTAACTGGGCTTGATGAAATCAGCATTTCTCTTGCTTCCCTGTGCGTAGGGAAGCTCAGTTTTAGTCACAGTAGCTCCCACAAGTGTCTCCTCAGTGTGTTCCCATTTCCTTAGAAACTGTATTTGCTGGGAGAAAAGTGCATTACTGTGCGCATTCACCGTTCAGCAAATACATGTGTAGAAGCACAGCGCTAGCAGAAACGACCGTTTCTCGACGTTTTCTGACTCAGGGAACAAGTTGCACACTTCTGAGATGCATTTGGGCAACTTTGTCCAAAATGAATTTTTTGCCTACAGAGACATGCCTATTTGCGCAGTAGTACAGATTCTGAGTATGTAAAAGGGCTTGATAAAATCAGCATTTCTCTTGCTTCCCTGTGTGTAGGGAAGCTCAGTTTTAGTCACAGTAGCTCCCACAAGTGTCTCCTCAGTGTGTTCCCATTTCCTTAGAAACAGTGTATTTGCTGGGAGAAAAGTGCATTACTGTGCGCTTTCACCGTTCAGCACATACATGTGTAGAAGCACAGCGCTAGCAGAAACGACCGTTTCTCGACGTTTTCTAACTCAGGGAACAAGTTGCACACTTCTGGGATGCATTTGGGCAACTTTGTCCGAAATGAGTTTTTTGCCTACAGAGACATGCCTATTTGCGCAGTAGTACAGATTCTGAGTATGTAACTGGGCTTGATGAAATCAGCATTTCTCTTGCTTCCCTGTGCGTAGGGAAGCTCAGTTTTAGTCACAGTAGCTCCCACAAGTGTCTCCTCAGTGTGTTCCCATTTCCTTAGAAACAGTGTATTTGCTGGGAGAAAAGTGCATTACTGTGCGCTTTCACCGATCAGCAAATACATGTGCAGAAGCACAGCGCTAGCAGAAACGAACGTTTCTCGATGTTTTCTAACTCAGGGAACAAGTTGCACACTTCTGAGATGCATTTGGGCAACTTTGTCAGAAATGAGTTTTTTGCCTACAGAGACATGCCTATTTGCGCAGTAGTACAGATTCTGAGTATGTAACTGGGCTTGATGAAATCAGCATTTCTCTTGCTTCCCTGTGCGTAGGGAAGCTCAGCTTTAGTCACAGTAGCTCCCACAAGTGTCTCCTCAGTGTGTTCCCATTTCCTTAGAAACAGTGTATTTGCTGGGAGAAAAGTACATTACTGTGCGCTTTCACCGTTCAGCAAATACATGTGTAGAAGCACAGCGCTAGCAGAAACGACCGTTTCTCGACGTTTTCTAACTCAGGGAACAAGTTGCACACTTCTGAGATGCATTTGGGCAACTTTGTCCGAAATGAGTTTTTTGCCTACAGAGACATGCCTATTTGCGCAGTAGTACAGATTCTGAGTATGTAACTGGGCTTGATGAAATCAGCATTTCTCTTGCTTCCCTGTGCGTAGGGAAGCTCAGTTTTAGTCACAGTAGCTCCCACAAGTGTCTCCTCAGTGTGTTCCCATTTCCTTAGAAACTGTATTTGCTGGGAGAAAAGTGCATTACTGTGCGCATTCACCGTTCAGCAAATACATGTGTAGAAGCACAACGCTAGCAGAAACGACCGTTTCTCGGCGTTTTCTAACTCAGGGAACAAGTTGCACACTTCTGAGATGCATTTGGGCAACTTTGTCAGAAATGAGGTTTTTGCCTACAGAGACATGCCTATTTGCGCAGTAGTACAGATTCTGAGTATGTAACTGGGCTTGATGAAATCAGCATTTCTCTTGCTTCCCTTTGCGTAGGGAAGCTCAGTTTTAGTCAAAGTAGCTCCCACAAGTGTCTCTTCAGTGTGTTCCCATTTCCTTAGAAACAGTGTATTTGCTGGGAGAAAAGTGCATTACTGTGCGCTTTCACCGTTCAGCAAATACATGTGTAGAAGCATAGCGCTGGCAGAAACGACCGTTTCTCGACGTTTTCTAACTCAGGGAAGAAGTTGCACACTTCTGAGATGCATTTGGTCAACTTTGTCCGAAATGAGTTTTTTGCCTACAGAGACATGCCTATTTGCGCAGTAGTACAGATTCTGAGTATGAAACTGGGCTTGATGAAATCAGCATTTCTCTTGCTTCCCTGTGCGCAGGGAAGCTCAGTTTTAGTCACAGTAGCTCCCACAAGTGTCTCCTCAGTGTGTTCCCATTTCCTTAGAACCAGTGTATTTGCTGGGAGAAAAGTGCATTACTGTGCGCTTTCACCGTTCAGCAAATACATGTGTAGAAGCACAGCGCTAGCAGAAACGACCGTTTCTCGACGTTTTCTACCTCAGATAACAAGTGGCACACTTCTGAGATGCATTTGGGCAACTTTGTCCAAAATGAGTTTTTTGCCTACAGAGACATGCCTATTTGCGCAGTAGTACAGATTCTGAGTAGGTAACTGGGCTTGATGAAATCAGCATTCTCTTGCTTCCCTGTGCGTAGGGAAGCTCAGTTTTAGTCACAGTAGCTCCCACAAGTGTCTCCTCAGTGTGTTCCCAGTTCCTTAGAAACAGTGTATTTGCTTTGAGAAAAGTGCATTACTGTGCGCTTTCACCGTTCAGCAAATACATGTGTAGAAGCACAGCGCTAGCAGAAACGACCGTTTCTCGACGTTTTCTAACTCAGGGAACAAGTTGCACACTTCTGAGATGCATTTGGGCAACTTTGTCAGAAATGAGTTTTTTGCCTACAGAGACATGCCTATTTGCGCAGTAGTACAGATTCTGAGCATGAAACTGGGCTTGATGAAATCAGCATTTCTCTTGCTTCGCTGTGCGCAGGGAAGCTCAGTTTTAGTCACAGTAGCTCCCACAAGTGTCTCCTCAGTGTGTTCCCATTTCCTTAGAAACAGTGTATTTGCTGGGAGAAAAGTGCATTACTGTGCGCTTTCACCGTTCAGCAAATACATGTGTAGAAGCACAGCGCTAGCAGAAACGACCGTTTCTCGACGTTTTCTACCTCAGATAACAAGTGGCACACTTCTGAGATCCATTTGGGCAACTTTGTCCAAAATGAGTTTTTTGCCTACAGAGACATGCCTATTTGCGCAGTAGTACAGATTCTGAGTAGGTAACTGGGCTTGATGAAATCAGCATTCTCTTGCTTCCCTGTGCCTAGGGAAGCTCAGTTTTAGTCACCGTAGCTCCCACAAGTGTCTCCTCAGTGTGTTCCCAGTTCCTTAGAAACAGTGTATTTGCTGGGAGAAAAGTGCATTACTGTGCGCTTTCACCGTTCAGCAAATACATGTGTAGAAGCACAGCGCTAGCAGAAACGAACGTTTCTCGACGTTTTCTAACTCAGGGAACAAGTTGCACACTTCTGAGATGCATTTGGGCAACTTTGTCAGAAATGAGTTTTTTGCCTAAAGAGACATGCCTATTTGCGCAGTAGTACACATTCTGAGTATGTAACTGGGTTTGATGAAATCAGCATGTCTCTTGCTTCCCTGTGCGTAGGGAAGCTCAGTTTTAGTCACAGTAGCTCCCACAAGTGTCTCCTCAGTGTGTTCCCATTTCCTTAGAAACAGTGTATTTGCTGGGAGAAAAGTGCATTACTGTGCGCTTTCACCGTTCAGCAAATACATGTGTAGAAGCACAGCGCTAGCAGAAACGAACGTTTCTCGACGTTTTCTAACTCAGGGAACAAGTGGCACACTTCTGAGATGCATTTGGGCAACTTTGTCAGAAATGAGTTTTTTGCCTACAGAGACATGCCTATTTGCGCAGTAGTACAGATTCTGAGTATGAAACTGGGCTTGATGAAATCAGCATTTCTCTTGCTTCCCTGTGCGCAGGGAAGCTCAGTTTTAGTCACAGTAGCTCCCACAAGTGTCTCCTCAGTGTGTTCCCATTTCCTTAGAACCAGTGTATTTGCTGGGAGAAAAGTGCATTACTGTGCGCTTTCACCGTTCAGCAAATACATGTGTAGAAGCACAGCGCTAGCAGAAACGACCGTTTCTCGACGTTTTCTACCTCAGATAACAAGTGGCACACTTCTGAGATGCATTTGGGCAACTTTGTCCAAAATGAGTTTTTTGCCTACAGAGACATGCCTATTTGCGCAGTAGTACAGATTCTGAGTAGGTAACTGGGCTTGATGAAATCAGCATTCTCTTGCTTCCCTGTGCCTAGGGAAGCTCAGTTTTAGTCACCGTAGCTCCCACAAGTGTCTCCTCAGTGTGTTCCCAGTTCCTTAGAAACAGTGTATTTGCTGGGAGAAAAGTGCATTACTGTGCGCTTTCACCGTTCAGCAAATACATGTGTAGAAGCACAGCGCTAGCAGAAACGACCGTTTCTCGACGTTTTCTACCTCAGATAACAAGTGGCACACTTCTGAGATGCATTTGGGCAACTTTGTCAGAAATGAGTTTTTTGCCTAAAGAGACATGCCTATTTGCGCAGTAGTACACATTCTGAGTATGTAACTGGGCTTGATGAAATCAGCATGTCTCTTGCTTCCCTGTGCGTAGGGAAGCTCAGTTTTAGTCACAGTAGCTCCCACAAGTGTCTCCTCAGTGTGTTCCCAGTTCCTTAGAAACAGTGTATTTGCTTTGAGAAAAGTGCATTACTGTGCGCTTTCACCGTTCAGCAAATACATGTGTAGAAGCACAACGCTAGCAGAAACGACCGTTTCTCGACGTTTTCTAACTCAGGGAACAAGTTGCACACTTCTGAGATGCATTTGGGCAACTTTGTCAGAAATGAGTTTTTTGCCTACAGAGACATGCCTATTTGCGCAGTAGTACAGATTCTGAGCATGAAACTGGGCTTGATGAAATCAGCATTTCTCTTGCTTCGCTGTGCGCAGGGAAGCTCAGTTTTAGTCACAGTAGCTCCCACAAGTGTCTCCTCAGTGTGTTCCCATTTCCTTAGAAACAGTGTATTTGCTGGGAGAAAAGTGCATTACTGTGCGCTTTCACCGTTCAGCAAATACATGTGTAGAAGCACAGCGCTAGCAGAAACGACCGTTTCTCGACGTTTTCTACCTCAGATAACAAGTGGCACACTTCTGAGATCCATTTGGGCAACTTTGTCCAAAATGAGTTTTTTGCCTACAGAGACATGCCTATTTGCGCAGTAGTACAGATTCTGAGTAGGTAACTGGGCTTGATGAAATCAGCATTCTCTTGCTTCCCTGTGCCTAGGGAAGCTCAGTTTTAGTCACCGTAGCTCCCACAAGTGTCTCCTCAGTGTGTTCCCAGTTCCTTAGAAACAGTGTATTTGCTGGGAGAAAAGTGCATTACTGTGCGCTTTCACCGTTCAGCAAATACATGTGTAGAAGCACAGCGCTAGCAGAAACGAACGTTTCTCGACGTTTTCTAACTCAGGGAACAAGTTGCACACTTCTGAGATGCATTTGGGCAACTTTGTCAGAAATGAGTTTTTTGCCTAAAGAGACATGCCTATTTGCGCAGTAGTACACATTCTGAGTATGTAACTGGGCTTGATGAAATCAGCATGTCTCTTGCTTCCCTGTGCGTAGGGAAGCTCAGTTTTACTCACAGTAGCTCCCACAAGTGTCTCCTCAGTGTGTTCCCATTTCCTTAGAAACAGTGTATTTGCTGGGAGAAAAGTGCATTACTGTGCGCTTTCACCGTTCAGCAAATACATGTGTAGAAGCACAGCGCTAGCAGAAACGAACGTTTCTCGACGTTTTCTAACTCAGGGAACAAGTGGCACACTTCTGAGATGCATTTGGGCAACTTTGTCAGAAATGAGTTTTTTGCCTACAGAGACATGCCTATTTGCGCAGGAGTACAGATTCTGAGTAGGTAACTGGGCTTGATGAAATCAGCATTCTCTTCCTTCCCTGTGCGTAGGGAAGCTCAGTTTTAGTCACAGTAGCTCCCACTAGTGTCTCCTCAGTGTGTTCCCAGTTCCTTAGAAACAGTGTATTTGCTGGGAGAAAAGTGCATTACTGTGCGCTTTCACCGTTCAGCAAATACATGTGTATAAGAACAGCGCTAGCAGAAACGAACGTTTCTCGACGTTTTCTAACTCAGGGAACAAGTTGCACACTTCTGAGATGCATTTGGGCAACTTTGTCAGAAATGAGTTTTTTGCCTACAGAGACATGCCTATTTGCGCAGTAGTACAGATTCTGAGTATGTAACTGGGCTTGATGAAATCAGCATTTCACTTGCTTCCCTGTGCGTAGGGAAGCTCAGCTTTAGTCACAGTAGCTCCCACACGTGTCTCCTCAGTGTGTTCCCATTTCCTTAGAAACAGTGTATTTGCTGGGAGAAAAGTACATTACTGTGCGCTTTCACCGTTCAGCAAATACATGTGTAGAAGCACAGCGCTAGCGGAAACGACCGTTTCTCGACGTTTTCTAACTCAGGGAACAAGTTGCACACTTCTGAGATGCATTTGGGCAACTTTGTCCGAAATGAGTTTTTTGCCTACAGAGACATGCCTATTTGCGCAGTAGTACAGATTCTGAGTATGTAACTGGGCTTGATGAAATCAGCATTTCTCTTGCTTCCCTGTGCGTAGGGAAGCTCAGTTTTAGTCACAGTAGCTCCCACAAGTGTCTCCTCAGTGTGTTCCCATTTCCTTAGACACTGTATTTGCTGGGAGAAAAGTGCATTACTGTGCGCATTCACCGTTCAGCAAATACATGTGTAGAAGCACAACGCTAGCAGAAACGACCGTTTCTCGACGTTTTCTAACTCAGGGAACAAGTTGCACACTTCTGAGATGCATTTGGTCAACTTTGTCCAAAATGAATTTTTTGCCTACAGAGACACGCCTATTTGCGCAGTAGTACAGATTCTGAGTATGTAAATGGGCTTGATGAAATCAGCATTTCTCTTGCTTCCCTGTGTGTAGGGAAGCTCAGTTTTAGTCACAGTAGCTCCCACAAGTGTCTCCTCAGTGTGTTCCCATTTCCTTAGAAACAGTGTATTTGCTGGGAGAAAAGTGCATTACTGTGCGCTTTCACCGTTCAGCAAATACATGTGTAGAAGCACAGCGCTAGCAGAAACGAACGTTTCTCGACGTTTTCTAACTCAGGGAACAAGTGGCACACTTCTGAGATGCATTTGGGCAACTTTGTCAGAAATGAGTTTTTTGCCTACAGAGACATGCCTATTTGCGCAGGAGTACAGATTCTGAGTAGGTAACTGGGCTTGATGAAATCAGCATTCTCTTCCTTCCCTGTGCGTAGGGAAGCTCAGTTTTAGTCACAGTAGCTCCCACTAGTGTCTCCTCAGTGTGTTCCCAGTTCCTTAGAAACAGTGTATTTGCTGGGAGAAAAGTGCATTACTGTGCGCTTTCACCGTTCAGCAAATACATGTGTATAAGAACAGCGCTAGCAGAAACGAACGTTTCTCGACGTTTTCTAACTCAGGGAACAAGTTGCACACTTCTGAGATGCATTTGGGCAACTTTGTCAGAAATGAGTTTTTTGCCTACAGAGACATGCCTATTTGCGCAGTAGTACAGATTCTGAGTATGTAACTGGGCTTGATGAAATCAGCATTTCTCTTGCTTCCCTGTGCGTAGGGAAGCTCAGCTTTAGTCACAGTAGCTCCCACACGTGTCTCCTCAGTGTGTTCCCATTTCCTTAGAAACAGTGTATTTGCTGGGAGAAAAGTACATTACTGTGCGCTTTCACCGTTCAGCAAATACATGTGTAGAAGCACAGCGCTAGCAGAAACGACCGTTTCTCGACGTTTTCTAACTCAGGGAACAAGTTGCACACTTCTGAGATGCATTTGGGCAACTTTGTCAGAAATGAGTTTTTTGCCTACAGAGACATGCCTATTTGCGCAGTAGTACAGATTCTGAGTATGTAACTGGGCTTGATGAAATCAGCATTTCTCTTGCTTCCCTGTGCGTAGGGAAGCTCAGTTTTAGTCACAGTAGCTCCCACAAGTGTCTCCTCAGTGTGTTCCCATTTCCTTAGACACTGTATTTGCTGGGAGAAAAGTGCATTACTGTGCGCATTCACCGTTCAGCAAATACATGTGTAGAAGCACAACGCTAGCAGAAACGACCGTTTCTCGACGTTTTCTAACTCAGGGAACAAGTTGCACACTTCTGAGATGCATTTGGTCAACTTTGTCCAAAATGAATTTTTTGCCTACAGAGACACGCCTATTTGCGCAGTAGTACAGATTCTGAGTATGTAAATGGGCTTGATGAAATCAGCATTTCTCTTGCTTCCCTGTGTGTAGGGAAGCTCAGTTTTAGTCACAGTAGCTCCCACAAGTGTCTCCTCAGTGTGTTCCCATTTCCTTAGAAACAGTGTATTTGCTGGGAGAAAAGTGCATTACTGTGCGCTTTCACCGTTCAGCAAATACATGTGTAGAAGCACAGTGCTAGCAGAAACGACCGTTTCTCGACGTTTTCTAACTCAGGGAACAAGTTGCACACTTCTGAGATGCATTTGGGCAACTTTGTCAGAAATGAGTTTTTTGCCTACAGAGACATGCCTATTTGCGCAGGAGTACAGATTCTGAGTATGTAACTGGGCTTGATGAAATCAGCATTTCTCTTGCTTCCCTGTGCGTAGCGAAGCTCAGTTTTAGTCACAGTAGCTCCCACAAGTGTCTCCTCAGTGTGTTCCCATTTCCTTAGAAACAGTGTATTTGCTTGGAGAAAAGTGCATTACTGTGCGCTTTCACCGTTCAGCAAATACATGTGTAGAAGCACAGCGCTAGCAGAAACGAACGTTTCTCGACGTTTTCTAACTCAGGGAACAAGTTGCACACTTCTGAGATGCATTTGGGCAACTTTGTCAGAAATGAGTTTTTTGCCTACAGAGACATGCCTATTTGCGCAGGAGTACAGATTCTGAGTAGGTAACTGGGCTTGATGAAATCAGCATTCTCTTGCTTCCCTGTGCGTAGGGAAGCTCAGTTTTAGTCACAGTAGCTCCCACTAGTGTCTCCTCAGTGTGTTCCCAGTTCCTTAGAAACAGTGTATTTGCTGGGAGAAAAGTGCATTACTGTGCGCTTTCACCGTTCAGCAAATACATGTCTAGAAGCACAGCGCCCACAGAAACGAACGTTTCTGGACGTTTTCTAACTCAGGGAACAAGTTGCACACTTCTGAGATGCATTTGGGCAACTTTGTCAGAAATGAGATTTTTGGCTACAGAGACATGCCTATTTGCGCAGTAGTACAGATTCTGAGTATGTAAGTGGGCTTGATGAAATCAGCATTCTCTTGCTTCCCTGTGCGTAGAGAAGCTCAGTTTTAGTCACAGTAGCTCCCACAAGTGTCTCCTCAGTGTGTTCCCAGTTCCTTAGAAACAGTGTGTTTGCTGGGAGAAAAGTGCATTACTGTGCGCTTTCACCGTTCAGCAAATACATGTGTAGAAGCACAGCGCTAGCAGAAACGACCGTTTCTCGACGTTTTCTAACTCAGGGAACAAGTTGCACACTTCTGAGATGCATTTGGTCAACTTTGTCCAAAATGAATTTTTTGCCTACAGAGACACGCCTATTTGCGCAGTAGTACAGATTCTGAGTATGTAACTGGGCTTGATGAAATCAGCATTTCTCTTGCTTCCCTGTGCCTAGGGAAGCTCACTTTTAGTCACAGTAGCTCCCACAAGTGTCTCCTCAGTGTGTTCCCATTTCCTTAGAAACAGTGTATTTGCTTTGAGAAAAGTGCATTACTGTGCGCTTTCACCGTTCAGCAAATACATGTGTAGAAGCACAACGCTAGCAGAAACGACCGTTTCTCGACGTTTTCTAACTCAGGGAACAAGTTGCACACTTCTGAGATGCATTTGGGCAACTTTGTCAGAAATGAGTTTTTTGCCTACAGAGACATGCCTATTTGCGCAGGAGTACAGATTCTGAGTATGTAACTGGGCTTGATGAAATCAGCATTTCTCTTGCTTCCCTGTGCGTAGGGAAGCTCAGTTTTAGTCACAGTAGCTCCCACAAGTGTCTCCTCAGTGTGTTCCCATTTCCTTAGAAACAGTGTATTTGCTTGGAGAAAAGTGCATTACTGTGCGCTTTCACCGTTCAGCAAATACATGTGTAGAAGCACAGCGCTAGCAGAAACGAACGTTTCTCGACGTTTTCTAACTCAGGGAACAAGTTGCACACTTCTGAGATGCATTTGGGCAACTTTGTCAGAAATGAGTTTTTTGCCTAAAGAGACATGCCTATTTGCGCAGTAGTACACATTCTGAGTATGTAACTGGGCTTGATGAAATCAGCATGTCTCTTGCTTCCCTGTGCGTAGGGAAGCTCAGTTTTAGTCACAGTAGCTCCCACAAGTGTCTCCTCAGTGTGTTCCCATTTCCTTAGAAACAGTGTATTTGCTGGGAGAAAAGTGCATTACTGTGCGCTTTCACCGTTCAGCAAATACATGTGTAGAAGCACAGCGCTAGCAGAAACGAACGTTTCTCGACGTTTTCTAACTCAGGGAACAAGTTGCACACTTCTGAGATGCATTTGGGCAACTTTGTCAGAAATGAGTTTTTTGCCTACAGAGACATGCCTATTTGCGCAGGAGTACAGATTCTGAGTAGGTAACTGGGCTTGATGAAATCAGCATTCTCTTGCTTCCCTGTGCGTAGGGAAGCTCAGTTTTAGTCACAGTAGCTCCCACTAGTGTCTCCTCAGTGTGTTCCCAGTTCCTTAGAAACAGTGTATTTGCTGGGAGAAAAGTGCATTACTGTGCGCTTTCACCGTTCAGCAAATACATGTGTATAAGAACAGCGCTAGCAGAAACGAACGTTTCTCGACGTTTTCTAAATCAGGGAACAAGTTGCACACTTCTGAGATGCATTTGGGCAACTTTGTCAGAAATGAGTTTTTTGCCTACAGAGACATGCCTATTTGCGCAGTAGTACAGATTCTGAGTATGTAACTGGGCTTGATGAAAACAGCATTCTCTTGCTTCCCTGTGCGTAGGGAAGCTCAGTTTTAGTCACAGTAGCTCCCACAAGTGTCTCCTCAGTGTGTTCCCATTTCCTTAGAAACAGTGTATTTGCTGGGAGAAAAGTGCATTACTGTGCGCTTTCACCGTTCAGCAAATACATGTCTAGAAGCACAGCGCCCACAGAAACGAACGTTTCAGGACGTTTTCTAACTCAGGGAACAAGTTGCACACTTCTGAGATGCATTTGGGCAACTTTGTCAGAAATGAGATTTTTGGCTACAGAGACATGCCTATTTGCGCAGTAGTACAGATTCTGAGTATGTAAGTGGGCTTGATGAAATCAGCATTCTCTTGCTTCCCTGTGCGTAGAGAAGCTCAGTTTTAGTCACAGTAGCTCCCACAAGTGTCTCCTCAGTGTGTTCCCAGTTCCTTAGAAACAGTGTGTTTGCTGGGAGAAAAGTGCATTACTGTGCGCTTTCACCGTTCAGCAAATACATGTGTAGAAGCACAGCGCTAGCAGAAACGACCGTTTCTCGACGTTTTCTAACTCAGGGAACAAGTTGCACACTTCTGAGATGCATTTGGGCAACTTTGTCCGAAATGAGTTTTTTGCCTACAGAGACATGCCTATTTGCGCAGTAGTACAGATTGTGAGTATGTAACTGGGCTTGATGAAATCAGCATTTCTCCTGCTTCCCTGTGCGTAGGGAGCTCAGTTTTAGTCACAGTAGCTCCCACAAGTGTCTCCTAAGTGTGTTCCCATTTCCTTAGAAACAGTGTATTTGCTGGGAGAAAAGTGCATCACTGTGCGCTTTCACCGTTCAGCAAATACATGTGTAGAAGCACAGCGCTAGCAGAAACGAACGTTTCTCGACGTTTTCTAACTCAGGGAACAAGTTGCACACTTCTGAGATGCATTTGGGCAACTTTGTCAGAAATGAGTTTTTTGCCTACAGAGACATGCCTATTTGCGCAGTAGTACAGATTCTGAGTATGTAACTGGGCTTGATGAAATCAGCATTTCTCTTGCTTCCCTGTGCGTAGGGAAGCTCAGTTTTAGTCACAGTAGCTCCCACAAGTGTCTCCTCAGTGTGTTCCCATTTCCTTAGAAACAGTGTATTTGCTGGGAGAAAAGTGCATTACTGTGCGCTTTCACCGTTCAGCAAATACATGTGTAGAAGCACAGCGCTAGCTGAAATTACCGTTTCTCGACGTTTTCTAACTCAGGGAACAAGTGGCACACTTCTGAGATGCATTTGGGCAACTTTGTCCGAAATGAGTTTTTTGCCTACAGAGACATGCCTATTTGCGCAGTAGTACAGATTCTGAGTAGGTAACTGGGCTTGATGAAATCAGCATTTCTCTTGCTTCCCTGTGTGTAGGGAAGCTCAGTTTTAGTCACAGTAGCTCCCACAAGTGTCTCCTCAGTGTGTTCCCATTTCCTTAGAAACAGTGTATTTGCTGGGAGAAAAGTGCATTACTGTGCGCTTTCACCGTTCAGCAAATACATGTGTAGAAGCACAGCGCTAGCAGAAACGAACGTTTCTCGACGTTTTCTAACTCAGGGAACAAGTTGCACACTTCTGAGATGCATTTGGGCAACATTGTCAGAAATGAGTTTTTTGCCTACAGAGACATGCCTATTTGCGCAGTAGTACAGATTCTGAGTATGTAACTGGGCTTGATGAAATCAGCATTTCTCTTGCTTCCCTGAGCGTAAGGAAGCTCAGTTTTACTCACAGTAGCTCCCACAAGTGTCTCCTCAGTGTGTTCCCATTTCCTTAGAAACAGTGTATTTGCTGGGAGAAAAGTGCATTACTGTGCGCTTTCACCGTTCAGCAAATACATGTGTAGAAGCACAGCGCTAGCTGAAACGACCGTTTCTCGACGTTTTCTAACTCAGGGAACAAGTGGCACACTTCTGAGATGCATTTGGGCAACTTTGTCAGAAATGAGTTTCATGCCTATTTGCGCAGTAGTACAGATTCTGAGTATGTAACTGGGCTTGATGAAATCAGCATTCTCTTGCTTCCCTGTGCGTAGGGAAGCTCAGTTTTAGTCACAGTAGCTCCCACAAGTGTCTCCTCAGTGTGTTCCCATTTCCTTAGAAACAGTGTATTTGCTGGGAGAAAAGTGCATTACTGTGCGCTTTCACCGTTCAGCAAATACATGTGTAGAAGCACAGCGCTAGCTGAAATTACCGTTTCTCGACGTTTTCTAACTCAGGGAACAAGTGGCACACTTCTGAGATGCATTTGGGCAACTTTGTCCGAAATGAGTTTTTTGCCTACAGAGACATGCCTATTTGCGCAGTAGTACAGATTCTGAGTAGGTAACTGGGCTTGATGAAATCAGCATTTCTCTTGCTTCCCTGTGTGTAGGGAAGCTCAGTTTTAGTCACAGTAGCTCCCACAAGTGTCTCCTCAGTGTGTTCCCATTTCCTTAGAAACAGTGTATTTGCTGGGAGAAAAGTGCATTACTGTGCGCTTTCACCGTTCAGCAAATACATGTGTAGAAGCACAGCGCTAGCAGAAACGAACGTTTCTCGACGTTTTCTAACTCAGGGAACAAGTTGCACACTTCTGAGATGCATTTGGGCAACTTTGTCAGAAATGAGTTTTTTGCCTACAGAGACATGCCTATTTGCGCAGTAGTACAGATTCTGAGTATGTAACTGGGCTTGATGAAATCAGCATTTCTCTTGCTTCCCTGAGCGTAAGGAAGCTCAGTTTTACTCACAGTAGCTCCCACAAGTGTCTCCTCAGTGTGTTCCCATTTCCTTAGAAACAGTGTATTTGCTGGGAGAAAAGTGCATTACTGTGCGCTTTCACCGTTCAGCAAATACATGTGTAGAAGCACAGCGCTAGCTGAAACGACCGTTTCTCGACGTTTTCTAACTCAGGGAACAAGTGGCACACTTCTGAGATGCATTTGGGCAACTTTGTCAGAAATGAGTTTCATGCCTATTTGCGCAGTAGTACAGATTCTGAGTATGTAACTGGGCTTGATGAAATCAGCATTCTCTTGCTTCCCTGTGCGTAGGGAAGCTCAGTTTTAGTCACAGTAGCTCCCACAAGTGTCTCCTCAGTGTGTTCCCATTTCCTTAGAAACAGTGTATTTGCTGGGAGAAAAGTGCATTACTGTGCGCTTTCACCGTTCAGCAAATACATGTGTAGAAGCACAGCGCTAGCTGAAATTACCGTTTCTCGACGTTTTCTAACTCAGGGAACAAGTGGCACACTTCTGAGATGCATTTGGGCAACTTTGTCCGAAATGAGTTTTTTGCCTACAGAGACATGCCTATTTGCGCAGTAGTACAGATTCTGAGTAGGTAACTGGGCTTGATGAAATCAGCATTTCTCTTGCTTCCCTGTGTGTAGGGAAGCTCAGTTTTAGTCACAGTAGCTCCCACAAGTGTCTCCTCAGTGTGTTCCCATTTCCTTAGAAACAGTGTATTTGCTGGGAGAAAAGTGCATTACTGTGCGCTTTCACCGTTCAGCAAATACATGTGTAGAAGCACAGCGCTAGCAGAAACGAACGTTTCTCGACGTTTTCTAACTCAGGGAACAAGTTGCACACTTCTGAGATGCATTTGGGCAACTTTGTCAGAAATGAGTTTTTTGCCTACAGAGACATGCCTATTTGCGCAGTAGTACAGATTCTGAGTATGTAACTGGGCTTGATGAAATCAGCATTTCTCTTGCTTCCCTGAGCGTAAGGAAGCTCAGTTTTACTCACAGTAGCTCCCACAAGTGTCTCCTCAGTGTGTTCCCATTTCCTTAGAAACAGTGTATTTGCTGGGAGAAAAGTGCATTACTGTGCGCTTTCACCGTTCAGCAAATACATGTGTAGAAGCACAGCGCTAGCTGAAACGACCGTTTCTCGACGTTTTCTAACTCAGGGAACAAGTGGCACACTTCTGAGATGCATTTGGGCAACTTTGTCAGAAATGAGTTTCATGCCTATTTGCGCAGTAGTACAGATTCTGAGTATGTAACTGGGCTTGATGAAATCAGCATTCTCTTGCTTCCCTGTGCGTAGGGAAGCTCAGTTTTAGTCACAGTAGCTCCCACAAGTGTCTCCTCAGTGTGTTCCCATTTCCTTAGAAACAGTGTATTTGCTGGGAGAAAAGTGCATTACTGTGCGCTTTCACCGTTCAGCAAATACATGTGTAGAAGCACAGCGCTAGCAGAAACGACCGTTTCTCGACGTTTTCTAACTCAGGGAACAAGTTGCACACTTCTGAGATGCATTTGGGCAACTTTGTCAGAAATGAGTTTTTTGCCTACAGAGACATGCCTATTTGCGCAGTAGTACAGATTCTGAGTATGTAACTGGGCTTGATGAAATCAGCATTTCTCTTGCTTCCCTGTGCGTAGGGAAGCTCAGTTTCAGTCACAGTAGCTCCCACAAGTGTCTCCTAAGTGTGTTCCCAGTTCCTTAGAAACAGTGTATTTGCTGGGAGAAAAGTGCATCACTGTGCGCTTTCACCGTTCAGCAAATACATGTGTAGAAGCACAGCGCTAGCAGAAACGAACGTTTCTCGACGTTTTCTAACTCAGGGAACAAGTTGCACACTTCTGAGATGCATTTGGGCAACTTTGTCAGAAATGAGTTTTTTGCCTACAGAGACATGCCTATTTGCGCAGTAGTACAGATTCTGAGTATGTAACTGGGCTTGATGAAATCAGCATTTCTCTTGCTTCCCTGTGCGTAGGGAAGCTCACTTTTAGTCACAGTAGCTCCCACAAGTGTCTCCTCAGTGTGTTCCCATTTCTTTAGAAACAGTGTATTTGCTGGGAGAAAATTGCATTACTGTGCGCTTTCACCGTTCAGCAAATACATGTCTAGAAGCACAGCGCTAGCAGAAACGAACGTTTCTGGACGTTTTCTAACTCAGGGAACAAGTTGCACACTTCTGAGATGCATTTGGGCAACTTTGTCAGAAATGAGATTTTTGGCTACAGAGACATGCCTATTTGCGCAGTAGTACAGATTCTGAGTATGTAACTGGTGTTATTGAAATCAGCATTCTCTTGCTTCCCTGTGCGTAGGGAAGCTCAGTTTTAGTCACAGTAGCTCCCACAAGTGTCTCCTCAGTGTGTTCCCAGTTCCTTAGAAACAGTGTATTTGCTGGGAGAAAAGTGCATTACTGTGCGCTTTCACCGTTCAGCAAATACATGTGTAGAAGCACAGCGCTAGCAGAAACGAACGTTTGTCGACGTTTTCTAACTCAGGGAACAAGTTGCACACTTCTGAGATGCATTTGGGCAACTTTGTCCGAAATGAGTTTTTTGCCTACAGAGACATGCCTATTTGCGCAGTAGTACAGATTCTGAGTATGTAACTGGGCTTGATGAAATCAGCATTTCTCTTGATTCCCTGTGCGTAGGGAAGCTCAGTTTTAGTCACAGTAGCTCCCACAAGTGTCTCCTCAGTGTGTTCCCATTTCCTTAGAAACAGTGTATTTGCTGGGAGAAAACTGCATTACTGTGAACTTTCACCGTTCAGCAAATACATGTCTAGAAGCACAGCGCTAGCAGAAACGAACGTTTCTCGACGTTTTCTAACTCAGGGAACAAGTTGCACACTTCTGAGATGCATTTGGGCAACTTTGTCAGAAATGAGTTTTTTGCCTAAAGAGACATGCCTATTTGCGCAGTAGTACAGATTCTGAGTATGTAACTGGGCTTGATGAAATCAGCATTTCTCTTGCTTCCCTGTGCGTAGGGAAGCTCAGTTTTAGTCACAGTAGCTCCCACAAGTGTCTCCTCAGTGTGTTCCCATTTCCTTAGAAACAGTGTATTTGCTGGGAGAAAACTGCATTACTGTGCGCTTTCACCGTTCAGCAAATACATGTGTAGAAGCACAGCGCTAGCAGAAACGAACGTTTCTCGACGTTTTCTAACTCAGGGAACAAGTTGCACACTTCTGAGATGCATTTGGGCAACTTTGTCAGAAATGAGTTTTTTGCCTACAGAGACATGCCTATTTGCGCAGTAGTACAGATTCTGAGTATGTAACTCGGCTTGATGAAATCAGCATTTCTCTTGCTTCCCTGAGCGTAAGGAAGCTCAGTTTTACTCACAGTAGCTCCCACAAGTGTCTCCTCAGTGTGTTCCCATTTCCTTAGAAACAGTGTATTTGCTGGGAGAAAAGTGCATTACTGTGCGCTTTCACCGTTCAGCAAATACATGTGTAGAAGCACAGCGCTAGCTGAAACGACCGTTTCTCGACGTTTTCTAACTCAGGGAACAAGTGGCACACTTCTGAGATGCATTTGGGCAACTTTGTCAGAAATGAGTTTTTTGCCTACAGAGACATGCCTATTTGCGCACTAGTACAGATTCTGAGTATGTAACTGGGCTTGATGAAATCAGCATTCTCTTGCTTCCCTGTGCGTAGGGAAGCTCAGTTTTAGTCACAGTAGCTCCCACAAGTGTCTCCTCAGTGTGTTCCCATTTCCTTAGAAACAGTGTATTTGCTGGGAGAAAAGTGCATTACTGTGCGCTTTCACCGTTCAGCAAATACATGTGTAGAAGCACAGCGCTAGCAGAAACGACCGTTTCTCGACGTTTTCTAACTCAGGGAACAAGTTGCACACTTCTGAGATGCATTTGGGCAACTTTGTCCGAAATGAGTTTTTTGCCTACAGAGACATGCCTATTTGCGCAGTAGTACAGATTCTGAGTATGTAACTGGGCTTGATGAAATCAGCATTTCTCTTGCTTCCCTGTGCCTAGGGAAGCTCAGTTTCAGTCACAGTAGCTCCAACAAGTGTCTCCTAAGTGTGTTCCCAGTTCCTTAGAAACAGTGTATTTGCTGGGAGAAAAGTGCATCACTGTGCGCTTTCACCGTTCAGCAAATACATGTGTCGAAGCACAGCGCTAGCAGAAACGAACGTTTCTCGACGTTTTCTAACTCAGGGAACAAGTTGCACACTTCTGAGATGCATTTGGGCAACTTTGTCAGAAATGAGTTTTTTGCCTACAGAGACATGCCTATTTGCGCAGTAGTACAGATTCTGAGTATGTAACTGGGCTTGATGAAATCAGCATTTCTCTTGCTTCCCTGTGCGTAGGGAAGCTCAGTTTTAGTCACAGTAGCTCCCACAAGTGTCTCCTCAGTGTGTTCCCATTTCCTTAGAAACAGTGTATTTGCTGGGAGAAAAGTGCATTACTGTGCGCTTTCACCGTTCAGCAAATACATGTGTAGAAGCACAGCGCTAGCTGAAACGACCGTTTCTCGACGTTTTCTAACTCAGGGAACAAGTGGCACACTTCTGAGATGCATTTGGGCAACTTTGTCAGAAATGAGTTTTTTGCCTACAGAGACATGCCTATTTGCGCAGTAGTACAGATTCTGAGTATGTAACTGGGCTTGATGAAATCAGCATTTCTCTTGCTTCCCTGTGCGTAGGGAAGCTCAGTTTTAGTCACAGTAGCTCCCACAAGTGTCTCCTCAGTGTGTTCCCATTTCTTTAGAAACAGTGTATTTGGTGGGAGAAAAGTGCATTACTGTGCGCTTTCACCGTTCAGCAAATACATGTGTAGAAGCACAGCGCTAGCAGAAACGAACGTTTCTGGACGTTTTCTAACTCAGGGAACAAGTTGCACACTTCTGAGATGCATTTGGGCAACTTTGTCAGAAATGAGATTTTTGGCTACAGAGACATGCCTATTTGCGCAGTAGTACAGATTCTGAGTATGTAACTGGTGTTATTGAAATCAGCATTCTCTTGCTTCCCAGTGCGTAGGGAAGCTCAGTTTTAGTCACAGTAGCTCCCACAAGTGTCTCCTCAGTGTGTTCCCAGTTCCTTAGAAACAGTGTATTTGCTGGGAGAAAAGTGCATTACTGTGCGCTTTCACCGTTCAGCAAATACATGTGTAGAAGCACAGCGCTAGCAGAAACGACCGTTTCTCGACGTTTTCTAACTCAGGGAACAAGTTGCACACTTCTGAGATGCATTTGGGCAACTTTGTCAGAAATGAGTTTTTTGCCTACAGAGACATGCCTATTTGCGCAGTAGTACAGATTCTGAGTATGTAACTGGGCTTGATGAAATCAGCATTTCTCTTGATTCCCTGTGCGTAGGGAAGCTCAGTTTTAGTCACAGTAGCTCCCACAAGTGTCTCCTCAGTGTGTTCCCATTTCCTTAGAAACAGTGTATTTGCTGGGAGAAAACTGCATTACTGTGAACTTTCACCGTTCAGCAAATACATGTCTAGAAGCACAGCGCTAGCAGAAACGAAGGTTTCTCGACGTTTTCTAACTCAGGGAACAAGTTGCACACTTCTGAGATGCATTTGGGCAACTTTGTCAGAAATGAGTTTTTTGCCTACAGAGACATGCCTATTTGCGCAGTAGTACAGATTCTGAGTATGTAACTGGGCTTGATGAAATCAGCATTCTCTTGCTTCCCTGTGCGTAGGGAAGCTCAGTTTTAGTCACAGTAGCTCCCACAAGTGTCTCCTCAGTGTGTTCCCATTTCCTTAGAAACAGTGTATTTGCTGGGAGAAAAGTGCATTACTGTGTGCTTTCACCGTTCAGCAAATACATGTGTAGAAGCACAGCGCTAGCAGAAACGAACGTTTCTCGACGTTTTCTAACTCAGGGAACAAGTTGCACACTTCTGAGATGCATTTGGGCAACTTTGTCAGAAATGAGTTTTTTGCCTACAGAGACATGCCTATTTGCGCAGTAGTACAGATTCTGAGTATGTAACTGGGCTTGATGAAATCAGCATTTCTCTTGCTTCCCTGTGCGTAGGGAAGCTCAGTTTTAGTCACAGTAGCTCCCACAAGTGTCTCCTCAGTGTGTTCCCATTTCCTTAGAAACAGTGTATTTGCTGGGAGAAAAGTACATTACTGTGCGCTTTCACCGTTCAGCAAGTACATGTGTAGAAGCACAGCGCTAACAGAAACGACCGTTTCTCGACGTTTTCTAACTCAGGGAACAAGTTGTACACTTCTGAGATGCATTTGGGCAACTTGGTCAGAAATGAGTTTTTTGCCTACAGAGACATGCCTATTTGCGCAGTAGTACAGATTCTGAGTATGTAACTGGGCTTGATGAAATCAGCATTTCTCTTGCTTCCCTGTGCGTAGGAAAGCTCAGTTTTAGTCACAGTAGCTCCCACAAGTGTCTCCTCAGTGTGTTCCCATTTCCTTAGAAACAGTGTATTTGCTGGGAGAAAAGTGCATTACTGTGCGCTTTCACCGTTCAGCAAATACATGTGTAGAAGCACAGCGCTAGCAGAAACGAACGTTTCTCGACGTTTTCTAACTCAGGGAACAAGTTGCACACTTCTGAGATGCATTTGGGCAACTTTGTCAGAAATGAGTTTTTTGCCTACAGAGACATGCCTATTTGCGCATTAGTACAGATTCTGAGTATGTAACTGGGCTTGATGACATCAGCATTTCTCTTGCTTCCCTGTGCCTAGGGAAGCTCACTTTTAGTCACAGTAGCTCCCACAAGTGTCTCCTCAGTGTGTTCCCATTTCCTTAGAAACAGTGTATTTGCTGGGAGAAAAGTGCATTACTGTGCGCTTTCACCGTTCAGCAAATACATGTGTCGAAGCACAGCGCTAGCAGAAACGCACGTTTCTCGACGTTTTCTAACTCAGGGAACAAGTTGCACACTTCTGAGATGCATTTGGGCAACTTTGTCAGAAATGAGTTTTTTGCCTACAGAGACATGCCTATTTGCGCAGTAGTACAGATTCTGAGTATGTAACTGGGCTTGATGAAATCAGCATTCTCTTGCTTCCCTGTGCGTAGGGAAGCTCAGTTTTAGTCACAGAAGCTCCCACAAGTGTCTCCTCAGTTTGTTCCCAGTTCCTTAGAAACAGTGTATTTGCTGGGAGAAAAGTGCATCACTGTGCGCTTTCACCGTTCAGCAAATACATGTGTAGAAGCACAGCGCTAGCAGAAAGGAAGGTTTCTCGACGTTTTCTAACTCAGGGAACAAGTTGCACACTTCTGAGATGCATTTGGGCAACTTTGTCAGAAATGAGTTTTTTGCCTAAAGAGACAGGCCTATTTGCGCAGTAGTACAGATTCTGAGTATGTAACTGGGCTTGATGAAATCAGCATTTCTCTTGCTTCCCTGTGCGTAGGGAAGCTCAGTTTTAGTCACAGTAGCTCCCACAAGTGTCTCCTCAGTGTGTTCCCAGTTCCTTAGAAACAGTGTATTTGCTGGGAGAAAAGTGCATTACTGTGCGCTTTCACCGTTCAGCAAATACATGTGTAGAAGCACAGCGCTAGCAGAAACGAACGTTTCTCGACGTTTTCTAACTCAGGGAACAAGTTGCACACTTCTGAGATGCATTTGGGCAACTTTGTCAGAAATGAGTTTTTTGCCTACAGAGACATGCCTATTTGCGCAGTAGTACAGATTCTGAGTATGTAACTGGGCTTGATGACATCAGCATTTCTCTTGCTTCCCTGTGCCTAGGGAAGCTCACTTTTAGTCACAGAAGCTCCCACAAGTGTCTCCTCAGTGTGTTCCCATTTCCTTAGAAACAGTGTATTTGCTGGGAGAAAAGTGCATTACTGTGCGCTTTCACCGTTCAGCAAATACATGTGTAGAAGCACAGCGCTAGCAGAAACGACCGTTTCTCGACGTTTTCTAACTCAAGGAACAAGTTGCACACTTCTGAGATGCATTTGGGCAACTTTGTCAGAATTGAGTTTTTTGCCTACAGAGACATGCCTATTTGCGCAGTAGTACAGATTCTGAGTATGTAACTGGGCTTGATGAAATCAGCATTTCTCTTGCTTCCCTGTGCATAGGGAAGCTCAGTTTTAGTCACAGTAGCTCCCACAAGTGTCTCCTCAGTGTGTTCCCAGTTCCTTAGAAACAGTGTATTTGCTGGGAGAAAAGTGCATTACTGTGCGCTTTCACCGTTCAGCAAATACATGTGTAGAAGCACAGCGCTAGCAGAAACGAAGGTTTCTCGACGTTTTCTAACTCAGGGAACAAGTTGCACACTTCTGAGATGCATTTGGGCAACTTTGTCCGAAATGAGTTTTTTGCCTACAGAGACATGCCTATTTGCGCAGTAGTACAGATTCTGAGTATGTAACTGGGCTTGATGACATCAGCATTTCTCTTGCTTCCCTGTGCCTAGGGAAGCTCACTTTTAGTCACAGTAGCTCCCACAAGTGTCTCCTCAGTGTGTTCCCATTTCCTTAGAAACAGTGTATTTGCTGGGAGAAAAGTGCATTACTGTGCGCTTTCACCGTTCAGCAAATACATGTGTCGAAGCACAGCGCTAGCTGAAACGACCGTTTCTCGACGTTTTCTAACTCAGGGAACAAGTGGCACACTTCTGAGATGCATTTGGGCAACTTTGTCAGAAATGAGTTTTTTGCCTACAGAGACATGCCTATTTGCGCAGTAGTACAGATTCTGTGTATGTAACTGGGCTTGATGAAATCAGCATTTCTCTTGCTTCCCTGTGCGTAGGGAAGCTCAGTTTTAGTCACAGTAGCTCCCACAAGTGTCTCCTCAGTGTGTTCCCATTTCCTTAGAAACAGTGTATTTGCTGGGAGAAAAGTGCATTACTGTGCGCTTTCACCGTTCAGCAAATACATGTCTAGAAGCACAGCGCTAGCAGAAACGACCGTTTCTCGACGTTTTCTAACTCAGGGAACAAGTTGCACACTTCTGAGATGCATTTGGGCAACTTTGTCAGAAATGAGTTTTTTGCCTACAGAGACATGCCTATTTGCGCAGTAGTACAGATTCTGAGTATGTAACTGGGCTTGATGAAATCAGCATTCTCTTGCTTCCCTGTGTGTAGGGAAGCTCAGTTTTAGTCACAGTAGCTCCCACAAGTGTCTCCTCCGTGTGTTCCCATTTCCTTAGAAACAGTGTATTTGCTGGGAGAAAAGTGCATTACTGTGCGCTTTCACCGTTCAGCAAATACATGTGTAGAAGCACAGCGCTAGCAGAAACGACCGTTTCTCGACGTTTTCTAACTCAGGGAACAAGTTGCACACTTCTGAGATGCATTTGGGCAACTTGGTCAGAATTGAGTTTTTTGCCTACAGAGACATGCCTATTTGCGCAGTAGTACAGATTCTGAGTAGGTAACTGGGCTGGATGGAATCAGCATTCTCTTGTTTCCCTGTGCGTAGGGAAGCTCAGTTTTAGTCACAGTAGCTCCCACAAGTGTCTCCTCAGTGTGTTCCCAGTTCCTTAGAAACAGTGTATTTGCTGGGAGAAAAGTGCATCACTGTGCGCTTTCACCGTTCAGCAAATACATGTGTAGAAGCACAGCGCTAGCAGAAAGGAAGGTTTCTCGACGTTTTCTAACTCAGGGAACAAGTTGCACACTTCTGAGATGCATTTGGGCAACTTTGTCCGAAATGAGTTTTTTGCCTAAAGAGACATGCCTAATTGCGCAGTAGTACAGATTCTGAGTATGTAACTGGGCTTGATGACATCAGCATTTCTCTTGCTTCCCTGTGCCTAGGGAAGCTCACTTTTAGTCACAGTAGCTCCCACAAGTGTCTCCTCAGTGTGTTCCCATTTCCTTAGAAACAGTGTATTTGCTGGGAGAAAAGTGCATTACTGTGCGCTTTCACCGTTCAGCAAATACATGTGTCGAAGCACAGCACTAGCTGAAACGACCGTTTCTCGACGTTTTCTAACTCAGGGAACAAGTGGCACACTTCTGAGATGCATTTGGGCAACTTTGTCAGAAATGAGTTTTTTGCCTACAGAGACATGCCTATTTGCGCAGTAGTACAGATTCTGAGTATGTAACTGGGCTTGATGAAATCAGCATTTCTCTTGCTTCCCTGTGCCTAGGGAAGCTCAGTTTCAGTCACAGTAGCTCCAACAAGTGTCTCCTAAGTGTGTTCCCAGTTCCTTAGAAACAGTGTATTTGCTGGGAGAAAAGTGCATCACTGTGCGCTTTCACCGTTCAGCAAATACATGTGTAGAAGCACAGCGCTAGCAGAAACGAACGTTTCTCGACGTTTTCTAACTCAGGGAACAAGTTGCACACTTCTGAGATGCATTTGGGCAACTTTGTCGGAAATGAGTTTTTTGCCTACAGAGACATGCCTATTTGCGCAGTAGTAGAGATTCTGAGTATGTAACTGGGCTTGATGAAATCAGCATTTCTCTTGCTTCCCTGTGCGTAGGGAAGCTCAGTTTTAGTCACAGTAGCTCCCACAAGTGTCTCCTCAGTGTGTTCCCATTTCCTTAGAAACAGTGTATTTGCTGGGAGAAAAGTGCATTACTGTGCGCTTTCACCGTTCAGCAAATACATGTGTAGAAGCACAGCGCTAGCTGAAACGACCGTTTCTCGACGTTTTCTAACTCAGGGAACAAGTGGCACACTTCTGAGATGCATTTGGGCAACTTTGTCAGAAATGAGTTTTTTGCCTACAGAGACATGCCTATTTGCGCAGTAGTACAGATTCTGAGTATGTAACTGGGCTTGATGAAATCAGCATTTCTCTTGCTTCCCTGTGCGTAGGGAAGCTCAGTTTTAGTCACAGTAGCTCCCAAAAGTGTCTCCTCAGTGTGTTCCCATTTCTTTAGAAACAGTGTATTTGGTGGGAGAAAAGTGCATTACTGTGCGCTTTCACCGTTCAGCAAATACATGTCTAGAAGCACAGCGCTAGCAGAAACGAACGTTTCTGGACGTTTTCTAACTCAGGGAACAAGTTGCACACTTCTGAGATGCATTTGGGCAACTTTGTCAGAAATGAGATTTTTGGCTACAGAGACATGCCTATTTGCGCAGTAGTACAGATTCTGAGTATGTAACTGGTGTTATTGAAATCAGCATTCTCTTGCTTCCCAGTGCGTAGGGAAGCTCAGTTTTAGTCACAGTAGCTCCCACAAGTGTCTCCTCAGTGTGTTCCCAGTTCCTTAGAAACAGTGTATTTGCTGGGAGAAAAGTGCATTACTGTGCGCTTTCACCGTTCAGCAAATACATGTGTAGAAGCACAGCGCTAGCAGAAACGACCGTTTCTCGACGTTTTCTAACTCAGGGAACAAGTTGCACACTTCTGAGATGCATTTGGGCAACTTTGTCAGAAATGAGTTTTTTGCCTACAGAGACATGCCTATTTGCGCAGTAGTACAGATTCTGAGTATGTAACTGGGCTTGATGAAATCAGCATTTCTCTTGATTCCCTGTGCGTAGGGAAGCTCAGTTTTAGTCACAGTAGCTCCCACAAGTGTCTCCTCAGTGTGTTCCCATTTCCTTAGAAACAGTGTATTTGCTGGGAGAAAACTGCATTACTGTGAACTTTCACCGTTCAGCAAATACATGTCTAGAAGCACAGCGCTAGCAGCAACGAAGGTTTCTCGACGTTTTCTAACTCAGGGAACAAGTTGCACACTTCTGAGATGCATTTGGGCAACTTTGTCAGAATTGAGTTTTTTGCCTACAGAGACATGCCTATTTGCGCAGTAGTACAGATTCTGAGTATGTAACTGGGCTTGATGAAATCAGCATTCTCTTGCTTCCCTGTGCGTAGGGAAGCTCAGTTTTAGTCACAGTAGCTCCCACAAGTGTCTCCTCAGTGTGTTCCCATTTCCTTAGAAACAGTGTATTTGCTGGGAGAAAAGTGCATTACTGTGTGCTTTCACCGTTCAGCAAATACATGTGTAGAAGCACAGCGCTAGCAGAAACGAACGTTTCTCGACGTTTTCTAACTCAGGGAACAAGTTGCACACTTCTGAGATGCATTTGGGCAACTTTGTCAGAAATGAGTTTTTTGCCTACAGAGACATGCCTATTTGCGCAGTAGTACAGATTCTGAGTATGTAACTGGGCTTGATGAAATCAGCATTTCTCTTGCTTCCCTGTGCGTAGGGAAGCTCAGTTTTAGTCACAGTAGCTCCCACAAGTGTCTCCTCAGTGTGTTCCGATTTCCTTAGAAACAGTGTATTTGCTGGGAGAAAAGTACATTACTGTGCGCTTTCACCGTTCAGCAAGTACATGTGTAGAAGCACAGCGCTAACAGAAACGACCGTTTCTCGACGTTTTCTAACTCAGGGAACAAGTTGTACACTTCTGAGATGCATTTGGGCAACTTGGTCAGAAATGAGTTTTTTGCCTACAGAGACATGCCTATTTGCGCAGTAGTACAGATTCTGAGTATGTAACTGGGCTTGATGAAATCAGCATTTCTCTTGCTTCCCTGTGCGTAGGAAAGCTCAGTTTTAGTCACAGTAGCTCCCACAAGTGTCTCCTCAGTGTGTTCCCAGTTCCTTAGAAACAGTGTATTTGCTGGGAGAAAAGTGCATTACTGTGTGCTTTCACCGTTCAGCAAATACATGTGTAGAAGCACAGCGCTAGCAGAAACGAACGTTTCTCGACGTGTTCTAACTCAGGGAACAAGTTGCACACTTCTGAGATGCATTTGGGCAACTTTGTCAGAAATGAGTTTTTTGCCTACAGAGACATGCCTATTTGCGCATTAGTACAGATTCTGAGTATGTAACTGGGCTTGATGACATCAGCATTTCTCTTGCTTCCCTGTGCCTAGGGAAGCTCACTTTTAGTCACAGTAGCTCCCACAAGTGTCTCCTCAGTGTGTTCCCATTTCCTTAGAAACAGTGTATTTGCTGGGAGAAAAGTGCATTACTGTGCGCTTTCACCGTTCATCAAATACATGTGTCGAAGCACAGCGCTAGCTGAAACGACCGTTTCTCGACGTTTTCTAACTCAGGGAACAAGTGGCACACTTCTGAGATGCATTTGGGCATCTTTGTCAGAAATGAGTTTTTTGCCTACAGAGACATGCCTATTTGCGCAGCAGTACAGATTCTGAGTATGTAACTGGGCTTGATGAAATCAGCATTCTCTTGCTTCCCTGTGCGTAGGGAAGCTCAGTTTTAGTCACAGTAGCTCCCACAAGTGTCTCCTCAGTGTGTTCCCATTTCCTTAGAAACAGTGTATTTGCTGGGAGAAAAGTGCATTACTGTGTGCTTTCACCGTTCAGCAAATACATGTGTAGAAGCACAGCGCTAGCAGAAACGACCGTTTCTCGACGTTTTCTAACTCAGGGAACAAGTTGCACACTTCTGAGATGCATTTGGGCAACTTTGTCAGAAATGAGTTTTTTGCCTACAGAGACATGCCTATTTGCGCAGTAGTACAGATTCTGAGTATGTAACTGGGCTTGATGAAATCAGCATTCTCTTGCTTCCCTGTGCGTAGGGAAGCTCAGTTTTAGTCACAGAAGCTCCCACAAGTGTCTCCTCAGTTTGTTCCCAGTTCCTTAGAAACAGTGTATTTGCTGGGAGAAAAGTGCATCACTGTGCGCTTTCACCGTTCAGCAAATACATGTGTAGAAGCACAGCGCTAGCAGAAAGGAAGGTTTCTCGACGTTTTCTAACTCAGGGAACAAGTTGCACACTTCTGAGATGCATTTGGGCAACTTTGTCAGAAATGAGTTTTTTGCCTAAAGAGACAGGCCTATTTGCGCAGTAGTACAGATTCTGAGTATGTAACTGGGCTTGATGAAATCAGCATTTCTCTTGCTTCCCTGTGCGTAGGGAAGCTCAGTTTTAGTCACAGTAGCTCCCACAAGTGTCTCCTCAGTGTGTTCCCAGTTCCTTAGAAACAGTGTATTTGCTGGGAGAAAAGTGCATTACTGTGCGCTTTCACCGTTCAGCAAATACATGTGTAGAAGCACAGCGCTAGCAGAAACGAACGTTTCTCGACGTTTTCTAACTCAGGGAACAAGTTGCACACTTCTGAGATGCATTTGGGCAACTTTGTCAGAAATGAGTTTTTTGCCTACAGAGACATGCCTATTTGCGCAGTAGTACAGATTCTGAGTATGTAACTGGTCTTGATGACATCAGCATTTCTCTTGCTTCCCTGTGCCTAGGGAAGCTCACTTTTAGTCACAGAAGCTCCCACAAGTGTCTCCTCAGTGTGTTCCCATTTCCTTAGAAACAGTGTATTTGCTGGGAGAAAAGTGCATTACTGTGCGCTTTCACCGTTCAGCAAATACATGTGTAGAAGCACAGCGCTAGCAGAAACGACCGTTTCTCGACGTTTTCTAACTCAAGGAACAAGTTGCACACTTCTGAGATGCATTTGGGCAACTTTGTCAGAAATGAGTTTTTTGCCTACAGAGACATGCCTATTTGCGCAGTAGTACAGATTCTGAGTATGTAACTGGGCTTGATGAAATCAGCATTTCTCTTGCTTCCCTGTGCATAGGGAAGCTCAGTTTTAGTCACAGTAGCTCCCACAAGTGTCTCCTCAGTGTGTTCCCAGTTCCTTAGAAACAGTGTATTTGCTGGGAGAAAAGTGCATTACTGTGCGCTTTCACCGTTCAGCAAATACATGTGTAGAAGCACAGCGCTAGCAGAAAGGAAGGTTTCTCGACGTTTTCTAACTCAGGGAACAAGTTGCACACTTCTGAGATGCATTTGGGCAACTTTGTCCGAAATGAGTTTTTTGCCTACAGAGACATGCCTATTTGCGCAGTAGTACAGATTCTGAGTATGTAACTGGGCTTGATGACATCAGCATTTCTCTTGCTTCCCTGTGCCTAGGGAAGCTCACTTTTAGTCACAGTAGCTCCCACAAGTGTCTCCTCAGTGTGTTCCCATTTCCTAAGAAACAGTGTATTTGCTGGGAGAAAAGTGCATTACTGTGCGCTTTCACCGTTCAGCAAATACACGTGTCGAAGCACAGCGCTAGCTGAAACGACCGTTTCTCGACGTTTTCTAACTCAGGGAACAAGTGGCACACTTCTGAGATGCATTTGGGCAACTTTGTCAGAAATGAGTTTTTTGCCTACAGAGACATGCCTATTTGCGCAGTAGTACAGATTCTGTGTATGTAACTGGGCTTGATGAAATCAGCATTTCTCTTGCTTCCCTGTGCGTAGGGAAGCTCAGTTTTAGTCACAGTAGCTCCCACAAGTGTCTCCTCAGTGTGTTCCCATTTCCTTAGAAACAGTGTATTTGCTGGGAGAAAAGTGCATTACTGTGCGCTTTCACCGTTCAGCAAATACATGTCTAGAAGCACAGCGCTATCAGAAACGACCGTTTCTTGACGTTTTCTAACTCAGGGAACAAGTTGCACACTTCTGAGATGCATTTGGGCAACTTTGTCAGAAATGAGTTTTTTGCCTACAGAGACATGCCTATTTGCGCAGTAGTACAGATTCTGAGTATGTAACTGGGCTTGATGAAATCAGCATTCTCTTGCTTCCCTGTGTGTAGGGAAGCTCAGTTTTAGTCACAGTAGCTCCCACAAGTGTCTCCTCAGTGTGTTCCCATTTCCTTAGAAACAGTGTATTTGCTGGGAGAAAAGTGCATTACTGTGCGCTTTCACCGTTCAGCAAATACATGTGTAGAAGCACAGCGCTAGCAGAAACGACCGTTTCTCGACGTTTTCTAACTCAGGGAACAAGTTGCACACTTCTGAGATGCATTTGGGCAACTTGGTCAGAATTGAGTTTTTTGCCTACAGAGACATGCCTATTTGCGCAGTAGTACAGATTCTGAGTAGGTAACTGGGCTGGATGGAATCAGCATTCTCTTGTTTCCCTGTGCGTAGGGAAGCTCAGTTTTAGTCACAGTAGCTCCCACAAGTGTCTCCTCAGTGTGTTCCCAGTTCCTTAGAAACAGTGTATTTGCTGGGAGAAAAGTGCATCACTGTGCGCTTTCACCGTTCAGCAAATACATGTGTAGAAGCACAGCGCTAGCAGAAAGGAAGGTTTCTCGACGTTTTCTAACTCAGGGAACAAGTTGCACACTTCTGAGATGCATTTGGGCAACTTTGTCAGAAATGAGTTTTTTGCCTAAAGAGACAGGCCTATTTGCGCAGTAGTACAGATTCTGAGTATGTAACTGGGCTTGATGAAATCAGCATTTCTCTTGCTTCCCTGTGCCTAGGGAAGCTCACTTTTAGTCACAGTAGCTCCCACAAGTGTCTCCTCAGTGTGTTCCCAGTTCCTTAGAAACAGTGTATTTGCTGGGAGAAAAGTGCATTACTGTGCGCTTTCACCGTTCAGCAAATACATGTGTAGAAGCACAGCGCTAGCAGAAACGACTGTTTCTCGACGTTTTCTAACTCAAGGAACAAGTTGCACACTTCTGAGATGCATTTGGGCAACTTTGTCAGAATTGAGTTTTTTGCCTACAGAGACATGCCTATTTGCGCAGTAGTACAGATTCTGAGTATGTAACTGGGCTTGATGAAATCAGCATTTCTCTTGCTTCCCTGTGCATAGGGAAGCTCAGTTTTAGTCACAGTAGCTCCCACAAGTGTCTCCTCAGTGTGTTCCCAGTTCCTTAGAAACAGTGTATTTGCTGGGAGAAAAGTGCATTACTGTGCGCTTTCACCGTTCAGCAAATACATGTGTAGAAGCACAGCGCTAGCAGAAACGAAGGTTTCTCGACGTTTTCTAACTCAGGGAACAAGTTGCACACTTCTGAGATGCATTTGGGCAACTTTGTCCGAAATGAGTTTTTTGCCTACAGAGACATGCCTATTTGCGCAGTAGTACAGATTCTGAGTATGTAACTGGGCTTGATGACATCAGCATTTCTCTTGCTTCCCTGTGCCTAGGGAAGCTCACTTTTAGTCACAGTAGCTCCCACAAGTGTCTCCTCAGTGTGTTCCCATTTCCTTAGAAACTGTGTATTTGCTGGGAGAAAAGTGCATTACTGTGCGCTTTCACCGTTCAGCAAATACATGTGTCGAAGCACAGCGCTAGCTGAAACGACCGTTTTTCGACGTTTTCTAACTCAGGGAACAAGTGGCACACTTCTGAGATGCATTTGGGCAACTTTGTCCGAAATGAGTTTTTTGCCTACAGAGACATGCCTATTTGCGCAGTAGTACAGATTCTGTGTATGTAACTGGGTTGATGAAATCAGCATTTCTCTTGCTTCCCTGTGCGTAGGGAAGCTCAGTTTTAGTCACAGTAGCTCCCACAAGTGTCTCCTCAGTGTGTTCCCATTTCCTTAGAAACAGTGTATTTGCTGGGAGAAAAGTGCATTACTGTGCGCTTTCACCGTTCAGCAAATACATGTCTAGAAGCACAGCGCTAGCAGAAACGACCGTTTCTCGACGTTTTCTAACTCAGGGAACAAGTTGCACACTTCTGAGATGCATTTGGGCAACTTTGTCAGAAATGAGTTTTTTGCCTACAGAGACATGCCTATTTGCGCAGTAGTACAGATTCTGAGTATGTAACTGGGCTTGATGAAATCAGCATTCTCTTGCTTCCCTGTGTGTAGGGAAGCTCAGTTTTAGTCACAGTAGCTCCCACAAGTGTCTCCTCAGTGTGTTCCCATTTCCTTAGAAACAGTGTATTTGCTGGGAGAAAAGTGCATTACTGTGCGCTTTCACCGTTCAGCAAATACATGTGTAGAAGCACAGCGCTAGCAGAAACGACCGTTTCTCGACGTTTTCTAACTCAGGGAACAAGTTGCACACTTCTGAGATGCATTTGGGCAACTTGGTCAGAATTGAGTTTTTTGCCTACAGAGACATGCCAATTTGCGCAGTAGTACAGATTCTGAGTAGGTAACTGGGCTGGATGGAATCAGCATTCTCTTGTTTCCCTGTGCGTAGGGAAGCTCAGTTTTAGTCACAGTAGCTCCCACAAGTGTCTCCTCAGTGTGTTCCCAGTTCCTTAGAAACAGTGTATTTGCTGGGAGAAAAGTGCATCACTGTGCGCTTTCACCGTTCAGCAAATACATGTGTAGAAGCACAGCGCTAGCAGAAAGGAAGGTTTCTCGACGTTTTCTAACTCAGGGAACAAGTTGCATACTTCTGAGATGCATTTGGGCAACTTTGTCCGAAATGAGTTTTTTGCCTACAGAGACATGCCTATTTGCGCAGTAGTACAGATTCTGAGTATGTAACTGGGCTTGATGACATCAGCATTTCTCTTGCTTCCCTGTGCCTAGGGAAGCTCACTTTTAGTCACAGTAGCTCCCACAAGTGTCTCCTCAGTGTGTTCCCATTTCCTTAGAAACAGTGTATTTGCTGCGAGAAAAGTGCATTACTGTGCGCTTTCACCGTTCAGCAAATACATGTGTCGAAGCACAGCGCTAGCTGAAACGACCGTTTCTCGACGTTTTCTAACTCAGGGAACAAGTGGCACACTTCTGAGATGCATTTGGGCAACTTTGTCAGAAATGAGTTTTTTGCCTACAGAGACATGCCTATTTGCGCAGTAGTACAGATTCTGTGTATGTAACTGGGCTTGATGAAATCAGCATTTCTCTTGCTTCCCTGTGCGTAGGGAAGCTCAGTTTTAGTCACAGTAGCTCCCACAAGTGTCTCCTCAGTGTGTTCCCATTTCCTTAGAAACAGTGTATTTGCTGGGAGAAAAGTGCATTACTGTGCGCTTTCACCGTTCAGCAAATACATGTCTAGAAGCACAGCGCTATCAGAAACGACCGTTTCTTGACGTTTTCTAACTTAGGGAACAAGTTGCACACTTCTGAGATGCATTTGGGCAACTTTGTCAGAAATGAGTTTTTTGCCTACAGAGACATGCCTATTTGCGCAGTAGTACAGATTCTGAGTATGTAACTGGGCTTGATGAAATCAGCATTCTCTTGCTTCCCTGTGTGTAGGGAAGCTCAGTTTTAGTCACAGTAGCTCCCACAAGTGTCTCCTCAGTGTGTTCCCATTTCCTTAGAAACAGTGTATTTGCTGGGAGAAAAGTGCATTACTGTGCGCTTTCACCGTTCAGCAAATACATGTGTAGAAGCACAGCGCTAGCAGAAACGACCGTTTCTCGACGTTTTCTAACTCAGGGAACAAGTGGCACACTTCTGAGATGCATTTGGGCAACTTTGTCAGAAATGAGTTTTTTGCCTACAGAGACATGCCTATTTGCGCAGTAGTACAGATTCTGAGTAGGTAACTGGGCTGGATGGAATCAGCATTCTCTTGTTTCCCTGTGCGTAGGGAAGCTCAGTTTTAGTCACAGTAGCTCCCACAAGTGTCTCCTCAGTGTGTTCCCAGTTCCTTAGAAACAGTGTATTTGCTGGGAGAAAAGTGCATTACTGTGCGCTTTCACCGTTCATCAAATACATGTCTAGAAGCACAGCGCTAGCTGAAACGACCGTTTCTCGACGTTTTCTAACTCAGGGAACAAGTTGCACACTTCTGAGATGCATTTGGGCAACTTTGTCAGAAATGAGTTTTTTGCCTACAGAGACATGCCTATTTGCGCAGTAGTACAGATTCTGAGTATGTAACTGGGCTTGATGAAATCAGCATTTCTCTTGCTTCCCTGTGCGTAGGGAAGCTCAGTTTTAGTCACAGTAGCTCCCACAAGTGTCTCCTCAGTGTGTTCCCATTTCCTTAGAAACAGTGTATTTGCTGGGAGAAAAGTGCATTACTGTGCGCTTTCACCGTTCAGCAAATACATGTGTAGAAGCACAGCGCTAGCAGAAACGAACGTTTCTCGACGTTTTCTAACTCAGGGAACTTCTGAGATGCATTTGGGCAACTTTGTCAGAAATGAGTTTTTTGCCTAAAGAGACATGCCTATTTGCGCAGTAGTACAGATTCTGAGTATGTAACTGGGCTTGATGAAATCAGCATTTCTCTTGCTTCCCTGTGCGTAGGGAAGCTCAGTTTTAGTCACAGTAGCTCCCACAAGTGTCTCCTCAGTGTGTTCCCATTTCCTTAGAAACAGTGTATTTGCTGGGAGAAAAGTGCATTACTGTGCGCTTTCACCGTTCAGCAAATACATGTGTAGAAGCACAGCGCTAGCAGTAACGAACGTTTCTCGACGTTTTCTAACTCAGGGAACAAGTTGCACACTTCTGAGATGCATTTGGTTAACTTTCTCAAAAATGAGTTTTTTGCCTACAGAGACATGCCTATTTGCGCAGTAGTACAGATTCTGAGTATGTAACTGGGCTTGATGAAATCAGCATTTCTCTTGCTTCCCTGTGCGTAGGGAAGCTCAGTTTTAGTCACAGTAGCTCCCACAAGTGTCTCCTCAGTGTGTTCCCATTTCCTTAGAAACAGTGTATTTGCTGGGAGAAAAGTGCATTACTGTGCGCTTTCACCGTTCAGCAAATACATGTGTAGAAGCACAGCGCTAGCTGAAACGACCGTTTCTCGACGTTTTCTAACTCAGGGAACAAGTGGCACACTTCTGAGATGCATTTGGGCAACTTTGTCAGAAATGAGTTTTTTGCCTACAGAGACATGCCTATTTGCGCAGTAGTACAGATTCTGAGTATGTAACTGGGCTTGATGAAATCAGCATTTCTCTTGCTTCCCTGTGCGTAGGGAAGCTCAGTTTTAGTCACAGCAGCTCCCACAAGTGTCTCCTCAGTGTGTTCCCATTTCCTTAGAAACAGTGTATTTGCTGGGAGAAAAGTGCATTACTGTGCGCTTTCACCGTTCAGCAAATACATGTGTAGAAGCACAGCGCTAGCAGAAACGACCGTTTCTCGACGTTTTCTAACTCAGGGAACAAGTTGCACACTTCTGAGATGCATTTGGGCAACTTTGTCCGAAATGAGTTTTTTGCCTACAGAGACATGCCTATTTGCGCAGTAGTACAGATTCTGAGTATGTAACTGGGCTTGATGACATCAGCATTTCTCTTGCTTCCCTGTGCCTAGGGAAGCTCACTTTTAGTCACAGTAGCTCCCACAAGTGTCTCCTCAGTGTGTTCCCATTTCCTTAGAAACTGTGTATTTGCTGGGAGAAAAGTGCATTACTGTGCGCTTTCACCGTTCAGCAAATACATGTGTCGAAGCACAGCGCTAGCTGAAACGACCGTTTTTCGACGTTTTCTAACTCAGGGAACAAGTGGCACACTTCTGAGATGCATTTGGGCAACTTTGTCAGAAATGAGTTTTTTGCCTACAGAGACATGCCTATTTGCGCAGTAGTACAGATTCTGTGTATGTAACTGGGTTGATGAAATCAGCATTTCTCTTGCTTCCCTGTGCGTAGGGAAGCTCAGTTTTAGTCACAGTAGCTCCCACAAGTGTCTCCTCAGTGTGTTCCCATTTCCTTAGAAACAGTGTATTTGCTGGGAGAAAAGTGCATTACTGTGCGCTTTCACCGTTCAGCAAATACATGTCTAGAAGCACAGCGCTAGCAGAAACGACCGTTTCTCGACGTTTTCTAACTCAGGGAACAAGTTGCACACTTCTGAGATGCATTTGGGCAACTTTGTCAGAAATGAGTTTTTTGCCTACAGAGACATGCCTATTTGCGCAGTAGTACAGATTCTGAGTATGTAACTGGGCTTGATGAAATCAGCATTCTCTTGCTTCCCTGTGTGTAGGGAAGCTCAGTTTTAGTCACAGTAGCTCCCACAAGTGTCTCCTCAGTGTGTTCCCATTTCCTTAGAAACAGTGTATTTGCTGGGAGAAAAGTGCATTACTGTGCGCTTTCACCGTTCAGCAAATACATGTGTAGAAGCACAGCGCTAGCAGAAACGACGGTTTCTCGACGTTTTCTAACTCAGGGAACAAGTTGCACACTTCTGAGATGCATTTGGGCAACTTTGTCAGAAATGAGTTTTTTGCCTACAGAGACATGCCTATTTGCGCAGTAGTACAGATTCTGAGTATGTAACTGGGCTTGATGACATCAGCATTTCTCTTGCTTCCCTGTGCCTAGGGAAGCTCACTTTTAGTCACAGTAGCTCCCACAAGTGTCTCCTCAGTGTGTTCCCATTTCCTTAGAAACTGTGTATTTGCTGGGAGAAAAGTGCATTACTGTGCGCTTTCACCGTTCAGCAAATACATGTGTAGAAGCACAGCGCTAGCAGAAACGAACGTTTCTCGACGTTTTCTAACTCAGGGAACTTCTGAGATGCATTTGGGCAACTTTGTCAGAAATGAGTTTTTTGCCTAAAGAGACATGCCTATTTGCGCAGTAGTACAGATTCTGAGTATGTAACTGGGCTTGATGAAATCAGCATTTCTCTTGCTTCCCTGTGCGTAGGGAAGCTCAGTTTTAGTCACAGTAGCTCCCACAAGTGTCTCCTCAGTGTGTTCCCATTTCCTTAGAAACAGTGTATTTGCTGGGAGAAAAGTGCATTACTGTGCGCTTTCACCGTTCAGCAAATACATGTGTAGAAGCACAGCGCTAGCAGTAACGAACGTTTCTCGACGTTTTCTAACTCAGGGAATAAGTTGCACACTTCTGAGATGCATTTGGTTAACTTTCTCAAAAATGAGTTTTTTGCCTACAGAGACATGCCTATTTGCGCAGTAGTACAGATTCTGAGTATGTAACTGGGCTTGATGAAATCAGCATTTCTCTTGCTTCCCTGTGCGTAGGGAAGCTCAGTTTTAGTCACAGTAGCTCCCACAAGTGTCTCCTCAGTGTGTTCCCATTTCCTTAGAAACAGTGTATTTGCTGGGAGAAAAGTGCATTACTGTGCGCTTTCACCGTTCAGCAAATACATGTGTAGAAGCACAGCGCTAGCTGAAACGACCGTTTCTCGACGTTTTCTAACTCAGGGAACAAGTGGCACACTTCTGAGATGCATTTGGGCAACTTTGTCAGAAATGAGTTTTTTGCCTACAGAGACATGCCTATTTGCGCAGTAGTACAGATTCTGAGTATGTAACTGGGCTTGATGAAATCAGCATTTCTCTTGCTTCCCTGTGCGTAGGGAAGCTCAGTTTTAGTCACAGCAGCTCCCACAAGTGTCTCCTCAGTGTGTTCCCATTTCCTTAGAAACAGTGTATTTGCTGGGAGAAAAGTGCATTACTGTGCGCTTTCACCGTTCAGCAAATACATGTGTAGAAGCACAGCGCTAGCAGAAACGACCGTTTCTCGACGTTTTCTAACTCAGGGAACAAGTTGCACACTTCTGAGATGCATTTGGGCAACTTTGTCAGAAATGAGTTTTTTGCCTAAAGAGACATGCCTATTTGCGCAGTAGTACAGATTCTGAGTATGTAACTGGGCTTGATGAAATCAACATTTCTCTTGCTTCCCTGTGCGTAGGGAAGCTCAGTTTTAGTCACAGTAGCTCCCACAAGTGTCTCCTCAGTGTGTTCCCATTTCCTTAGACACAGTGTATTTGCTGGGAGAAAAGTGCATTACTGTGTGCTTTCACTGTTCGGCAAATACATGTGTAGAAGCACAGCGCTAGCAGAAACGACCGTTTCTCGACGTTTTCTAACTCAGGGAACAAGTTGCACACTTCTGAGATGCATTTGGGCAACTTTGTCAGAAATGAGTTTTTTGCCTAAAGAATCATGCCTATTTGCGCAGTAGTACAGAGTCTGATGAAATCAGCATTTCTCTTGCTTCCCTGTGCGTAGGGAAGCTCAGTTTTAGTCACAGTAGCTCCCACAAGTGTCTCCTCAGTGTGTTCCCATTTCCTTAGAAACAGTATATTTGCTGGGAGAAAAGTGCATTACTGTGCGCTTTCACCGTTCAGCAAATACATGTGTAGAAGCACAGCGCTAGCAGAAACGACCGTTTCTCGACGTTTTCTAACTCAGGGAACAAGTTGCACACTTCTGAGATGCAATTGGGCAACTTTGTCAGAAATGAGTTTTTTGCCTACAGAGACATGCCTATTTGCGCAGTAGTACTCATTCAGAGTATGTAACTGCGCTTGATGAAATCAGCATTTCTCTTGCTTTCCTGTGAGTAGGGAAGCTCAGCTTTAGTCACAGTAGCTCCCACAAATGTCTCCTCAGTGTGTTCCCATTTCCTTAGAAACAGTGTATTTGCTGGGAGAAAAGTGCATTACTGTGCGCTTTCACCGTTCAGCACATACATGTGTAGAAGCACAGCGCTGGCAGAAACGACCGTTTCTCGACGTTTTCTAACTCAGGGAACAAGTTGCACACTTCTGAGATGCATTTGGGCAACTTTGTCCGAAATGAGTTTTTTGCCTACAGAGACATGCCTATTTGCGCAGTAGTACAGATTCTGAGTATGTAACTGGGCTTGATGAAATCAGCATTTCTCTTGCTTCCCTGTGCTTGGGGAAGCTCAGTTTTAGTCACAGTAGCTCCCACAAGTGTCTCCTCAGTGTGTTCCCAGTTCCTTAGAAACAGTGTATTTGCTGGGAGAAAAGTGCATTACTGTGCGCTTTCACCGTTCAGCAAATACATGTGTAGAAGCACAGCGCTAGCAGAAACGAACGTTTCTCGACGTTTTCTAACTCAGGGAACAAGTTGCACACTTCTGAGATGCATTTGGGCAACTTTGTCAGAAATGAGTTTTTTGCCTACAGAGACATGCCTATTTGCGCAGTAGTACAGATTCTGAGTATGTAACTGGCCTTGAAGAAATCAGCATTTCTCTTGCTTCCCTGTGCGCAGGGAAGCTCAGTTTTAGTCACAGTAGCTCCCACAAGTGTCTCCTCAGTGTGTTCCCATTTCCTTAGAAACAGTGTATTTGCTGGGAGAAAAGTACATTACTGTGCGCTTTCACCGTTCAGCAAATACATGTGTAGAAGCACAGCGCTAGCAGAAACGACCGTTTCTCGACGTTTTCTAACTCAGGGAACAAGTTGCACACTTCTGAGATGCAATTGGGCAACTTTGTCAGAAATGAGTTTTTTGCCTACAGAGACATGCCTATTTGCGCAGTAGTACACATTCAGAGTATGTAACTGCGCTTGATGAAATCAGCATTTCTCTTGCTTTCCTGTGCGTAGGGAAGCTCAGCTTTAGTCACAGTAGCTCCCACAAATGTCTCCTCAGTGTGTTCCCATTTCCTTAGAAACAGTGTATTTGCTGGGAGAAAAGTGCATTACTGTGCGCTTTCACCGTTCAGCAAATACATGTGTAGAAGCACAGCGCTGGCAGAAACGACCGTTTCTCGACGTTTTCTAACTCAGGGAACAAGTTGCACACTTCTGAGATGCATTTGGGCAACTTTGTCCGAAATGAGTTTTTTGCCTACAGAGACATGCCTATTTGCGCAGTAGTACAGATTCTGAGTATGAAACTGGGCTTGATGAAATCAGCATTTTTCTTGCTTCCCTGTGCGCAGGGAAGCTCAGTTTTAGTCACAGTAGCTCCCACAAGTGTCTCCTCAGTGTGTTCCCATTTCCTTAGAAACAGTGTATTTGCTGGGAGAAAAGTGCATTACTGTGCGCATTCACCGTTCAGCAAATACATGTGTAGAAGCACAGCGCTAGCAGAAACTACCGTTTCTCGACGTTTTCTAACTCAGGGAACAAGTTGCACACTTCTGAGATGCATTTGGGCAACATTGTCAGAAATGAGTTTTTTGCCTACAGAGACATGCCTATTTGCGCAGTAGTACACATTCAGAGTATGTAACTGCGCTTGATGAAATCAGCATTTCTCTTGCTTTCCTGTGCGTAGGGAAGCTCAGCTTTAGTCACAGTAGCTCCCACAAATGTCTCCTCAGTGTGTTCCCATTTCCTTAGAAACAGTGTATTTGCTGGGAGAAAAGTGCATTACTGTGCGCTTTCACCGTTCAGCAAATACATGTGTAGAAGCACAGCGCTGGCAGAAACGACCGTTTCACGACGTTTTCTAACTCAGGGAACAAGTTGCACACTTCTGAGATGCATTTGGGCAACTTTGTCCGAAATGAGTTTTTTGCCTACAGAGACATGCCTATTTGCGCAGTAGTACAGATTCTGAGTATGAAACTGGGCTTGATGAAATCAGCATTTCTCTTGCTTCCCTGTGCGCAGGGAAGCTCAGTTTTAGTCACAGTAGCTCCCACAAGTGTCTCCTCAGTGTGTTCCCATTTCCTTAGAAACAGTGTATTTGCTGGGAGAAAAGTGCATTACTGTGCGCATTCACCGTTCAGCAAATACATGTGTAGAAGCACAGCGCTAGCAGAAACGACCGTTTCTCGACGTTTTCTAACTCAGGGAACAAGTTGCACACTTCTGAGATGCATTTGGGCAACATTGTCAGAAATGAGTTTTTTGCCTACAGAGACATGCCTATTTGCGCAGTAGTACACATTCAGAGTATCTAACTGCGCTTGATGAAATCAGCATTTCTCTTGCTTTCCTGTGCGTAGGGAAGCTCAGCTTTAGTCACAGTAGCTCCCACAAATGTCTCCTCAGTGTGTTCCCATTTCCTTAGAAACAGTGTATTTGCTGGGAGAAAAGTGCATTACTGTGCGCTTTCACCGTTCAGCAAATACATGTGTAGAAGCACAGCGCTGGCAGAAACGACCGTTTCTCGACGTTTTCTAACTCAGGGAACAAGTTGCACACTTCTGAGATGCATTTGGGCAACTTTGTCCGAAATGAGTTTTTTGCCTACAGAGACATGCCTATTTGCGCAGTAGTACAGATTCTGAGTATGAAACTGGGCTTGATGAAATCAGCATTTCTCTTGCTTCCCTGTGCGCAGGGAAGCTCAGTTTTAGTCACAGTAGCTCCCACAAGTGTCTCCTCAGTGTGTTCCCATTTCCTTAGAAACAGTGTATTTGCTGGGAGAAAAGTGCATTACTGTGCGCTTTCACCGTTCAGCAAATACATGTGTAGAAGCACAGCGCTAGCAGAAATGACCGTTTCTCGACGTTTTCTAACTCAGGGAACAAGTTGCACACTTCTGAGATGCATTTGGGCAACTTTGTCAGAAATGAGTTTTTTGCCTAAAGAGACATGCCTATTTGCGCAGTAGTACAGATTCTGAGTATGTAACTGGGCTTGATGAAATCAGCATTTCTCTTGCTTCCCTGTGCGTAGGGAAGCTCAGTTTTAGTCACAGTAGCTCCCACAAGTGTCTCCTCAGTGTGTTCCCATTTCCTTAGACACAGTGTATTTGCTGGGAGAAAAGTGCATTACTGTGTGCTTTCACCGTTCAGCAAATACATGTGTAGAAGCACAGCGCTAGCAGAAACGACCGTTTCTCGACGTTTTCTAACTCAGGGAACAAGTTGCACACTTCTGAGATGCATTTGGGCAACTTTGTCAGAAATGAGTTTTTTGCCTACAGAGACATGCCTATTTGCGCAGTAGTACAGATTCTGAGTATGTAACTCGGTTTGATGAAATCAGCATTTCTCTTGCTTCCCTGTGCGTAGGGAAGCTCAGTCTTAGTCACAGTAGCTCCCACAAGTGTCTCCTCAGTGTGTTCCCATTTCCTTAGAAACAGTGTATTTGCTGGGAGAAAAGTGCATTACTGTGCGCTTTCACCGTTCAGCAAATACATGTGTAGAAGCACAGCGCTAGCAGAAACGACCGTTTCTCGACGTTTTCTAACTCAGAAAACAAGTTGCACATTTCTGAGATGCATTTGGGCAACTTTGTCAGAAATGAGTTTTTTGCCTAAAGAGACATGCCTATTTGCGCAGTAGTACAGATTCTGAGTATGTAACTGGGCTTGATGAAATCAGCATTTCTCTTGCTTCCCTGTGCGTAGGGAAGCGCAGTTTTAGTCACAGTAGCTCCCACAAGAGTCTCCTCAGTGTGTTCCCAGTTCCTTAGAAACAGTGTATTTGCTGGGAGAAAAGTGCATTACTGTGCGCTTTCACCGTTCAGCAAATACATGTGTAGAAGCACAGCGCTAGCAGAAACGAACGTTTCTCGACGTTTTCTAACTCAGGGAACAAGTTGCACACTTCTGAGATGCATTTGGGCAACTTTGTCAGAAATGAGTTTTTTGCCTACAGAGACATGCCTATTTGCGCAGTAGTACAGATTCTGAGTATGTAACTGGCGTTGATGAAATCAGCATTTCTCTTGCTTCCCTGTGCGCAGGGAAGCTCGGTTTTAGTCACAGTAGCTCCCACAAGTGTCTCCTCAGTGTGTTCCCATTTCCTTAGAAACAGTGTATTTGCTGGGAGAAAAGTACATTACTGTGCGCTTTCACCGTTCAGCAAATACATGTGTAGAAGCACAGCGCTAGCAGAAACGACCGTTTCTCGACGTTTTCTAACTCAGGGAACAAGTTGCACACTTCTGAGATGCATTTGGGCAACTTTGTCAGAAATGAGTTTTTTGCCTAAAGAGACATGCCTATTTGCGCAGTAGTACAGATTCTGAGTATGTAACTGGGCTTGATGAAATCAGCATTTCTCTTGCTTCCCTGTGCGTATGGAAGCTCAGTTTTAATCACAGTAGCTCCCACAAGTGTCTCCTCAGTGTGTTCCCATTTCCTTAGAAACAGTGTATTTGCTGGGAGAAAAGTGCATTACTGTGCGCTTTCACCGTTCAGCAAATACATGTGTAGAAGCACAGCGCTAGCAGAAACGACCGTTTCTCGACGTTTTCTAACTCAGGGAACAAGTTGCACACTTCTGAGATGCAATTGGGCAACTTTGTCAGAAATGAGTTTTTTGCCTACAGAGACATGCCTATTTGCGTAGTAGTACACATTCAGAGTATGTAACTGCGCTTGATGAAATCAGCATTTCTCTTGCTTTCCTGTGCGTAGGGAAGCTCAGCTTTAGTCACAGTAGCTCCCACAAATGTCTCCTCAGTGTGTTCCCATTTCCTTAGAAACAGTGTATTTGCTGGGAGAAAAGTGCATTACTGTGCGCTTTCACCGTTCAGCAAATACATGTGTAGAAGCACAGCGCTGGCAGAAACGACCGTTTCTCGACGTTTTCTAACTCAGGGAACAAGTTGCACACTTCTGAGATGCATTTGGGCAACTTTGTCAGAAATGAGTTTTTTGCCTACAGAGACATGCCTATTTGCGCAGTAGTACAGATTCTGAGTATGAAACTGGGCTTGATGAAATCAGCATTTCTCTTGCTTCCCTGTGCGCAGGGAAGCTCAGTTTTAGTCACAGTAGCTCCCACAAGTGTCTCCTCAGTGTGTTCCCATTTCCTTAGAAACAGTGTATTTGCTGGGAGAAAAGTGCATTACTGTGCGCATTCACCGTTCAGCAAATACATGTGTAGAAGCACAGCGCTAGCAGAAACGACCGTTTCTCGACGTTTTCTAACTCAGGGAACAAGTTGCACACTTCTGAGATGCATTTGGGCAACATTGTCAGAAATGAGTTTTTTGCCTACAGAGACATGCCTATTTGCGCAGTAGTACACATTCAGAGTATCTAACTGCGCTTGATGAAATCAGCATTTCTCTTGCTTTCCTGTGCGTAGGGAAGCTCAGCTTTAGTCACAGTAGCTCCCACAAATGTCTCCTCAGTGTGTTCCCATTTCCTTAGAAACAGTGTATTTGCTGGGAGAAAAGTGCATTACTGTGCGCTTTCACCGTTCAGCAAATACATGTGTAGAAGCACAGCGCTGGCAGAAACGACCGTTTCTCGACGTTTTCTAACTCAGGGAACAAGTTGCACACTTCTGAGATGCATTTGGGCAACTTTGTCCGAAATGAGTTTTTTGCCTACAGAGACATGCCTATTTGCGCAGTAGTACAGATTCTGAGTATGAAACTGGGCTTGATGAAATCAGCATTTCTCTTGCTTCCCTGTGCGCAGGGAAGCTCAGTTTTAGTCACAGTAGCTCCCACAAGTGTCTCCTCAGTGTGTTCCCATTTCCTTAGAAACAGTGTATTTGCTGGGAGAAAAGTGCATTACTGTGCGCTTTCACCGTTCAGCAAATACATGTGTAGAAGCACAGCGCTAGCAGAAACGACCGTTTCTCGACGTTTTCTAACTCAGGGAACAAGTTGCACACTTCTGAGATGCATTTGGGCAACTTTGTCAGAAATGAGTTTTTTGCCTAAAGAGACATGCCTATTTGCGCAGTAGTACAGATTCTGAGTATGTAACTGGGCTTGATGAAATCAGCATTTCTCTTGCTTCCCTGTGCGTAGGGAAGCTCAGTTTTAGTCACAGTAGCTCCCACAAGTGTCTCCTCAGTGTGTTCCCATTTCCTTAGACACAGTGTATTTGCTGGGAGAAAAGTGCATTACTGTGTGCTTTCACCGTTCAGCAAATACATGTGTAGAAGCACAGCGCTAGCAGAAACGACCGTTTCTCGACGTTTTCTAACTCAGGGAACAAGTTGCACACTTCTGAGATGCATTTGGGCAACTTTGTCAGAAATGAGTTTTTTGCCTAAAGAGACATGCCTATTTGCGCAGTAGTACAGATTCTGAGTATGTAACTCGGTTTGATGAAATCAGCATTTCTCTTGCTTCCCTGTGCGTAGGGAAGCTCAGTCTTAGTCACAGTAGCTCCCACAAGTGTCTCCTCAGTGTGTTCCCATTTCCTTAGAAACAGTGTATTTGCTGGGAGAAAAGTGCATTACTGTGCGCTTTCATCGTTCAGCAAATACATGTGTAGAAGCACAGCGCTAGCAGAAACGACCGTTTCTCGACGTTTTCTAACTCAGAAAACAAGTTGCACATTTCTGAGATGCATTTGGGCAACTTTGTCAGAAATGAGTTTTTTGCCTAAAGAGACATGCCTATTTGCGCAGTAGTACAGATTCTGAGTATGTAACTGGGCTTGATGAAATCAGCATTTCTCTTGCTTCCCTGTGCGTAGGGAAGCTCAGTTTTAGTCACAGTAGCTCCCACAAGAGTCTCCTCAGTGTGTTCCCATTTCCTTAGAAACAGTGTATTTGCTGGGAGAAAAGTGCATTACTGTGCGCTTTCACCGTTCAGCAAATACATGTGTAGAAGCACAGCGCTGGCAGAAACGACCGTTTCTCGACGTTTTCTAACTCAGGGAACAAGTTGCACACTTCTGAGATGCATTTGGGCAACTTTGTCCGAAATGAGTTTTTTGCCTACAGAGACATGCCTATTTGCGCAGTAGTACAGATTCTGAGTATGAAACTGGGCTTGATGAAATCAGCATTTCTCTTGCTTCCCTGTGCGCAGGGAAGCTCAGTTTTAGTCACAGTAGCTCCCACAAGTGTCTCCTCAGTGTGTTCCCATTTCCTTAGAAACAGTGTATTTGCTGGGAGAAAAGTGCATTACTGTGCGCTTTCACCGTTCAGCAAATACATGTGTAGAAGCACAGCGCTAGCAGAAACGACCGTTTCTCGACGTTTTCTAACTCAGGGAACAAGTTGCACACTTCTGAGATGCATTTGGGCAACTTTGTCAGAAATGAGTTTTTTGCCTAAAGAGACATGCCTATTTGCGCAGTAGTACAGATTCTGAGTATGTAACTGGGCTTGATGAAATCAGCATTTCTCTTGCTTCCCTGTGCGTAGGGAAGCTCAGTTTTAGTCACAGTAGCTCCCACAAGTGTCTCCTCAGTGTGTTCCCATTTCCTTAGACACAGTGTATTTGCTGGGAGAAAAGTGCATTACTGTGTGCTTTCACCGTTCAGCAAATACATGTGTAGAAGCACAGCGCTAGCGGAAACGACCGTTTCTCGACGTTTTCTAACTCAGGGAACAAGTTGCACACTTCTGAGATGCATTTGGGCAACTTTGTCAGAAATGAGTTTTTTGCCTAAAGAGACATGCCTATTTGCGCAGTAGTACAGATTCTGAGTATGTAACTCGGTTTGATGAAATCAGCATTTCTCTTGCTTCCCTGTGCGTAGGGAAGCTCAGTCTTAGTCACAGTAGCTCCCACAAGTGTCTCCTCAGTGTGTTCCCATTTCCTTAGAAACAGTGTATTTGCTGGGAGAAAAGTGCATTACTGTGCGCTTTCACCGTTCAGCAAATACATGTGTAGAAGCACAGCGCTAGCAGAAACGACCGTTTCTCGACGTTTTCTAACTCAGGGAACAAGTTGCACATTTCTGAGATGCATTTGGGCAACTTTGTCAGAAATGAGTTTTTTGCCTAAAGAGACATGCCTATTTGCGCAGTAGTACAGATTCTGAGTATGTAACTGGGCTTGATGAAATCAGCATTTCTCTTGCTTCCCTGTGCGTAGGGAAGCTCAGTTTTAGTCACAGTAGCTCCCACAAGAGTCTCCTCAGTGTGTTCCCAGTTCCTTAGAAACAGTGTATTTGCTGGGAGAAAAGTGCATTACTGTGCGCTTTCACCGTTCAGCAAATACATGTGTAGAAGCACAGCGCTAGCAGAAACGAACGTTTCTCGACGTTTTCTAACTCAGGGAAAAAGTTGCACACTTCTGAGATGCATTTGGGCAACTTTGTCAGAAATGAGTTTTTTGCCTACAGAGACATGCCTATTTGCGCAGTAGTACAGATTCTGAGTATGTAACTGGCCTTGATGAAATCAGCATTTCTCTTGCTTCCCTGTGCGCAGGGAAGCTCGGTTTTAGTCACAGTAGCTCCCACAAGTGTCTCCTCAGTGTGTTCCCATTTCCTTAGAAACAGTGTATTTGCTGGGTGAAAAGTACATTACTGTGCGCTTTCACCGTTCAGCAAATACATGTGTAGAAGCACAGCGCTAGCACAAACGACCGTTTCTCGACGTTTTCTAACTCAGGGAACAAGTTGCACACTTCTGAGATGCATTTGGGCAACTTTGTCAGAAATGAGTTTTTTGCCTAAAGAGACATGCCTATTTGCGCAGTAGTACAGATTCTGAGTATGTAACTGGGCTTGATGAAATCAGCATTTCTCTTGCTTCCCTGTGCGTATGGAAGCTCAGTTTTAGTCACAGTAGCTCCCACAAGTGTCTCCTCAGTGTGTTCCCATTTCCTTAGAAACAGTGTATTTGCTGGGAGAAAAGTGCATTACTGTGCGCTTTCACCGTTCAGCAAATACATGTGTAGAAGCACAGCACTAGCAGAAACGACCGTTTCTCGACGTTTTCTAACTCAGGGAACAAGTTGCACACTTCTGAGATGCAATTGGGCAACTTTGTCAGAAATGAGTTTTTTGCCTACAGAGACATGCCTATTTGCGCAGTAGTACACATTCAGAGTATGTAACTGCGCTTGATGAAATCAGCATTTCTCTTGCTTTCCTGTGCGTAGGGAAGCTCAGCTTTAGTCACAGTAGCTCCCACAAATGTCTCCTCAGTGTGTTCCCATTTCCTTAGAAACAGTGTATTTGCTGGGAGAAAAGTGCATTACTGTGCGCTTTCACCGTTCAGCAAATACATGTGTAGAAGCACAGCGCTGGCAGAAACGACCGTTTCTCGACGTTTTCTAACTCAGGGAACAAGTTGCACACTTCTGAGATGCATTTGGGCAACTTTGTCCGAAATGAGTTTTTTGCCTACAGAGACATGCCTATTTGCGCAGTAGTACAGATTCTGAGTATGAAACTGGGCTTGATGAAATCAGCATTTCTCTTGCTTCCCTGTGCACAGGGAGGCTCAGTTTTAGTCACAGTAGCTCCCACAAGTGTCTCCTCAGTGTGTTCCCATTTCCTTAGAAACAGTGTATTTGCTGGGAGAAAAGTGCATTACTGTGCGCATTCACCGTTCAGCAAATACATGTGTAGAAGCACAGCGCTAGCAGAAACGACCGTTTCTCGACGTTTTCTAACTCAGGGAACAAGTTGCACACTTCTGAGATGCATTTGGGCAACATTGTCAGAAATGAGTTTTTTGCCCAAAGAGACATGCCTATTTGCGCAGTAGTACAGATTCTGAGTATGTAACTGGGCTTGATGAAATCAGCATTTCTCTTGCTTCCCTGTGCGTAGGGAAGCTCAGTTTTAGTCACAGTAGCTCCCACAAGTGTCTCCTCAGTGTGTTCCCATTTCCTTAGAAACAGTGTATTTGCTGGGAGAAAAGTGCATTACTGTGTGCTTTCACCGTTCAGCAAATACATGTGTAGAAGCACAGCGCTAGCAGAAACGACCGTTTCTCGACGTTTTCTAACTCAGGGAACAAGTTGCACACTTCTGAGATGCATTTGGGCAACTTTGTCAGAAATGAGTTTTTTGCCTAAAGAGACATGCCTATTTGCGCAGTAGTACAGAGTCTGATGAAATCAGCATTTCTCTTGCTTCCCTGTGCGTAGGGAAGCTCAGTTTTAGTCACAGTAGCTCCCACAAGTGTCTCCTCAGTGTGTTCCCAGTTCCTTAGAAACAGTGTATTTGCTGGGAGAAAAGTGCATTACTGTGCGCTTTCACCGTTCAGCAAATACATGTGTAGAAGCACAGCGCTAGCAGAAACGAACGTTTCTCGACGTTTTCTAACTCAGGGAACAAGTTGCACACTTCTGAGATGCATTTGGGCAACTTTGTCAGAAATGAGTTTTTTGCCTACAGAGACATGCCTATTTGCGCAGTAGTACAGATTCTGAGTATGTAACTGGCCTTGATGAAATCAGCATTTCTCTTGCTTCCCTGTGCGCAGGGAAGCTCAGTTTTAGTCACAGTAGCTCCCACAAGTGTCTCCTCAGTGTGTTCCCATTTCCTTAGAAACAGTGTATTTGCTGGGAGAAAAGTGCATTACTGTGCGCTTTCACCGTTCAGCAAATACATGTGTAGAAGCACAGCGCTAGCAGAAACGACCGTTTCTCGACGTTTTCTAACTCAGGGAACAAGTTGCACACTTCTGAGATGCATTTGGGCAACTTTGTCAGAAATGAGTTTTTTGCCTAAAGAGACATGCCTATTTGCGCAGTAGTACAGATTCTGAGTATGTAACTGGGCTTGATGAAATCAGCATTTCTCTTGCTTCCCTGTGCGTAGGGAAGCTCAGTTTTAGTCACAGTAGCTCCCACAAGTGTCTCCTCAGTGTGTTCCCATTTCCTTAGACACAGTGTATTTGCTGGGAGAAAAGTGCATTACTGTGTGCTTTCACCGTTCAGCAAATACATGTGTAGAAGCACAGCGCTAGCAGAAACGACCGTTTATCGACGTTTTCTAACTCAGGGAACAAGTTGCACACTTCTGAGATGCATTTGGGCAACTTTGTCAGAAATGAGTTTTTTGCCTACACAGACATGCCTATTTGCGCAGTAGTACAGAGTCTGAGTATGTAACTGGGCTTGATGAAATCAGCATTTCTCTTGCTTCCCTGTGCGTAGGGAAGCTCAGTTTTAGTCACAATAGCTCCCACAAGTGTCTCCTCAGTGTGTTCCCATTTCCTTAGAAACAGTGTATTTGCTGGGAGAAAAGTGCATTACTGTGCGCTTTCACCGTTCAGCAAATACATGTGTAGAAGCACAGTGCTAGCAGAAACGTCCGTTTCTCGACGTTATCTAACTCAGGGAACAAGTTGCACACTTCTGAGATGCATTTGGGCAACTTTGTCAGAAATGAGTTTTTTGCCTACAGAGACATGCCTATTTGCGCAGTAGTACAGATTCTGAGTATGTAACTGGGCTTGATGAAATCAGCATTTCTCTTGCTTCCCTGTGCGTAGGGAAGCTCAGTTTTAGTCAAAGTAGCTCCCACAAGTGTCTCTTCAGTGTGTTCCCATTTCCATAGAAGCAGTGTATTTGCTGGGAGAAAAGTGCATTACTGTGCGCTTTCACCGTTCAGCAAATACATGTGTAGAAGCACAGCGCTAGCAGAAACGACCGTTTCTCAACGTTTTCTAACTCAGGGAACAAGTTGCACACTTCTGAGATGCAATTGGGCAACTTTGTCAGAAATGAGTTTTTTGCCTACAGAGACATGCCTATTTGCGCAGTAGTACACATTCAGAGTATGTAACTGCGCTTGATGAAATCAGCATTTCTCTTGCTTCCCTGTGCGTAGGGAAGCTCAGTTTTAGTCACAGTAGCTCCCACAAATGTCTCCTCAGTGTGTTCCCATTTCCTTAGAAACAGTGTATTTGCTGGGAGAAAAGTGCATTACTGTGCGCTTTCACCGTTCAGCAAATACATGTGTAGAAGCACAGCGCTGGCAGAAACGACGGTTTCTCGAAGTTTTCTAACTCAGGGAACAAGTTGCACACTTCTGAGATGCATTTGGGCAACTTTGTCAGAAATGAGTTTTTTGCCTACAGAGACATGCCTATTTGCGCAGTAGTACAGATTCTGAGTATGAAACTGGGCTTGATGAAATCAGCATTTCTCTTGCTTCCCTGTGCGCAGGGAAGCTCAGTTTTAGTCACAGTAGCTCCCACAAGTGTCTCCTCAGTGTGTTCCCATTTCCTTAGAAACAGTGTATTTGCTGGGAGAAAAGTGCATTACTGTGCGCTTTCACCGTTCAGCAAATACATGTGTAGAAGCACAGCGCTAGCAGAAACGACGGTTTCTCGACGTTTTCTAACTCAGGGAACAAGTTGCACACTTCTGAGATGCATTTGGGCAACTTTGTCAGAAATGAGTTTTTTGCCTACAGAGACATGCCTATTTGCGCAGTAGTACAGATTCTGAGTATGTAACTGGGCTTGATGAAATCAGCATTTCTCTTGCTTCCCTGTGCGTAGGGAAGCTCAGTTTTAGTCACAGTAGCTCCCACAAGTGTCTCCTCAGTGTGTTTCCATTTCCTTAGAAACAGTGTATTTGCTGGGAGAAAAGTGCATTACTGTGCGCTTTCACCGTTCAGCAAATACATGTGTAGAAGCACAGCGCTAGCAGAAACGACCGTTTCTCGACGTTTTCTAACTCAGGGAACAAGTTGCACACTTCTGAGATGCATTTGGGCAACATTGTCAGTAATGAGTTTTTTGCCAACAGAGACATGCCTATTTGCGCAGTAGTACACATTCAGAGTATGTAACTGCGCTTGATGAAATCAGCATTTCTCTTGCTTCCCTGTGCGTAGGGAAGCTCAGTTTTAGTCACAGTAGCTCCCACAAGTGTCTCCTCAGTGTGTTCCCATTTCCTTAGAAACAGTGTATTTGCTGGGAGAAAAGTGCATTACTGTGCGCTTTCACCGTTTAGCAAATACATGTGTAGAAGCACAGCGCTAGCAGAAACAAACATTTCTCGACGTTTTCTAACTCAGGGAACAAGTTGCACACTTCTGAGATGCATTTGGGCAACTTTGTCAGAAATGAGTTTTTTGCCTAAAGAGACATCCCTATTTGCGCAGTAGTACAGAGTCTGAGTATGTAACTGGGCTTGATGAAATCAGCATTTCTCTTGCTTCCCTGTCCGTAGGGAAGCTCAGTTTTAGTCACAGTAGCTCCCACAAGTGTCTCCTCAGTGTGTTCCCATTTCCTTAGAAACAGTGTATTTGCTGGGAGAAAAGTGCATTACTGTGCGCTTTCACCGTTCAGCAAATACATGTGTAGAAGCACAGCGCTAGCAGAAACGAACGTTTCTCGACGTTTTCTAACTCAGGGAACAAGTTGCACACTTCTGAGATGCATTTGGGCAACTTTGTCAGAAATGAGTTTTTTGCCTAAAGAGACATGCCTATTTGCGCAGTAGTACAGATTCTGAGTATGTAACTGGGCTTGATGAAATCAGCATTTCTCTTGCTTCCCTGTGCATAGGGAAGCTCAGTTTTAGTCACAGTAGCTCCCACAAGTGTCTCCTCAGTGTGTTCCCATTTCCTTAGAAACAGTGTATTTGCTGGGAGAAAAGTGCATTACTGTGCGCTTTCACCGTTCAGCAAATACATGTGTAGAAGCACAGCGCTAGCAGAAACGAATGTTTCTCGACGTTTTCTAACTCAGAAAACAAGTGGCACACTTCTGAGATGCATTTGGGCAACTTTGTCAGAAATGAGTTTTTTGCCTACAGAGACATGCCTATTTGCGCAGTAGTACAGATTCTGAGTATGTAACTGGGCTTGATGAAATCAGCATTTCTCTTGCTTCCCTGTGTGTAGGGAAGCTCAGTTTTAGTCATAGTGGCTCCCACAAGTGTCTCCTCAGTGTGTTCCCATTTCCTTAGAAACAGTGTATTTGCTGGGAGAAAAGTGCATTACTGTGCGCTTTCACCGTTCAGCAAATACATGTGTAGAAGCACAGCGCTAGCAGAAACGACCGTTTCTCGACGTTTTCTAACTCAGGGAACTTCTGAGATGCATTTGGGCAACTTTGTCAGAAATGAGTTTTTTGCCTACAGAGACATGCCTATTTGCGCACTAGTACAGATTCTGAGTATGTAACTGGGCTTGATGAAATCAGCATTTCTCTTGCTTCCCTGTGCGTAGGGAAGCTCAGTTTTAGTCACAGTAGCTCCCACAAGTGTCTCCTCAGTGTGTTCCCATTTCCTTAGACACAGTGTATTTGCTGGGAGAAAAGTGCATTACTGTGTGCTTTCACCGTTCAGCAAATACATGTGTAGAAGCACAGCGCTAGCAGAAACGACCGTTTATCGACGTTTTCTAACTCAGGGAACAAGTTGCACACTTCTGAGATGCATTTGGGCAACTTTGTCAGAAATGAGTTTTTTGCCTAAAGAGACATGCCTATTTGCGCAGTAGTACAGAGTCTGAGTATGTAACTGGGCTTGATGAAATCAGCATTTCTCTTGCTTCCCTGTGCGTAGGGAAGCTCAGTTGTAGTCACAATAGCTCCCACAAGTGTCTCCTCAGTGTGTTCCCATTTCCTTAGAAACAGTGTATTTGCTGGGAGAAAAGTGCATTACTGTGCGCTTTCACCGTTCAGCAAATACATGTGTAGAAGCACAGTGCTAGCAGAAACGTCCGTTTCTCGACGTTATCTAACTCAGGGACCAAGTTGCACACTTCTGAGATGCATTTGGGCAACTTTGTCAGAAATGAGTTTTTTGCCTACAGAGACATGCCTATTTGCGCAGTAGTACAGATTCTGAGTATGTAACTGGGCTTGATGAAATCAGCATTTCTCTTGCTTCCCTGTGCGCAGGGAAGCTCAGTTTTAGTCACAGTAGCTCCCACAAGTGTCTCCTCAGTGTGTTCCCATTTCCTTAGAAACAGTGTATTTGCTGGGAGAAAAGTGCATTACTGTGCTCTTTCACCGTTCAGCAAATACATGTGTAGAAGCACAGCGCTAGCAGAAACGACCGTTTCTCGACGTTTTCTAACTCAGGGAACAAGTTGCACACTTCTGAGATGCATTTGGGCAACATTGTCAGTAATGAGTTTTTTGCCTACAGAGACATGCCTATGTGCGCAGTAGTACACATTCAGAGTATGTAACTGCGCTTGATGAAATCAGCATTTCTCTTGCTTCCCTGTGCGTAGGGAAGCTCAGTTTTAGTCACAGTAGCTCCCACAAGTGTCTCCTCAGTGTGTTCCCATTTCCTTAGAAACAGTGTATTTGCTGGGAGAAAAGTGCATTACTGTGCGCTTTCACCGTTCAGCAAATACATGTGTAGAAGCACAGCGCTAGCAGAAACGACCGTTTCTCGACGTTTTCTAACTCAGGGAACAAGTTGCACACTTCTGAGATGCATTTGGGCAACATTGTCAGTAATGAGTTTTTTGCCTACAGAGACATGCCTATGTGCGCAGTAGTACACATTCAGAGTATGTAACTGCGCTTGATGAAATCAGCATTTCTCTTGCTTCCCTGTGCGTAGGGAAGCTCAGTTTTAGTCACAGTAGCTCCCACAAGTGTCTCCTCAGTGTGTTCCCATTTCCTTAGAAACAGTGTATTTGCTGGGAGAAAAGTGCATTACTGTGCGCTTTCACCGTTTAGCAAATACATGTGTAGAAGCACAGCGCTAGCAGAAACAAACATTTCTCGACGTTTTCTAACTCAGGGAAGAAGTTGCACACTTCTGAGATGCATTTGGGCAACTTTGTCAGAAATGAGTTTTTTGCCTAAAGAGACATCCCTATTTGCGCAGTAGTACAGAGTCTGAGTATGTAACTGGGCTTGATGAAATCAGCATTTCTCTTGCTTCCCTGTGCGTAGGGAAGCTCAGTTTTAGTCACAGTAGCTCCCACAAGTGTCTCCTCAGTGTGTTCCCATTTCCTTAGAAACAGTGTTTTTGCTGGGAGAAAAGTGCATTACTGTGCGCTTTCACCGTTCAGCAAATACATGTGTAGAAGCACAGCGCTAGCAGAAACGAACGTTTCTCGACGTTTTCTAACTCAGGGAACAAGTTGCACACTTCTGAGATGCATTTGGGCAACTTTGTCAGAAATGAGTTTTTTGCCTAAAGAGACATGCCTATTTGCGCAGTAGTATAGATTCTGAGTATGTAACTGGGCTTGATGAAATCAGCATTTCTCTTGCTTCCCTGTGCGTAGGGAAGCTCAGTTTTAGTCACAGTAGCTCCCACAAGTGTCTCCTCAGTGTGTTCCCATTTCCTTAGAAACAGTGTATTTGCTGGGAGAAAAGTGCATTACTGTGTGCTTTCACCGTTCAGCAAATACATGTGTAGAAGCACAGCGCTAGCAGAAACGACCGTTTATCGACGTTTTCTAACTCAGGGAACAAGTTGCACACTTCTGAGATGCATTTGGGCAACTTTGTCAGAAATGAGTTTTTTGCCTACAGAGACATGCCTATTTGCGCAGTAGTACAGATTCTGAGTATGAAACTGGGCTTGATGAAATCAACATTTCTCTTGCTTCCCTGTGCGCAGGGAAGCTCAGTTTTAGTCACAGTAGCTCCCACAAGTGTCTCCTCAGTGTGTTCCCATTTCCTTAGAAACAGTGTATTTGCTGGGAGAAAAGTGCATTACTGTGCGCTTTCACCGTTCAGCAAATACATGTGTAGAAGCACAGCGCTAGCAGAAACGACGGTTTCTCGACGTTTTCTAACTCAGGGAACAAGTTGCACACTTCTGAGATGCATTTGGGCAACTTTGTCAGAAATGAGTTTTTTGCCTACAGAGACATGCCTATTTGCGCAGTAGTACAGATTCTGTGTATGTAACTGTGCTTGATGAAATCAGCATTTCTCTTCCTTCCCTGTGCGTAGGGAAGCTCAGTTTTAGTCACAGTAGCTCCCACAAGTGTCTCCTCAGTGTGTTCCCATTTCCTTAGAAACAGTGTATTTGCTGGGAGAAAAGTGCATTACTGTGCGCTTTCACCGTTCAGCAAATACATGTGTAGAAGCACAGCGCTAGCAGAAACGACCGTTTCTCGACGTTTTCTAACTCAGGGAACAAGTTGCACACTTCTGAGATGCATTTGGGCAACATTGTCAGTAATGAGTTTTTTGCCTACAGAGACATGCCTATTTGCGCAGTAGTACACATTCAGAGTATGTAACTGCGCTTGATGAAATCAGCATTTCTCTTGCTTCCCTGTGCGTAGGGAAGCTCAGTTTTAGTCACAGTAGCTCCCACAAGTGTCTCCTCAGTGTGTTCCCATTTCCTTAGAAACAGTGTATTTGCTGGGAGAAAAGTGCATTACTGTGCGCTTTCACCGTTTAGCAAATACATGTGTAGAAGCACAGCGCTAGAAGAAAGAAACATTTCTCGACGTTTTCTAACTCAGGGAACAAGTTGCACACTTCTGAGATGCATTTGGGCAACTTTGTCAGAAATGAGTTTTTTGCCTAAAAAGACATCCCTATTTGCGCAGTAGTACAGAGTCTGAGTATGTAACTGGGCTTAATGAAATCAGCATTTCTCTTGCTTCCCTGTGCGTAGGGAAGCTCAGTTTTAGTCACAGTAGCTCCCACAAGTGTCTCCTCAGTGTGTTCCCATTTCCTTAGAAACAGTGTATTTGCTGGGAGAAAAGTGCATTACTGTGCGCTTTCACCGTTCAGCAAATACATGTGTAGAAGCACAGCGCTAGCAGAAACGAACGTTTCTCGACGTTTTCTAACTCAGGGAACAAGTTGCACACTTCTGAGATGCATTTGGGCAACATTGTCAGAAATGAGTTTTTTGCCTAAAGAGACATGCCTATTTGCGCAGTAGTACAGATTCTGAGTATGTAACTGGGCTTGATGAAATCAGCATTTCTCTTGCTTCCCTGTGCGTAGGGAAGCTCAGTTTTAGTCACTGTAGCTCCCACAAGTGTCTCCTCAGTGTGTTCCCATTTCCTTAGAAACAGTGTATTTGCTGGGAGAAAAGTGCATTACTGTGCGCTTTCACCGTTCAGCAAATACATGTGTAGAAGCACAGCGCTAGCAGAAACGAACGTTTCTCGACGTTTTCTAACTCAGGGAACAAGTTGCACACTTCTGAGATGCATTTGGGCAACATTGTCAGAAATGAGTTTTTTGCCTAAAGAGACATGCCTACTTGCGCAGTAGTACAGATTCTGAGTATGTAACTGGGCTTGATGAAATCAGCATTTCTCTTGCTTCCCTGTGCGTAGGGAAGCTCAGTTTTAGTCACAGTAGCTCCCACAAGTGTCTCCTCAGTGTGTTCCCATTTCCTTAGAAACAGTGTATTTGCTGGGAGAAAAGTGCATTACTGTGCGCTTTCACCGTTCAGCAAATACATGTGTAGAAGCACAGCGCTAGCAGAAACGAACGTTTCTCGACGTTTTCTAACTCAGGGAACTTCTGAGATGCATTTGGGCAACTTTGTCAGAAATGAGTTTTTTGCCTACAGAGACATGCCTATTTGCGCACTAGTACAGATTCTGAGTATGTAACTGGGCTTGATGAAATCAGCATTTCTCTTGCTTCCCTGTGCGTAGGGAAGCTCAGTTTTAGTCACAGTAGCTCCCACAAGTGTCTCCTCAGTGTGTTCCCATTTCCTTAGACACAGTGTATTTGCTGGGAGAAAAGTGCATTACTGTGTGCTTTCACCGTTCAGCAAATACATGTGTAGAAGCACAGCGCTAGCAGAAACGACCGTTTATCGACGTTTTCTAACTCAGGGAACAAGTTGCACACTTCTGAGATGCATTTGGGCAACATTGTCAGAAATGAGTTTTTTGCCTAAAGAGACATGCCTATTTGCGCAGTAGTACAGAGTCTGAGTATGTAACTGGGCTTGATGAAATCAGCATTTCTCTTGCTTCCCTGTGCGCAGGGAAGCTCAGTTTTAGTCACAGTAGCTCCCACAAGTGTCTCCTCAGTGTGTTCCCAGTTCCTTAGAAACAGTGTATTTGCTGGGAGAAAAGTGCATTACTGTGCGCTTTCACCGTTCAGCAAATACATGTGTAGAAGCACAGCGCTAGCAGAAACGAATGTTTCTCGACGTTTTCTAACTCAGAAAACAAGTGGCACACTTCTGAGATGCATTTGGGCAACTTTGTCAGAAATGAGTTTTTTGCCTACAGAGACATGCCTATTTGCGCAGTAGTACAGATTCTGAGTATGTAACTGGGCTTGATGAAATCAGCATTTCTCTTGCTTCCCTGTGTGTAGGGAAGCTCAGTTTTAGTCATAGTGGCTCCCACAAGTGTCTCCTCAGTGTGTTCCCATTTCCTTAGAAACAGTGTATTTGCTGGGAGAAAAGTGCATTACTGTGCGCTTTCACCGTTCAGCAAATACATGTGTAGAAGCACAGCGCTAGCAGAAACGACCGTTTCTCGACGTTTTCTAACTCAGGGAACTTCTGAGATGCATTTGGGCAACTTTGTCAGAAATGAGTTTTTTGCCTACAGAGACATGCCTATTTGCGCACTAGTACAGATTCTGAGTATGTAACTGGGCTTGATGAAATCAGCATTTCTCTTGCTTCCCTGTGCGTAGGGAAGCTCAGTTTTAGTCACAGTAGCTCCCACAAGTGTCTCCTCAGTGTGTTCCCATTTCCTTAGACACAGTGTATTTGCTGGGAGAAAAGTGCATTACTGTGTGCTTTCACCGTTCAGCAAATACATGTGTAGAAGCACAGCGCTAGCAGAAACGACCGTTTATCGACGTTTTCTAACTCAGGGAACAAGTTGCACACTTCTGAGATGCATTTGGGCAACTTTGTCAGAAATGAGTTTTTTGCCTAAAGAGACATGCCTATTTGCGCAGTAGTACAGAGTCTGAGTATGTAACTGGGCTTGATGAAATCAGCATTTCTCTTGCTTCCCTGTGCGTAGGGAAGCTCAGTTTTAGTCACAATAGCTCCCACAAGTGTCTCCTCAGTGTGTTCCCATTTCCTTAGAAACAGTGTATTTGCTGGGAGAAAAGTGCATTACTGTGCGCTTTCACCGTTCAGCAAATACATGTGTAGAAGCACAGTGCTAGCAGAAACGTCCGTTTCTCGACGTTATCTAACTCAGGGACCAAGTTGCACACTTCTGAGATGCATTTGGGCAACTTTGTAGGAAATGAGTTTTTTGCCTACAGAGACATGCCTATTTGCGCAGTAGTACAGATTCTGAGTATGTAACTGGGCTTGATGAAATCAGCATTTCTCCTGCTTCCCTGTGCGCAGGGAAGCTCAGTTTTAGTCACAGTAGCTCCCACAAGTGTCTCCTCAGTGTGTTCCCATTTCCTTAGAAACAGTGTATTTGCTGGGAGAAAAGTGCATTACTGTGCTCTTTCACCGTTCAGCAAATACATGTGTAGAAGCACAGCGCTAGCAGAAACGACGGTTTCTCGACGTTTTCTAACTCAGGGAACAAGTTGCACACTTCTGAGATGCATTTGGGCAACTTTGTCAGAAATGAGTTTTTTGCCTACAGAGACATGCCTATTTGCGCAGTAGTACAGATTCTGAGTATGTAACTGGGCTTGATGAAATCAGCATTTCTCTTGCGTCCCTGTGCGTAGGGAAGCTCAGTTTTAGTCACAGTAGCTCCCACAAGTGTCTCCTCAGTGTGTTCCCATTTCCTTAGAAACAGTGTATTTGCTGGGAGAAAAGTGCATTACTGTGCGCTTTCACCGTTCAGCAAATACATGTGTAGAAGCACAGCGCTAGCAGAAACGAACGTTTCTCGACGTTTTCTAACTCAGGGAACTTCTGAGATGCATTTGGGCAACTTTGTCAGAAATGAGTTTTTTGCCTACAGAGACATGCCTATTTGCGCACTAGTACAGATTCTGAGTATGTAACTGGGCTTGATGAAATCAGCATTTCTCTTGCTTCCCTGTGCGTAGGGAAGCTCAGTTTTAGTCACAGTAGCTCCCACAAGTGTCTCCTCAGTGTGTTCCCATTTCCTTAGACACAGTGTATTTGCTGGGAGAAAAGTGCATTACTGTGTGCTTTCACCGTTCAGCAAATACATGTGTAGAAGCACAGCGCTAGCAGAAACGACCGTTTATCGACGTTTTCTAACTCAGGGAACAAGTTGCACACTTCTGAGATGCATTTGGGCAACATTGTCAGAAATGAGTTTTTTGCCTAAAGAGACATGCCTATTTGCGCAGTAGTACAGAGTCTGAGTATGTAACTGGGCTTGATGAAATCAGCATTTCTCTTGCTTCCCTGTGCGTAGGGAAGCTCAGTTTTAGTCACAATAGCTCCCACAAGTGTCTCCTCAGTGTGTTCCCATTTCCTTAGAAACAGTGTATTTGCTGGGAGAAAAGTGCATTACTGTGCGCTTTCACCGTTCAGCAAATACATGTGTAGAAGCACAGTGCTAGCAGAAACGTCCGTTTCTCGACGTTATCTAACTCAGGGACCAAGTTGCACACTTCTGAGATGCATTTGGGCAACTTTGTCAGAAATGAGTTTTTTGCCTACAGAGACATGCCTATTTGCGCAGTAGTACAGATTCTGAGTATGTAACTGGGCTTGATGAAATAGGCATTTCTCTTGCTTCCCTGTGCGCAGGGAAGCTCAGTTTTAGTCACAGTAGCTCCCACAAGTGTCTCCTCAGTGTGTTCCCAGTTCCTTAGAAACAGTGTATTTGCTGGGAGAAAAGTGCATTACTGTGCGCTTTCACCGTTCAGCAAATACATGTGTAGAAGCACAGCGCTAGCAGAAACGAATGTTTCTCGACGTTTTCTAACTCAGAAAACAAGTGGCACACTTCTGAGATGCATTTGGGCAACTTTGTCAGAAATGAGTTTTTTGCCTACAGAGACATGCCTATTTGCGCAGTAGTACAGATTCTGAGTATGTAACTGGGCTTGATGAAATCAGCATTTCTCTTGCTTCCCTGTGTGTAGGGAAGCTCAGTTTTAGTCATAGTGGCTCCCACAAGTGTCTCCTCAGTGTGTTCCCATTTCCTTAGAAACAGTGTATTTGCTGGGAGAAAAGTGCATTACTGTGCGCTTTCACCGTTCAGCAAATACATGTGTAGAAGCACAGCGCTAGCAGAAACGACCGTTTCTCGACGTTTTCTAACTCAGGGAACTTCTGAGATGCATTTGGGCAACTTTGTCAGAAATGAGTTTTTTGCCTACAGAGACATGCCTATTTGCGCACTAGTACAGATTCTGAGTATGTAACTGGGCTTGATGAAATCAGCATTTCTCTTGCTTCCCTGTGCGTAGGGAAGCTCAGTTTTAGTCACAGTAGCTCCCACAAGTGTCTCCTCAGTGTGTTCCCATTTCCTTAGACACAGTGTATTTGCTGGGAGAAAAGTGCATTACTGTGTGCTTTCACCGTTCAGCAAATACATGTGTAGAAGCACAGCGCTAGCAGAAACGACCGTTTATCGACGTTTTCTAACTCAGGGAACAAGTTGCACACTTCTGAGATGCATTTGGGCAACTTTGTCAGAAATGAGTTTTTTGCCTAAAGAGACATGCCTATTTGCGCAGTAGTACAGAGTCTGAGTATGTAACTGGGCTTGATGAAATCAGCATTTCTCTTGCTTCCCTGTGCGTAGGGAAGCTCAGTTTTAGTCACAATAGCTCCCACAAGTGTCTCCTCAGTGTGTTCCCATTTCCTTAGAAACAGTGTATTTGCTGGGAGAAAAGTGCATTACTGTGCGCTTTCACCGTTCAGCAAATACATGTGTAGAAGCACAGTGCTAGCAGAAACGTCCGTTTCTCGACGTTATCTAACTCAGGGACCAAGTTGCACACTTCTGAGATGCATTTGGGCAACTTTGTCAGAAATGAGTTTTTTGCCTACAGAGACATGCCTATTTGCGCAGTAGTACAGATTCTGAGTATGTAACTGGGCTTGATGAAATCAGCATTTCTCCTGCTTCCCTGTGCGCAGGGAAGCTCAGTTTTAGTCACAGTAGCTCCCACAAGTGTCTCCTCAGTGTGTTCCCATTTCCTTAGAAACAGTGTATTTGCTGGGAGAAAAGTGCATTACTGTGCTCTTTCACCGTTCAGCAAATACATGTGTAGAAGCACAGCGCTAGCAGAAACGACGGTTTCTCGACGTTTTCTAACTCAGGGAACAAGTTGCACACTTCTGAGATGCATTTGGGCAACTTTGTCAAAAATGAGTTTTTTGCCTACAGAGACATGCCTATTTGCGCAGTAGTACAGATTCTGAGTATGTAACTGGGCTTGATGAAATCAGCATTTCTCTTGCGTCCCTGTGCGTAGGGAAGCTGAGTTTTAGTCACAGTAGCTCCCACAAGTGTCTCCTCAGTGTGTTCCCATTTCCTTAGAAACAGTGTATTTGCTGGGAGAAAAGTGCATTACTGTGCGCTTTCACCGTTCAGCAAATACATGTGTAGAAGCACAGCGCTAGCAGAAACGACCGTTTCTCGACGTTTTCTAACTCAGGGAACAAGTTGCACACTTCTGAGATGCATTTGGGCAACATTGTCAGTAATGAGTTTTTTGCCTACAGAGACATGCCTATGTGCGCAGTAGTACACATTCAGAGTATGTAACTGCGCTTGATGAAATCAGCATTTCTCTTGCTTCCCTGTGCGTAGGGAAGCTCAGTTTTAGTCACAGTAGCTCCCACAAGTGTCTCCTCAGTGTGTTCCCATTTCCTTAGAAACAGTGTATTTGCTGGGAGAAAAGTGCATTACTGTGCGCTTTCACCGTTTAGCAAATACATGTGTAGAAGCACAGCGCTAGCAGAAACAAACATTTCTCGACGTTTTCTAACTCAGGGAAGAAGTTGCACACTTCTGAGATGCATTTGGGCAACTTTGTCAGAAATGAGTTTTTTGCCTAAAGAGACATCCCTATTTGCGCAGTAGTACAGAGTCTGAGTATGTAACTGGGCTTGATGAAATCAGCATTTCTCTTGCTTCCCTGTGCGTAGGGAAGCTCAGTTTTAGTCACAGTAGCTCCCACAAGTGTCTCCTCAGTGTGTTCCCATTTCCTTAGAAACAGTGTTTTTGCTGGGAGAAAAGTGCATTACTGTGCGCTTTCACCGTTCAGCAAATACATGTGTAGAAGCACAGCGCTAGCAGAAACGAACGTTTCTCGACGTTTTCTAACTCAGGGAACAAGTTGCACACTTCTGAGATGCATTTGGGCAACTTTGTCAGAAATGAGTTTTTTGCCTAAAGAGACATGCCTATTTGCGCAGTAGTATAGATTCTGAGTATGTAACTGGGCTTGATGAAATCAGCATTTCTCTTGCTTCCCTGTGCGTAGGGAAGCTCAGTTTTAGTCACAGTAGCTCCCACAAGTGTCTCCTCAGTGTGTTCCCATTTCCTTAGAAACAGTGTATTTGCTGGGAGAAAAGTGCATTACTGTGTGCTTTCACCGTTCAGCAAATACATGTGTAGAAGCACAGCGCTAGCAGAAACGACCGTTTATCGACGTTTTCTAACTCAGGGAACAAGTTGCACACTTCTGAGATGCATTTGGGCAACTTTGTCAGAAATGAGTTTTTTGCCTACAGAGACATGCCTATTTGCGCAGTAGTACAGATTCTGAGTATGAAACTGGGCTTGATGAAATCAACATTTCTCTTGCTTCCCTGTGCGCAGGGAAGCTCAGTTTTAGTCACAGTAGCTCCCACAAGTGTCTCCTCAGTGTGTTCCCATTTCCTTAGAAACAGTGTATTTGCTGGGAGAAAAGTGCATTACTGTGCGCTTTCACCGTTCAGCAAATACATGTGTAGAAGCACAGCGCTAGCAGAAACGACGGTTTCTCGACGTTTTCTAACTCAGGGAACAAGTTGCACACTTCTGAGATGCATTTGGGCAACTTTGTCAGAAATGAGTTTTTTGCCTACAGAGACATGCCTATTTTCGCAGTAGTACAGATTCTGAGTATGTAACTGTGCTTGATGAAATCAGCATTTCTCTTCCTTCCCTGTGCGTAGGGAAGCTCAGTTTTAGTCACAGTAGCTCCCACAAGTGTCTCCTCAGTGTGTTCCCATTTCCTTAGAAACAGTGTATTTGCTGGGAGAAAAGTGCATTACTGTGCGCTTTCACCGTTCAGCAAATACATGTGTAGAAGCACAGCGCTAGCAGAAACGACCGTTTCTCGACGTTTTCTAACTCAGGGAACAAGTTGCACACTTCTGAGATGCATTTGGGCAACATTGTCAGTAATGAGTTTTTTGCCTACAGAGACATGCCTATTTGCGCAGTAGTACACATTCAGAGTATGTAACTGCGCTTGATGAAATCAGCATTTCTCTTGCTTCCCTGTGCGTAGGGAAGCTCAGTTTTAGTCCCAGTAGCTCCCACAAGTGTCTCCTCAGTGTGTTCCCATTTCCTTAGAAACAGTGTATTTGCTGGGAGAAAAGTGCATTACTGTGCGCTTTCACCGTTTAGCAAATACATGTGTAGAAGCACAGCGCTAGAAGAAAGAAACATTTCTCGACGTTTTCTAACTCAGGGAACAAGTTGCACACTTCTGAGATGCATTTGGGCAACTTTGTCAGAAATGAGTTTTTTGCCTAAAAAGACATCCCTATTTGCGCAGTAGTACAGAATCTGAGTATGTAACTGGGCTTGATGAAATCAGCATTTCTCTTGCTTCCCTGTGCGTAGGGAAGCTCAGTTTTAGTCACAGTAGCTCCCACAAGTGTCTCCTCAGTGTGTTCCCATTTCCTTAGAAACAGTGTATTTGCTGGGAGAAAAGTGCATTACTGTGCGCTTTCACCGTTCAGCAAATACATGTGTAGAAGCACAGCGCTAGCAGAAACGAACGTTTCTAGACGTTTTCTAACTCAGGGAACAAGTTGCGCACTTCTGAGATGCATTTGGGCAACATTGTCAGAAATGAGTTTTTTGCCTAAAGAGACATGCCTATTTGCGCAGTAGTACAGATTCTGAGTATGTAACTGGGCTTGATGAAATCAGCATTTCTCTTGCTTCCCTGTGCGTAGGGAAGCTCAGTTTTAGTCACTGTAGCTCCCACAAGTGTCTCCTCAGTGTGTTCCCATTTCCTTAGAAACAGTGTATTTGCTGGGAGAAAAGTGCATTACTGTGCGCTTTCACCGTTCAGCAAATACATGTGTAGAAGCACAGCGCTAGCAGAAACGAACGTTTCTCGACGTTTTCTAACTCAGGGAACAAGTTGCACACTTCTGAGATGCATTTGGGCAACATTGTCAGAAATGAGTTTTTTGCCTAAAGAGACATGCCTATTTGCGCAGTAGTACAGATTCTGAGTATGTAACTGGGCTTGATGAAATCAGCATTTCTCTTGCTTCCCTGTGCGTAGGGAAGCTCAGTTTTAGTCACAGTAGCTCCCACAAGTGTCTCCTCAGTGTGATCCCATTTCCTTAGAAACAGTGTATTTGCTGGGAGAAAAGTGCATTACTGTGCGCTTTCACCGTTCAGCAAATACATGTGTAGAAGCACAGCGCTAGCAGAAACGAACGTTTCTCGACGTTTTCTAACTCAGGGAACTTCTGAGATGCATTTGGGCAACTTTGTCAGAAATGAGTTTTTTGCCTACAGAGACATGCCTATTTGCGCACTAGTACAGATTCTGAGTATGTAACTGGGCTTGATGAAATCAGCATTTCTCTTGCTTCCCTGTGCGTAGGGAAGCTCAGTTTTAGTCACAGTAGCTCCCACAAGTGTCTCCTCAGTGTGTTCCCATTTCCTTAGACACAGTGTATTTGCTGGGAGAAAAGTGCATTACTGTGCGCTTTCACCGTTCAGCAAATACATGTGTAGAAGCACAGCGCTAGCAGAAACGACCGTTTCTCGACGTTTTCTAACTCAGGGAACAAGTTGCACACTTCTGAGATGCATTTGGGCAACATTGTCAGTAATGAGTTTTTTGCCTACAGAGACATGCCTATGTGCGCAGTAGTACACATTCAGAGTATGTAACTGCGCTTGATGAAATCAGCATTTCTCTTGCTTCCCTGTGCGTAGGGAAGCTCAGTTTTAGTCACAGTAGCTCCCACAAGTGTCTCCTCAGTGTGTTCCCATTTCCTTAGAAACAGTGTATTTGCTGGGAGAAAAGTGCATTACTGTGCGCTTTCACCGTTTAGCAAATACATGTGTAGAAGCACAGCGCTAGCAGAAACAAACATTTCTCGACGTTTTCTAACTCAGGGAAGAAGTTGCACACTTCTGAGATGCATTTGGGCAACTTTGTCAGAAATGAGTTTTTTGCCTAAAGAGACATCCCTATTTGCGCAGTAGTACAGAGTCTGAGTATGTAACTGGGCTTGATGAAATCAGCATTTCTCTTGCTTCCCTGTGCGTAGGGAAGCTCAGTTTTAGTCACAGTAGCTCCCACAAGTGTCTCCTCAGTGTGTTCCCATTTCCTTAGAAACAGTGTTTTTGCTGGGAGAAAAGTGCATTACTGTGCGCTTTCACCGTTCAGCAAATACATGTGTAGAAGCACAGCGCTAGCAGAAACGAACGTTTCTCGACGTTTTCTAACTCAGGGAACAAGTTGCACACTTCTGAGATGCATTTGGGCAACTTTGTCAGAAATGAGTTTTTTGCCTAAAGAGACATGCCTATTTGCGCAGTAGTATAGATTCTGAGTATGTAACTGGGCTTGATGAAATCAGCATTTCTCTTGCTTCCCTGTGCGTAGGGAAGCTCAGTTTTAGTCACAGTAGCTCCCACAAGTGTCTCCTCAGTGTGTTCCCATTTCCTTAGAAACAGTGTATTTGCTGGGAGAAAAGTGCATTACTGTGTGCTTTCACCGTTCAGCAAATACATGTGTAGAAGCACAGCGCTAGCAGAAACGACCGTTTATCGACGTTTTCTAACTCAGGGAACAAGTTGCACACTTCTGAGATGCATTTGGGCAACTTTGTCAGAAATGAGTTTTTTGCCTACAGAGACATGCCTATTTGCGCAGTAGTACAGATTCTGAGTATGAAACTGGGCTTGATGAAATCAACATTTCTCTTGCTTCCCTGTGCGCAGGGAAGCTCAGTTTTAGTCACAGTAGCTCCCACAAGTGTCTCCTCAGTGTGTTCCCATTTCCTTAGAAACAGTGTATTTGCTGGGAGAAAAGTGCATTACTGTGCGCTTTCACCGTTCAGCAAATACATGTGTAGAAGCACAGCGCTAGCAGAAACGACGGTTTCTCGACGTTTTCTAACTCAGGGAACAAGTTGCACACTTCTGAGATGCATTTGGGCAACTTTGTCAGAAATGAGTTTTTTGCCTACAGAGACATGCCTATTTGCGCAGTAGTACAGATTCTGAGTATGTAACTGTGCTTGATGAAATCAGCATTTCTCTTCCTTCCCTGTGCGTAGGGAAGCTCAGTTTTAGTCACAGTAGCTCCCACAAGTGTCTCCTCAGTGTGTTCCCATTTCCTTAGAAACAGTGTATTTGCTGGGAGAAAAGTGCATTACTGTGCGCTTTCACCGTTCAGCAAATACATGTGTAGAAGCACAGCGCTAGCAGAAACGACCGTTTCTCGAGGTTTTCTAACTCAGGGAACAAGTTGCACACTTCTGAGATGCATTTGGGCAACATTGTCAGTAATGAGTTTTTTGCCTACAGAGACATGCCTATTTGCGCAGTAGTACACATTCAGAGTATGTAACTGCGCTTGATGAAATCAGCATTTCTCTTGCTTCCCTGTGCGTAGGGAAGCTCAGTTTTAGTCCCAGTAGCTCCCACAAGTGTCTCCTCAGTGTGTTCCCATTTCCTTAGAAACAGTGTATTTGCTGGGAGAAAAGTGCATTACTGTGCGCTTTCACCGTTTAGCAAATACATGTGTAGAAGCACAGCGCTAGAAGAAAGAAACATTTCTCGACGTTTTCTAACTCAGGGAACAAGTTGCACACTTCTGAGATGCATTTGGGCAACTTTGTCAGAAATGAGTTTTTTGCCTAAAAAGACATCCCTATTTGCGCAGTAGTACAGAATCTGAGTATGTAACTGGGCTTGATGAAATCAGCATTTCTCTTGCTTCCCTGTGCGTAGGGAAGCTCAGTTTTAGTCACAGTAGCTCCCACAAGTGTCTCCTCAGTGTGTTCCCATTTCCTTAGAAACAGTGTATTTGCTGGGAGAAAAGTGCATTACTGTGCGCTTTCACCGTTCAGCAAATACATGTGTAGAAGCACAGCGCTAGCAGAAACGAACGTTTCTCGACGTTTTCTAACTCAGGGAACAAGTTGCACACTTCTGAGATGCATTTGGGCAACATTGTCAGAAATGAGTTTTTTGCCTAAAGAGACATGCCTATTTGCGCAGTAGTACAGATTCTGAGTATGTAACTGGGCTTGATGAAATCAGCATTTCTCTTGCTTCCCTGTGCGTAGGGAAGCTCAGTTTTAGTCACAGTAGCTCCCACAAGTGTCTCCTCAGTGTGTTCCCATTTCCTTAGAAACAGTGTATTTGCTGGGAGAAAAGTGCATTACTGTGCGCTTTCACCGTTCAGCAAATACATGTGTAGAAGCACAGCGCTAGCAGAAACGAACGTTTCTCGACGTTTTCTAACTCAGGGAACAAGTTGCACACTTCTGAGATGCATTTGGGCAACATTGTCAGAAATGAGTTTTTTGCCTAAAGAGACATGCCTATTTGCGCAGTAGTACAGATTCTGAGTATGTAACTGGGCTTGATGAAATCAGCATTTCTCTTGCTTCCCTGTGCGTAGGGAAGCTCAGTTTTAGTCACAGTAGCTCCCACAAGTGTCTCCTCAGTGTGTTCCCATTTCCTTAGAAACAGTGTATTTGCTGGGAGAAAAGTGCATTACTGTGCGCTTTCACCGTTCAGCAAATACATGTGTAGAAGCACAGCGCTAGCAGAAACGAACGTTTCTCGACGTTTTCTAACTCAGGGAACTTCTGAGATGCATTTGGGCAACTTTGTCAGAAATGAGTTTTTTGCCTACAGAGACATGCCTATTTGCGCACTAGTACAGATTCTGAGTATGTAACTGGGCTTGATGAAATCAGCATTTCTCTTGCTTCCCTGTGCGTAGGGAAGCTCAGTTTTAGTCACAGTAGCTCCCACAAGTGTCTCCTCAGTGTGTTCCCATTTCCTTAGACACAGTGTATTTGCTGGGAGAAAAGTGCATTACTGTGTGCTTTCACCGCTCAGCAAATACATGTGTAGAAGCACAGCGCTAGCAGAAACGACCGTTTATCGACGTTTTCTAACTCAGGGAACAAGTTGCACACTTCTGAGATGCATTTGGGCAACATTGTCAGAAATGAGTTTTTTGCCTAAAGAGACATGCCTATTTGCGCAGTAGTACAGAGTCTGAGTATGTAACTGGGCTTGATGAAATCAGCATTTCTCTTGCTTCCCTGTGCGTAGGGAAGCTCAGTTTTAGTCACAATAGCTCCCACAAGTGTCTCCTCAGTGTGTTCCCATTTCCTTAGAAACAGTGTATTTGCTGGGAGAAAAGTGCATTACTGTGCGCTTTCACCGTTCAGCAAATACATGTGTAGAAGCACAGTGCTAGCAGAAACGTCCGTTTCTCGACGTTATCTAACTCAGGGAACAAGTTGCACACTTCTGAGATGCATTTGGGCAACTTTGTCAGAAATGAGTTTTTTGCCTACAGAGACATGCCTATTTGCGCAGTAGTACAGATTCTGAGTATGTAACTGGGCTTGATGAAATCAGCATTTCTCTTGCTTCCCTGTGCGCAGGGAAGCTCAGTTTTAGTCACAGTAGCTCCCACAAGTGTCTCCTCAGTGTGTTCCCAGTTCCTTAGAAACAGTGTATTTGCTGGGAGAAAAGTGCATTACTGTGCGCTTTCACCGTTCAGCAAATACATGTGTAGAAGCACAGCGCTAGCAGAAACGAATGTTTCTCGACGTTTTCTAACTCAGAAAACAAGTGGCACACTTCTGAGATGCATTTGGGCAACTTTGTCAGAAATGAGTTTTTTGCCTACAGAGACATGCCTATTTGCGCAGTAGTACAGATTCTGAGTATGTAACTGGGCTTGATGAAATCAGCATTTCTCTTGCTTCCCTGTGTGTAGGGAAGCTCAGTTTTAGTCATAGTGGCTCCCACAAGTGTCTCCTCAGTGTGTTCCCATTTCCTTAGAAACAGTGTATTTGCTGGGAGAAAAGTGCATTACTGTGCGCTTTCACCGTTCAGCAAATACATGTGTAGAAGCACAGCGCTAGCAGAAACGACCGTTTCTCGACGTTTTCTAACTCAGGGAACTTCTGAGATGCATTTGGGCAACTTTGTCAGAAATGAGTTTTTTGCCTACAGAGACATGCCTATTTGCGCACTAGTACAGATTCTGAGTATGTAACTGGGCTTGATGAAATCAGCATTTCTCTTGCTTCCCTGTGCGTAGGGAAGCTCAGTTTTAGTCACAGTAGCTCCCACAAGTGTCTCCTCAGTGTGTTCCCATTTCCTTAGACACAGTGTATTTGCTGGGAGAAAAGTGCATTACTGTGTGCTTTCACCGTTCAGCAAATACATGTGTAGAAGCACATCGCTAGCAGAAACGACCGTTTATCGACGTTTTCTAACTCAGGGAACAAGTTGCACACTTCTGAGATGCATTTGGGCAACTTTGTCAGAAATGAGTTTTTTGCCTAAAGAGACATGCCTATTTGCGCAGTAGTACAGAGTCTGAGTATGTAACTGGGCTTGATGAAATCAGCATTTCTCTTGCTTCCCTGTGCGTAGGGAAGCTCAGTTTTAGTCACAATAGCTCCCACAAGTGTCTCCTCAGTGTGTTCCCATTTCCTTAGAAACAGTGTATTTGCTGGGAGAATAGTGCATTACTGTGCGCTTTCACCGTTCAGCAAATACATGTGTAGAAGCACAGTGCTAGCAGAAACGTCCGTTTCTCGACGTTATCTAACTCAGGGACCAAGTTGCACACTTCTGAGATGCATTTGGGCAACTTTGTCAGAAATGAGTTTTTTGCCTACAGAGACATGCCTATTTGCGCAGTAGTACAGATTCTGAGTATGTAACTGGGCTTGATGAAATCAGCATTTCTCCTGCTTCCCTGTGCGCAGGGAAGCTCAGTTTTAGTCACAGTAGCTCCCACAAGTGTCTCCTCAGTGTGTTCCCATTTCCTTAGAAACAGTGTATTTGCTGGGAGAAAAGTGCATTACTGTGCTCTTTCACCGTTCAGCAAATACATGTGTAGAAGCACAGCGCTAGCAGAAACGACGGTTTCTCGACGTTTTCTAACTCAGGGAACAAGTTGCACACTTCTGAGATGCATTTGGGCAACTTTGTCAGAAATGAGTTTTTTGCCTACAGAGACATGCCTATTTGCGCAGTAGTACAGATTCTGAGTATGTAACTGGGCTTGATGAAATCAGCATTTCTCTTGCGTCCCTGTGCGTAGGGAAGCTGAGTTTTAGTCACAGTAGCTCCCACAAGTGTCTCCTCAGTGTGTTCCCATTTCCTTAGAAACAGTGTATTTGCTGGGAGAAAAGTGCATTACTGTGCGCTTTCACCGTTCAGCAAATACATGTGTAGAAGCACAGCGCTAGCAGAAACGACCGTTTCTCGACGTTTTCTAACTCAGGGAACAAGTTGCACACTTCTGAGATGCATTTGGGCAACATTGTCAGTAATGAGTTTTTTGCCTACAGAGACATGCCTATGTGCGCAGTAGTACACATTCAGAGTATGTAACTGCGCTTGATGAAATCAGCATTTCTCTTGCTTCCCTGTGCGTAGGGAAGCTCAGTTTTAGTCACAGTAGCTCCCACAAGTGTCTCCTCAGTGTGTTCCCATTTCCTTAGAAACAGTGTATTTGCTGGGAGAAAAGTGCATTACTGTGCGCTTTCACCGTTTAGCAAATACATGTGTAGAAGCACAGCGCTAGCAGAAACAAACATTTCTCGACGTTTTCTAACTCAGGGAAGAAGTTGCACACTTCTGAGATGCATTTGGGCAACTTTGTCAGAAATGAGTTTTTTGCCTAAAGAGACATCCCTATTTGCGCAGTAGTACAGAGTCTGAGTATGTAACTGGGCTTGATGAAATCAGCATTTCTCTTGCTTCCCTGTGCGTAGGGAAGCTCAGTTTTAGTCACAGTAGCTCCCACAAGTGTCTCCTCAGTGTGTTCCCATTTCCTTAGAAACAGTGTATTTGCTGGGAGAAAAGTGCATTACTGTGCGCTTTCACCGTTTAGCAAATACATGTGTAGAAGCACAGCGCTAGCAGAAACAAACATTTCTCGACGTTTTCTAACTCAGGGAAGAAGTTGCACACTTCTGAGATGCATTTGGGCAACTTTGTCAGAAATGAGTTTTTTGCCTAAAGAGACATCCCTATTTGCGCAGTAGTACAGAGTCTGAGTATGTAACTGGGCTTGATGAAATCAGCATTTCTCTTGCTTCCCTGTGCGTAGGGAAGCTCAGTTTTAGTCACAGTAGCTCCCACAAGTGTCTCCTCAGTGTGTTCCCATTTCCTTAGAAACAGTGTTTTTGCTGGGAGAAAAGGGCATTACTGTGCGCTTTCACCGTTCAGCAAATACATGTGTAGAAGCACAGCGCTAGCAGAAACGAACGTTTCTCGACGTTTTCTAACTCAGGGAACAAGTTGCACACTTCTGAGATGCATTTGGGCAACTTTGTCAGAAATGAGTTTTTTGCCTAAAGAGACATGCCTATTTGCGCAGTAGTATAGATTCTGAGTATGTAACTGGGCTTGATGAAATCAGCATTTCTCTTGCTTCCCTGTGCGTAGGGAAGCTCAGTTTTAGTCACAGTAGCTCCCACAAGTGTCTCCTCAGTGTGTTCCCATTTCCTTAGAAACAGTGTATTTGCTGGGAGAAAAGTGCATTACTGTGTGCTTTCACCGTTCAGCAAATACATGTGTAGAAGCACAGCGCTAGCAGAAACGACCGTTTATCGACGTTTTCTAACTCAGGGAACAAGTTGCACACTTCTGAGATGCATTTGGGCAACTTTGTCAGAAATGAGTTTTTTGCCTACAGAGACATGCCTATTTGCGCAGTAGTACAGATTCTGAGTATGAAACTGGGCTTGATGAAATCAACATTTCTCTTGCTTCCCTGTGCGCAGGGAAGCTCAGTTTTAGTCACAGTAGCTCCCACAAGTGTCTCCTCAGTGTGTTCCCATTTCCTTAGAAACAGTGTATTTGCTGGGAGAAAAGTGCATTACTGTGCGCTTTCACCGTTCAGCAAATACATGTGTAGAAGCACAGCGCTAGCAGAAACGAACGTTTCTCGACGTTTTCTAACTCAGGGAACTTCTGAGATGCATTTGGGCAACTTTGTCAGAAATGAGTTTTTTGCCTACAGAGACATGCCTATTTGCGCACTAGTACAGATTCTGAGTATGTAACTGAGCTTGATGAAATCAGCATTTCTCTTGCTTCCCTGTGCGTAGGGAAGCTCAGTTTTAGTCACAGTAGCTCCCACAAGTGTCTCCTCAGTGTGTTCCCATTTCCTTAGACACAGTGTATTTGCTGGGAGAAAAGTGCATTACTGTGTGCTTTCACCGTTCAGCAAATACATGTGTAGAAGCACAGCGCTAGCAGAAACGACCGTTTATCGACGTTTTCTAACTCAGGGAACAAGTTGCACACTTCTGAGATGCATTTGGGCAACATTGTCAGAAATGAGTTTTTTGCCTAAAGAGACATGCCTATTTGCGCAGTAGTACAGAGTCTGAGTATGTAACTGGGCTTGATGAAATCAGCATTTCTCTTGCTTCCCTGTGCGTAGGGAAGCTCAGTTTTAGTCACAATAGCTCCCACAAGTGTCTCCTCAGTGTGTTCCCATTTCCTTAGAAACAGTGTATTTGCTGGGAGAAAAGTGCATTACTGGGCGCTTTCACCGTTCAGCAAATACATGTGTAGAAGCACAGTGCTAGCAAAAACGTCCGTTTCTCGACGTTATCTAACTCAGGGAACAAGTTGCACACTTCTGAGATGCATTTGGGCAACTTTGTCAGAAATGAGTTTTTTGCCTACAGAGACATGCCTATTTGCGCAGTAGTACAGATTCTGAGTATGAAACTGGGCTTGATGAAATCAGCATTTCTCCTGCTTCCCTGTGCGCAGGGAAGCTCAGTTTTAGTCACAGTAGCTCCCACAAGTGTCTCCTCAGTGTGTTCCCATTTCCTTAGAAACAGTGTATTTGCTGGGAGAAAAGTGCATTACTGTGCGCTTTCACCGTTCAGCAAATACATGTGTAGAAGCACAGCGCTAGCAGAAACAAACGTTTCTCGACGTTTTCTAACTCAGGGAACAAGTTGCACACTTCTGAGATGCATTTGGGCAACTTTGTCAGAAATGAGTTTTTTGCCTACAGAGACATGCCTATTTGCGCAGTAGTACAGATTCTGAGTATGTAACTGGGCTTGATGAAATCAGCATTTCTCTTGTTTCCCTGTGCGTAGGGAAGCTCAGTTTTAGTCACAGTAACTCCCACAAGTGTCTCCTCATTGTGTTCCCATTTCCTTAGAAACAGTGTATTTGCTGGGAGAAAAGTGCATTACTGTGCGCTTTCACCGTTCAGCAAATACATGTGTAGAAGCACAGCGCTAGCAGAAACGACCGTTTCTCGACGTTTTCTAACTCAGGGAACAAGTTGCACACTTCTGAGATGCATTTGGGCAACATTGTCAGTAATGAGTTTTTTGCCTACAGAGACATGCCTATTTGCGCAGTAGTACACATTCAGAGTATGTAACTGCGCTTGATGAAATCAGCATTTCTCTTGCTTCCCTGTGCGTAGGGAAGCTCAGTTTTAGTCACAGTAGCTCCCACAAGTGTCTCCTCAGTGTGTTCCCATTTCCTTAGAAACAGTGTATTTGCTGGGAGAAAAGTGCATTACTGTGCGCTTTCACCGTTTAGCAAATACATGTGTAGAAGCACAGCGCTAGCAGAAACAAACATTTCTCGACGTTTTCTAACTCAGGGAACAAGTTGCACACTTCTGAGATGCATTTGGGCAACTTTGTCAGAAATGAGTTTTTTGCCTACAGAGACATGCCTATTTGCGCAGTAGTACAGATTCTGAGTATGTAACTGGGCTTGATGAAATCAGCATTTCTCTTGCTTCCCTGTGCGTAGGGAAGCTCAGTTTTAGTCACAGTAGCTCCCACAAGTGTCTCCTCAGTGTGTTCCCAGTTCCTTAGAAACAGTGTATTTGCTGGGAGAAAAGTGCATTACTGTGCGCTTTCACCGTTCAGCAAATACATGTGTAGAAGCACAGCGCTAGCAGAAACGAACGTTTCTCGACGTTTTCTAACTCAGGGAACAAGTGGCACACTTCTGAGATGCATTTGGGCAACTTTGTCAGAAATGAGTTTTTTGCCTACAGAGACATGCCTATTTGCGCAGTAGTACAGATTCTGAGTATGAAACTGGGCTTGATGAAATCAGCATTTCTCTTGCTTCCCTGTGCGCAGGGAAGCTCAGTTTTAGTCACAGTAGCTCCCACAAGTGTCTCCTCAGTGTGTTCCCATTTCCTTAGAAACAGTGTATTTGCTGGGAGAAAAGTGCATTACTGTGCGCTTTCACCGTTCAGCAAATACATGTGTAGAAGCACAGCGCTAGCAGAAACGACGGTTTCTCGACGTTTTCTAACTCAGGGAACAAGTTGCACACTTCTGAGATGCATTTGGGCAACTTTGTCAGAAATGAGTTTTTTGCCTACAGAGACATGCCTATTTGCGCAGTAGTACAGATTCTGAGTATGTAACTGGGCTTGATGAAATCAGCATTTCTCTTGCTTCCCTGTGCGTAGGGAAGCTGAGTTTTAGTCACAGTAGCTCCCACAAGTGTCTCATCAGTGTGTTCCCATTTCCTTAGAAACAGTGTTTTTGCTGGGAGAAAAGTGCATTACTGTGCGCTTTCACCGTTCAGCAAATACATGTGTAGAAGCACAGCGCTAGCAGAAACGACCGTTTCTCAACGTTTTCTAACTCAGGGAACAAGTTGCACACTTCTGAGATGCAATTGGGCAACTTTGTCAGAAATGAGTTTTTTGCCTACAGAGACATGCCTATTTGCGCAGTAGTACACATTCAGAGTATGTAACTGCGCTTGATGAAATCAGCATTTCTCTTGCTTCCCTGTGCGTAGGGAAGCTCAGTTTTAGTCACAGTAGCTCCCACAAATGTCTCCTCAGTGTGTTCCCATTTCCTTAGAAACAGTGTATTTGCTGGGAGAAAAGTGCATTACTGTGCGCTTTCACCGTTCAGCAAATACATGTGTAGAGGCACAGCGCTGGCAGAAACGACGGTTTCTCGAAGTTTTCTAACTCAGGGAACAAGTTGCACACTTCTGAGATGCATTTGGGCAACTTTGTCAGAAATGAGTTTTTTGCCTACAGAGACATGCCTATTTGCGCTGTAGTACAGATTCTGAGTATGAAACTGGGCTTGATGAAATCAGCATTTCTCCTGCTTCCCTGTGCGCAGGGAAGCTCAGTTTTAGTCACAGTAGCTCCCACAAGTGTCTCCTCAGTGTGTTCCCATTTCCTTAGAAACAGTGTATTTGCTGGGAGAAAAGTGCATTACTGTGCGCTTTCACCGTTCAGCAAATACATGTGTAGAAGCACAGCGCTAGCAGAAACGAACGTTTCTCGACGTTTTCTAACTCAGGGAACTTCTGAGATGCATTTGGGCAACTTTGTCAGAAATGAGTTTTTTGCCTACAGAGACATGCCTATTTGCGCAGTAGTACAGATTCTGAGTATGTAACTGGGCTTGATGAAATCAGCATTTCTCTTGCTTCCCTGTGCGCAGGGAAGCTCAGTTTTAGTCACAGTAGCTCCCACAAGTGTCTCCTCAGTGTGTTCCCAGTTCCTTAGAAACAGTGTATTTGCTGGGAGAAAAGTGCATTACTGTGGCTTTCACCGTTCAGCAAATACATGTGTAGAAGCACAGCGCTAGCAGAAACGACGGTTTCTCGACGTTTTCTAACTCAGGGAACAAGTTGCACACTTCTGAGATGCATTTGGGCAACTTTGTCAGAAATGAGTTTTTTGCCTACAGAGACATGCCTATTTGCGCAGTAGTACAGATTCTGAGTATGTAACTGGGCTTGATGAAATCAGCATTTCTCTTGCTTCCCTGTGCGTAGGGAAGCTCAGTTTTATTCACAGTAGCTCCCACAAGTGTCTCCTCAGTGTGTTCCCATTTCCTTAGAAACAGTGTATTTGCTGGGAGAAAAGTGCATTACTGTGCGCTTTCACCGTTCAGCAAATACATGTGTAGAAGCACAGCGCTAGCAGAAACGACCGTTTCTCGACGTTTTCTAACTCAGGGAACAAGTTGCACACTTCTGAGATGCATTTGGGCAACATTGTCAGTAATGAGTTTTTTGCCTACAGAGACATGCCTATTTGCGCAGTAGTACACATTCAGAGTATGTAACTGCGCTTGATGAAATCAGCATTTCTCTTGCTTCCCTGTGCGTAGGGAAGCTCAGTTTTAGTCACAGTAGCTCCCACAAGTGTCTCCTCAGTGTGTTCCCATTTCCTTAGAAACAGTGTATTTGCTGGGAGAAAAGTGCATTACTGTGCGCTTTCACCGTTTAGCAAATACATGTGTAGAAGCACAGCGCTAGCAGAAACAAACATTTCTCGACGTTTTCTAACTCAGGGAACAAGTTGCACACTTCTGAGATGCATTTGGGCAACTTTGTCAGAAATGAGTTTTTTGCCTACAGAGACATGCCTATTTGCGCAGTAGTACAGATTCTGAGTATGTAACTGGGCTTGATGAAATCAGCATTTCTCTTGCTTCCCTGTGCGTAGGGAAGCTCAGTTTTAGTCACAGTAGCTCCCACAAGTGTCTCCTCAGTGTGTTCCCAGTTCCTTAGAAACAGTGTATTTGCTGGGAGAAAAGTGCATTACTGTGCGCTTTCACCGTTCAGCAAATACATGTGTAGAAGCACAGCGCTAGCAGAAACGACCGTTTCTCGACGTTTTCTAACTCAGGGAACAAGAGGCACACTTCTGAGATGCATTTGGGCAACTTTGTCAGAAATGAGTTTTTTGCCTACAGAGACATGCCTATTTGCGCAGTAGTACAGATTCTGAGTATGAAACTGGGCTTGATGAAATCAGCATTTCTCTTGCTTCCCTGTGCGCAGGGAAGCTCAGTTTTAGTCACAGTAGCTCCCACAAGTGTCTCCTCAGTGTGTTCCCATTTCCTTAGAAACAGTGTATTTGCTGGGAGAAAAGTGCATTACTGTGCGCTTTCACCGTTCAGCAAATACATGTGTAGAAGCACAGCGCTAGCAGAAACGACGGTTTCTCGACGTTTTCTAACTCAGGGAACAAGTTGCACACTTCTGAGATGCATTTGGGCAACTTTGTCAGAAATGAGTTTTTTGCCTACAGAGACATGCCTATTTGCGCAGTAGTACAGATTCTGAGTATGTAACTGGGCTTGATGAAATCAGCATTTCTCTTGCTTCCCTGTGCGTAGGGAAGCTGAGTTTTAGTCACAGTAGCTCCCACAAGTGTCTCCTCAGTGTGTTCCCATTTCCTTAGAAACAGTGTATTTGCTGGGAGAAAAGTGCATTACTGTGCGCTTTCACCGTTCAGCAAATACATGTGTAGAAGCACAGCGCTAGCAGAAACGACCGTTTCTCAACGTTTTCTAACTCAGGGAACAAGTTGCACACTTCTGAGATGCAATTGGGCAACTTTGTCAGAAATGAGTTTTTTGCCTACAGAGACATGCCTATTTGCGCAGTAGTACACATTCAGAGTATGTAACTGCGCTTGATGAAATCAGCATTTCTCTTGCTTCCCTGTGCGTAGGGAAGCTCAGTTTTAGTCACAGTAGCTCCCACAAATGTCTCCTCAGTGTGTTCCCATTTCCTTAGAAACAGTGTATTTGCTGGGAGAAAAGTGCATTACTGTGCGCTTTCACCGTTCAGCAAATACATGTGTAGAAGCACAGCGCTGGCAGAAACGACGGTTTCTCGAAGTTTTCTAACTCAGGGAACAAGTTGCACACTTCTGAGATGCATTTGGGCAACTTTGTCAGAAATGAGTTTTTTGCCTACAGAGTCATGCCTATTTGCGCAGTAGTACAGATTCTGAGTATGTAACTGGGCTTGATGAAATCAGCATTTCTCTTGCTTCCCTGTGCGTATGGAAGCTCAGTTTTAGTCACAGTAGCTCCCACAAGTGTCTCCTCAGTGTGTTCCCATTTCCTTAGAAACAGTGTATTTGCTAGGAGAAAAGTGCATTACTGTGCGCTTTCACCGTTCAGCAAATACATGTGTAGAAGCACAGCGCTAGCTGAAACTACCGTTTCTCGACGTTTTCTAACTCAGGGAACAAGTAACACACTTCTGAGATGCATTTCGGCAACTTTGTCAGAAATGAGTTTTTTGCCTACAGAGACATGCCTATTTGCGCAGTAGTACAGATTCTGAGTATGTAACTGGGCTTGATGAAATCAGCATTTCTCTTGCTTCCCTGTGTGTAGGGAAGCTCAGTTCAGGTCATAGTGGCTCCCACAAGTGTCTCCTCAGTGTGTTCCCATTTCCTTAGAAACAGTGTATTTGCTGGGAGAAAAGTGCATTACTGTGCGCTTTCACCGTTCAGCAAATACATGTGTAGAAGCACAGCGCTAGCAGAAACGACCGTTTCTCAACGTTTTCTAACTCAGGGAACAAGTTGCACACTTCTGAGATGCAATTGGGCAATGTTGTCAGAAATGAGTTTTTTGCCTACAGAGACATGCCTATTTGCGCAGTAGTACAGATTCTGAGTATGAAACTGGGCTTGATGAAATCAGCATTTCTCTTGCTTCCCTGTGCGCAGGGAAGCTCAGTTTTAGTCACAGTAGCTCCCAGAAGTGTCTCCTCAGTGTGTTCCCATTTCCTTAGAAACAGTGTATTTGCTGGGAGAAAAGTGCATTACTGTGCGCTTTCACCGTTCAGCAAATACATGTGTAGAAGCACAGCGCTAGCAGAAACGACGGTATCTCGACGTTTTCTAACTCAGGGAACAAGTTGCACACTTCTGAGATGCATTTGGGCAACTTTGTCAGAAATGAGTTTTTTGCCTACAGAGACATGCCTATTTGCGCAGTAGTACAGATTCTGAGTATGTAACTGGGCTTGATGAAATCAGCATTTCTCTTGCTTCCCTGTGCGTAGGGAAGCTCAGTTTTAGTCACAGTAGCTCCCACAAGTGTCTCCTCAGTGTGTTCCCATTTCCTTAGAAACAGTGTATTTGCTGGGAGAAAAGTGCATTACTGTGCGCTTTCACCGTTTAGCAAATACATGTGTAGAAGCACAGCGCTAGCAGAAACAAACGTTTCTCGACGTTTTCTAACTCAGGGAACAAGTTGCACACTTCTGAGATGCATTTGGGCAACTTTGTCAGAAATGAGTTTTTTGCCTAAAGAGACATGCCTATTTGCGCAGTAGTACAGATTCTGAGTATGTAACTGGGCTTGATGAAATCAGCATTTCTCTTGTTTCCCTGTGCGTAGGGAAGCTCAGTTTTAGTCACAGTAGCTCCCACACGTGTCTCCTCATTGTGTTCCCATTTCCTTAGAAACAGTGTATTTGCTGGGAGAAAAGTGCATTACTGTGCGCTTTCACCGTTCAGCAAATACATGTGTAGAAGAACAGCGCTAGCAGAAACGACCGTTTGTCGACGTTTTCTAACTCAGGGAACAAGTTGCACACTTCTGAGATGCATTTGGGCAACATTGTCAGTAATGAGTTTTTTGCCTACAGAGACATGCCTATTTGCGCAGTAGTACACATTCAGAGTATGTAACTGCGCTTGATGAAATCAGCATTTCTCTTGCTTCCCTGTGCGTAGGGAAGCTCAGTTTTAGTCACAGTAGCTCCCACAAGTGTCTCCTCAGTGTGTTCCCATTTCCTTAGAAACAGTGTATTTGCTGGGAGAAAAGTGCATTACTGTGCGCTTTCACCGTTTAGCAAATACATGTGTAGAAGCACAGCGCTAGCAGAAACAAACATTTCTCGACGTTTTCTAACTCAGGGAACAAGTTGCACACTTCTGAGATGCATTTGGGCAACTTTGTCAGAAATGAGTTTTTTGCCTAAAGAGACATGCCTATTTGCGCAGTAGTACAGATTCTGAGTATGTAACTGGGCTTGATGAAATCAGCATTTCTCTTGCTTCCCTGTGCGTAGGGAAGCTCAGTTTTAGTCACAGTAGCTCCCACAAGTGTCTCCTCAGTGTGTTCCCAGTTCCTTAGAAACAGTGTATTTGCTGGGAGAAAAGTGCATTACTGTGCGCTTTCACCGTTCAGCAAATACATGTGTAGAAGCACAGCGCTAGCAGAAACGAACGTTTCTCGACGTTTTCTAACTCAGGGAACAAGTAACACACTTCTGAGATGCATTTCGGCAACTTTGTCAGAAATGAGTTTTTTGCCTACAGAGACATGCCTATTTGCGCAGTAGTACAGATTCTGAGTATGTAACTGGGCTTGATGAAATCAGCATTTCTCTTGCTTCCCTGTGTGTAGGGAAGCTCAGTTCAGGTCATAGTGGCTCCCACAAGTGTCTCCTCAGTGTGTTCCCATTTCCTTAGAAACAGTGTATTTGCTGGGAGAAAAGTGCATTACTGTGCGCTTTCACCGTTCAGCAAATACATGTGTAGAAGCACAGCGCTAGCAGAAACGACCGTTTCTCAACGTTTTCTAACTCAGGGAACAAGTTGCACACTTCTGAGATGCAATTGGGCAATGTTGTCAGAAATGAGTTTTTTGCCTACAGAGACATGCCTATTTGCGCAGTAGTACACATTCAGAGTATATAACTGCGCTTGATGAAATCAGCATTTCTCTTGCTTCCCTGTGCGTAGGGAAGCTCAGTTTTAGTCACAGTAGCTCCCACAAATGTCTCCTCAGTGTGTTCCCATTTCCTTAGAAACAGTGTATTTGCTGGGAGAAAAGTGCATTACTGTGCGCTTTCACCGTTCAGCAAATACATGTGTAGAAGCACAGCGCTAGCAGAAACGACGGTTTCTCGACGTTTTCTAACTCAGGGAACAAGTTGCACACTTCTGAGATGCATTTGGGCAACTTTGTCAGAAATGAGTTTTTTGCCTACAGAGACATGCCTATTTGCGCAGTAGTACAGATTCTGAGTATGTAACTGGGCTTGATGAAATCAGCATTTCTCTTGCTTCCCTGTGCGTAGGGAAGCTCAGTTTTAGTCACAGTAGCTCCCACAAGTGTCTCCTCAGTGTGTTCCCATTTCCTTAGAAACAGTGTATTTGCTGGGAGAAAAGTGCATTACTGTGCGCTTTCACCGTTTAGCAAATACATGTGTAGAAGCACAGCGCTAGCAGAAACAAACGTTTCTCGACGTTTTCTAACTCAGGGAACAAGTTGCACACTTCTGAGATGCATTTGGGCAACTTTGTCAGAAATGAGTTTTTTGCCTAAAGAGACATGCCTATTTGCGCAGTAGTACAGATTCTGAGTATGTAACTGGGCTTGATGAAATCAGCATTTCTCTTGTTTCCCTGTGCGTAGGGAAGCTCAGTTTTAGTCACAGTAGCTCCCACAAGTGTCTCCTCATTGTGTTCCCATTTCCTTAGAAACAGTGTATTTGCTGGGAGAAAAGTGCATTACTGTGCGCTTTCACCGTTCAGCAAATACATGTGTAGAAGAACAGCGCTAGCAGAAACGACCGTTTGTCGACGTTTTCTAACTCAGGGAACAAGTTGCACACTTCTGAGATGCATTTGGGCAACATTGTCAGTAATGAGTTTTTTGCCTACAGAGACATGCCTATTTGCGCAGTAGTACACATTCAGAGTATGTAACTGCGCTTGATGAAATCAGCATTTCTCTTGCTTCCCTGTGCGTAGGGAAGCTCAGTTTTAGTCACAGTAGCTCCCACAAGTGTCTCCTCAGTGTGTTCCCATTTCCTTAGAAACAGTGTATTTGCTGGGAGAAAAGTGCATTACTGTGCGCTTTCACCGTTTAGCAAATACATGTGTAGAAGCACAGCGCTAGCAGAAACAAACATTTCTCGACGTTTTCTAACTCAGGGAACAAGTTGCACACTTCTGAGATGCATTTGGGCAACTTTGTCAGAAATGAGTTTTTTGCCTAAAGAGACATGCCTATTTGCGCAGTAGTACAGATTCTGAGTATGTAACTGGGCTTGATGAAATCAGCATTTCTCTTGCTTCCCTGTGCGTAGGGAAGCTCAGTTTTAGTCACAGTAGCTCCCACAAGTGTCTCCTCAGTGTGTTCCCAGTTCCTTAGAAACAGTGTATTTGCTGGGAGAAAAGTGCATTACTGTGCGCTTTCACCGTTCAGCAAATACATGTGTAGAAGCACAGCGCTAGCAGAAACGAACGTTTCTCGACGTTTTCTAACTCAGGGAACAAGTAACACACTTCTGAGATGCATTTCGGCAACTTTGTCAGAAATGAGTTTTTTGCCTACAGAGACATGCCTATTTGCGCAGTAGTACAGATTCTGAGTATGTAACTGGGCTTGATGAAATCAGCATTTCTCTTGCTTCCCTGTGTGTAGGGAAGCTCAGTTCAGGTCATAGTGGCTCCCACAAGTGTCTCCTCAGTGTGTTCCCATTTCCTTAGAAACAGTGTATTTGCTGGGAGAAAAGTGCATTACTGTGCGCTTTCACCGTTCAGCAAATACATGTGTAGAAGCACAGCGCTAGCAGAAACGACCGTTTCTCAACGTTTTCTAACTCAGGGAACAAGTTGCACACTTCTGAGATGCAATTGGGCAATGTTGTCAGAAATGAGTTTTTTGCCTACAGAGACATGCCTATTTGCGCAGTAGTACACATTCAGAGTATATAACTGCGCTTGATGAAATCAGCATTTCTCTTGCTTCCCTGTGCGTAGGGAAGCTCAGTTTTAGTCACAGTAGCTCCCACAAATGTCTCCTCAGTGTGTTCCCATTTCCTTAGAAACAGTGTATTTGCTGGGAGAAAAGTGCATTACTGTGCGCTTTCACCGTTCAGCAAATACATGTGTAGAAGCACAGCGCTGGCAGAAACGACGGTTTCTCGAAGTTTTCTAACTCAGGGAACAAGTTGCACACTTCTGAGATGCATTTGGGCAACTTTGTCAGAAATGAGTTTTTTGCCTACAGAGACATGCCTATTTGCGCAGTAGTACAGATTCTGAGTATGAAAATGGGCTTGATGAAATCAGCATTTCTCTTGCTTCCCTGTGCGCAGGGAAGCTCAGTTTTAGTCACAGTAGCTCCCAGAAGTGTCTCCTCAGTGTGTTCCCATTTCCTTAGACAGTGTATTTGCTGGGAGAAAAGTGCATTACTGTGCGCTTTCACCGTTCAGCAAATACATGTGTAGAAGCACAGCGCTAGCAGAAACGACGGTTTCTCGACGTTTTCTAACTCAGGGAACAAGTTGCACACTTCTGAGATGCATTTGGGCAACTTTGTCAGAAATGAGTTTTTTGCCTACAGAGACATGCCTATTTGCGCAGTAGTACAGATTCTGAGTATGTAACTGGGCTTGATGAAATCAGCATTTCTCTTGCTTCCCTGTGCGTAGGGAAGCTCAGTTTTAGTCACAGTAGCTCCCACAAGTGTCTCCTCAGTGTGTTCCCATTTCCTTAGAAACAGTGTATTTGCTGGGAGAAAAGTGCATTACTGTGCGCTTTCACCGTTTAGCAAATACATGTGTAGAAGCACAGCGCTAGCAGAAACAAACATTTCTCGACGTTTTCTAACTCAGGGAACAAGTTGCACACTTCTGAGATGCATTTGGGCAACTTTGTCAGAAATGAGTTTTTTGCCTAAAGAGACATGCCTATTTGCGCAGTAGTACAGATTCTGAGTATGTAACTGGGCTTGATGAAATCAGCATTTCTCTTGCTTCCCTGTGCGAAGGGAAGCTCAGTTTTAGTCACAGTAGCTCCCACAAATGTCTCCTCAGTGTGTTCCCAGTTCCTTAGAAACAGTGTATTTGCTGGGAGAAAAGTGCATTACTGTGCGCTTTCACCGTTCAGCAAATACATGTGTAGAAGCACAGCGCTAGCAGAAACGACCGTTTCTCGACGTTTTATAACTCAGGGAACAAGTTGCACACTTCTGAGATGCATTTGGGCAACTTTGTCAGAAATGAGTTTTTTGCCTAAAGAGACATGCCTATTTGCGCAGTAGTACAGATTCTGAGTATGTAACTGGGCTTGATGAAATCAGCATTTCTCTTGCTTCCCTGTGTGTAGGGAAGCTCAGTTTTAGTCACAGTAGCTCCCACAAGTGTCTCCTCAGTGTGTTCACATTTCCTTAGAAACAGTGTATTTGCTGGGAGAAAAGTGCATTACTGTGCGCTTTCACCGTTCAGCAAATACATGTGTAGAAGCACAGCGCTAGCTGAAACTACCGTTTCTCGACGTTTTCTAACTCAGGGAACAAGTAACACACTTCTGAGATGCATTTCGGCAACTTTGTCAGAAATGAGTTTTTTGCCTACAGAGACATGCCTATTTGCGCAGTAGTACAGATTCTGAGTATGTAACTGGGCTTGATGAAATCAGCATTTCTCTTGCTTCCCTGTGTGTAGGGAAGCTCAGTTCAGGTCATAGTGGCTCCCACAAGTGTCTCCTCAGTGTGTTCCCATTTCCTTAGAAACAGTGTATTTGCTGGGAGAAAAGTGCATTACTGTGCGCTTTCACCGTTCAGCAAATACATGTGTAGAAGCACAGCGCTAGCAGAAACGACCGTTTCTCGACGTTTTCTAACTCAGGGAACAAGTTGCACACTTCTGAGATGCATTTGGGCAACTTTGTCAGAAATGAGTTTTTTGCCTACAGAGACATGCCTATTTGCGCACTAGTACAGATTCTGAGTATGTAACTGGGCTTGATGAAATCAGCATTTCTCTTGCTTCCCTGTGTGTAGGGAAGCTCAGTTTTAGTCACAGTAGCTCCCACAAGTGTCTCCTCAGTGTGTTCACATTTCCTTAGAAACAGTGTATTTGCTGGGAGAAAAGTGCATTACTGTGCGCTTTCACCGTTCAGCAAATACATGTGTAGAAGCACAGCGCTAGCAGAAACGACCGTTTCTCGACGTTTTCTAACTCAGGGAACAAGTTGCACACTTCTGAGATGCATTTGGGCAACTTTGTCAGAAATGAGTTTTTTGCCTACAGAGTCATGCCTATTTGCGCAGTAGTACAGATTCTGAGTATGTAACTGGGCTTGATGAAATCAGCATTTCTCTTGCTTCCCTGTGCGTATGGAAGCTCAGTTTTAGTCACAGTAGCTCCCACAAGTGTCTCCTCAGTGTGTTCCCATTTCCTTAGAAACAGTGTATTTGCTAGGAGAAAAGTGCATTACTGTGCGCTTTCACCGTTCAGCAAATACATGTGTAGAAGCACAGCGCTAGCTGAAACTACCGTTTCTCGACGTTTTCTAACTCAGGGAACAAGTAACACACTTCTGAGATGCATTTCGGCAACTTTGTCAGAAATAAGTTTTTTGCCTACAGAGACATGCCTATTTGCGCAGTAGTACAGATTCTGAGTATGTAACTGGGCTTGATGAAATCAGCATTTCTCTTGCTTCCCTGTGTGTAGGGAAGCTCAGTTCAGGTCATAGTGGCTCCCACAAGTGTCTCCTCAGTGTGTTCCCATTTCCTTAGAAACAGTGTATTTGCTGGGAGAAAAGTGCATTACTGTGCGCTTTCACCGTTCAGCAAATACATGTGTAGAAGCACAGCGCTAGCAGAAACGACCGTTTCTCAACGTTTTCTAACTCAGGGAACAAGTTGCACACTTCTGAGATGCAATTGGGCAATGTTGTCAGAAATGAGTTTTTTGCCTACAGAGACATGCCTATTTGCGCAGTAGTACACATTCAGAGTATATAACTGCGCTTGATGAAATCAGCATTTCTCTTGCTTCCCTGTGCGTAGGGAAGCTCAGTTTTAGTCACAGTAGCTCCCACAAATGTCTCCTCAGTGTGTTCCCATTTCCTTAGAAACAGTGTATTTGCTGGGAGAAAAGTGCATTACTGTGCGCTTTCACCGTTCAGCAAATACATGTGTAGAAGCACAGCGCTGGCAGAAACGACGGTTTCTCGAAGTTTTCTAACTCAGGGACCAAGTTGCACACTTCTGAGATGCATTTGGGCAACTTTGTCAGAAATGAGTTTTTTGCCTACAGAGACATGCCTATTTGCGCAGTAGTACAGATTCTGAGTATGAAACTGGGCTTGATGAAATCAGCATTTCTCTTGCTTCCCTGTGCGCAGGGAAGCTCAGTTTTAGTCACAGTAGCTCCCAGAAGTGTCTCCTCAGTGTGTTCCCATTTCCTTAGAAACAGTGTATTTGCTGGGAGAAAAGTGCATTACTGTGCGCTTTCACCGTTCAGCAAATACATGTGTAGAAGCACAGCGCTAGCAGAAACGACGGTTTCTCGACGTTTTCTAACTCAGGGAACAAGTTGCACACTTCTGAGATGCATTTGGGCAACTTTGTCAGAAATGAGTTTTTTGCCTACAGAGACATGCCTATTTGCGCAGTAGTACAGATTCTGAGTATGTAACTGGGCTTGATGAAATCAGCATTTCTCTTGCTTCCCTGTGCGTAGGGAAGCTCAGTTTTAGTCACAGTAGCTCCCACAAGTGTCTCCTCAGTGTGTTCCCATTTCCTTAGAAACAGTGTATTTGCTGGGAGAAAAGTGCATTACTGTGCGCTTTCACCGTTTAGCAAATACATGTGTAGAAGCACAGCGCTAGCAGAAACAAACGTTTCTCGACGTTTTCTAACTCAGGGAACAAGTTGCACACTTCTGAGATGCATTTGGGCAACTTTGTCCGAAATGAGTTTTTTGCCTACAGAGACATGCCTATTTGCGCAGTAGTACAGATTCTGAGTATGTAACTGCGCTTGATGAAATCAGCATTTCTCTTGCTTCCCTGTGCGTAGGGAAGCTCAGTTTTAGTCACAGTAGCTCCCACAAGTGTCTCCTCAGTGTGTTCCCATTTCCTTAGAAACAGTGTATTTGCTGGGAGAAAAGTGCATTAATGTGCGCTTTCACCGTTTAGCAAATACATGTGTAGAAGCACAGCGCTAGCAGAAACAAACATTTCTCGACGTTTTCTAACTCAGGGAACAAGTTGCACACTTCTGAGATGCATTTGGGCAACTTTGTCAGAAATGAGTTTTTTGCCTACAGAGACATGCCTATTTGCGCAGTAGTACAGATTCTGAGTATGTAACTGGGCTTGATGAAATCAGCATTTCTCTTGCTTCCCTGTGCGTAGGGAAGCTCAGTTTTAGTCACAGTAGCTCCCACAAGTGTCTCCTCAGTGTGTTCCCAGTTCCTTAGAAACAGTGTATTTGCTGGGAGAAAAGTGCATTACTGTGCGCTTTCACCGTTCAGCAAATACATGTGTAGAAGCACAGCGCTAGCAGAAACGAACGTTTCTCGACGTTTTCTAACTCAGGGAACAAGTGGCACACTTCTGAGATGCATTTGGGCAACTTTGTCAGAAATGAGTTTTTTGCCTACAGAGACATGCCTATTTGCGCAGTAGTACAGATTCTGAGTATGTAACTGGGCTTGATGAAATCAGCATTTCTCTTGCTTCCCTGTGTGTAGGGAAGCTCAGTTTTAGTCATAGTGGCTCCCACAAGTGTCTCCTCAGTGTGTTCCCATTTCCTTAGAAACAGTGTATTTGCTGGGAGAAGAGTGCATTACTGTGCGCTTTCACCGTTCAGCAAATACATGTGTAGAAGCACAGCGCTAGCAGAAACGACCGTTTCTCGACGTTTTCTAACTCAGGGAACAAGTTGCACACTTCTGAGATGCATTTGGGCAACTTTGTCAGAAATGAGTTTTTTGCCTAAAGAGACATGCCTATTTGCGCAGTAGTACAGATTCTGAGTATGTAACTGGGCTTGATGAAATCAGCATTTCTCTTGCTTCCCTGTGTGTAGGGAAGCTCAGTTTTAGTCACAGTAGCTCCCACAAGTGTCTCCTCAGTGTGTTCACATTTCCTTAGAAACAGTGTATTTGCTGGGAGAAAAGTGCATTACTGTGCGCTTTCACCGTTCAGCAAATACATGTGTAGAAGCACAGCGCTAGCAGAAACGACCGTTTCTCGACGTTTTCTAACTCAGGGAACAAATTGCACACTTCTGAGATGCATTTGGGCAACTTTGTCAGAAATGAGTTTTTTGCCTACAGAGTCATGCCTATTTGCGCAGTAGTACAGATTCTGAGTATGTAACTGGGCTTGATGAAATCAGCATTTCTCTTGCTTCCCTGTGCGTATGGAAGCTCAGTTTTAGTCACAGTAGCTCCCACAAGTGTCTCCTCAGTGTGTTCCCATTTCCTTAGAAACAGTGTATTTGCTGGGAGAAAAGTGCATTACTGTGCGCTTTCACCGTTCAGCAAATACATGTGTAGAAGCACAGCGCTAGCTGAAACTACCGTTTCTCGACGTTTTCTAACTCAGGGAACAAGTAACACACTTCTGAGATGCATTTCGGCAACTTTGTCAGAAATGAGTTTTTTGCCTACAGAGACATGCCTATTTGCGCAATAGTACAGATTCTGAGTATGTAACTGGGCTTGATGAAATCAGCATTTCTCTTGCTTCCCGGTGCATAGGGAAGCTCAGTTTTAGTCCCAGTAGCTCCCACAAGTGTCTCCTCAGTGTGTTCCCATTTCCTTAGAAACAGTGTATTTGCTGGGAGAAAAGTGCATTACTGTGCGCTTTCACCGTTCAGCAAATACATGTGTAGAAGCACAGCGCTAGCAGAAACGAACGTTTCTCGACGTTTTCTAACTCAGGGAACAAGTTGCACACTTCTGAGATGCATTTGGGCAACTTTGTCAGAAATGAATTTTTTGCCTACAGAGACATGCCTATTTGCGCAGTAGTACAGATTCTGAGTATGAAACTGGGCTTGATGAAATCAGCATTTCTCTTGCTTCCCTGTGCGCAGGGAAGCTCAGTTTTAGTCACAGTAGCTCCCACAAGTGTCTCCTCAGTGTGTTCCCATTTCCTTAGAAACAGTGTATTTGCTGGGAGAAAAGTGCATTACTGTGCGCTTTCACCGTTTAGCAAATACATGTGTAGAAGCACAGCGCTAGCAGAAAAAAACGTTTCTCGACGTTTTCTAACTCAGGGAACAAGTTGCACACTTCTGAGATGCATTTGGGCAACTTTGTCAGAAATGAGTTTTTTGCCTAAAGAGACATGCCTATTTGCGCAGTAGTACAGATTCTGAGTATGTAACTGGGCTTGATGAAATCAGCATTTCTCTTGCTTCCCTGTGCGTAGGGAAGCTCAGTTTTAGTCACAGTAGCTCCCACAAGTGTCTCCTCAGTGTGTTCCCAGTTCCTTAGAAACAGTGTATTTGCTGGGAGAAAAGTGCATTACTGTGCGCTTTCACCGTTCAGCAAATACATGTGTAGAAGCACAGCGCTAGCAGAAACGAACGTTTCTCGACGTTTTCTAACTCAGGGAACAAGTGGCACACTTCTGAGATGCATTTGGGCAACTTTGTCAGAAATGAGTTTTTTGCCTACAGAGACATGCCTATTTGCGCAGTAGTACAGATTCTGAGTATGTAACTGGGCTTGATGAAATCAGCATTTCTCTTGCTTCCCTGTGTGTAGGGAAGCTCAGTTTTAGTCACAGTGGCTCCCACAATTGTCTCCTCAGTGTGTTCCCATTTCCTTAGAAACAGTGTATTTGCTGGGAGAAAAGTGCATTACTGTGCGCTTTCACCGTTCAGCAAATACATGTGTAGAAGCACAGCGCTAGCAGAAACGACCGTTTCTCGACGTTTTCTAACTCAGGGAACAAGTTGCACACTTCTGAGATGCATTTGGGCAACTTTGTCAGAAATGAGTTTTTTGCCTACAGAGTCATGCCTATTTGCGCAGTAGTACAGATTCTGAGTATGTAACTGGGCTTGATGAAATCAGAATTTCTCTTGCTTCCCTGTGCGTATGGAAGCTCAGTTTTAGTCACAGTAGCTCCCACAAGTGTCTCCTCAGTGTGTTCCCATTTCCTTAGAAACAGTGTATTTGCTGGGAGAAAAGTGCATTACTGTGCGCTTTCACCGTTCAGCAAATACATGTGTAGAAGCACAGCGCTAGCTGAAACTACCGTTTCTCGACGTTTTCTAACTCAGGGAACAAGTAACACACTTCTGAGATGCATTTCGGCAACTTTGTCAGAAATGAGTTTTTTGCCTACAGAGACATGCCTATTTGCGCAGTAGTACAGATTCTGAGTATGTAACTGGGCTTGATGAAATCACCATTTCTCTTGCTTCCCTGTGTGTAGGGAAGCTCAGTGCAGGTCATAGTGGCTCCCACAAGTGTCTCCTCAGTGTGTTCCCATTTCCTTAGAAACAGTGTATTTGCTGGGAGAAAAGTGCATTACTGTGCGCTTTCACCGTTCAGCAAATACATGTGTAGAAGCACAGCACTAGCAGAAACGACCGTTTCTCGACGTTTTCTAACTCAGGGAACAAGTTGCACACTTCTGAGATGCATTTGGGCAACTTTGTCAGAAATGAATTTTTTGCCTACAGAGACATGCCTATTTGCGCAGTAGTACAGATTCTGAGTATGAAACTGGGCTTGATGAAATCAGCATTTCTCTTGCTTCCCTGTGCGCAGGGAAGCTCAGTTTTAGTCACAGTAGCTCCCACAAGTGTCTCCTCAGTGTGTTCCCATTTCCTTAGAAACAGTGTATTTGCTGGGAGAAAAGTGCATTACTGTGCGCTTTCACCGTTCAGCAAATACATGTGTAGAAGCACAGCGCTAGCAGAAACGACCGTTTCTCGACGTTTTCTAACTCAGGGAACAAGTTGCACACTTCTGAGATGCATTTGGGCAACTTTGTCAGAAATGAGTTTTTTGCCTACAGAGACATGCCTATTTGCGCAGTAGTACAGATTCTGAGTATGTAACTGGGCTTGATGAAATCAGCATTTCTCTTGCTTCCCTGTGCGTAGGGAAGCTCAGTTTTAGTCACAGTAGCTCCCACAAGTGTCTCCTCAGTGTGTTCCCATTTCCTTAGAAACAGTGTATTTACTGGGAGAAAAGTGCATTACTGTGCGCTTTCACCGTTTAGCAAATACATGTGTAGAAGCACAGCGCTAGCAGAAACAAACGTTTCTCGACGTTTTCTAACTCAGGGAACAAGTTGCACACTTCTGAGATGCATTTGGGCAACTTTGTCAGAAATGAGTTTTTTGCCTAAAGAGACATGCCTATTTGCGCAGTAGTACAGATTCTGAGTATGTAACTGGGCTTGATGAAATCAGCATTTCTCTTGTTTCCCTGTGCGTAGGGAAGCTCAGTTTTAGTCACAGTAGCTCCCACAAGTGTCTCCTCATTGTGTTCCCATTTCCTTAGAAACAGTGTATTTGCTGGGAGAAAAGTGCATTACTGTGCGCTTTCACCGTTCAGCAAATACATGTGTAGAAGCACAGCGCTAGCAGAAACGACCGTTTGTCGACGTTTTCTAACTCAGGGAACAAGTTGCACACTTCTGAGATGCATTTGGGCAACTTTGTCAGAAATGAGTTTTTTGCCTAAAGAGACATGCCTATTTGCGCAGTAGTACAGATTCTGAGTATGTAACTGGGCTTGATGAAATCAGCATTTCTCTTGCTTCCCTGTGTGTAGGGAAGCTCAGTTTTAGTCACAGTAGCTCCCACAAGTGTCTCCTCAGTGTGTTCACATTTCCTTAGAAACAGTGTATTTGCTGGGAGAAAAGTGCATTACTGTGCGCTTTCACCGTTCAGCAAATACATGTGTAGAAGCACAGCGCTAGCAGAAACGACCGTTTCTCGACGTTTTCTAACTCAGGGAACAAGTTGCACACTTCTGAGATGCATTTGGGCAACTTTGTCAGAAATGAGTTTTTTGCCTACAGAGTCATGCCTATTTGCGCAGTAGTACAGATTCTGAGTATGTAACTGGGCTTGATGAAATCAGCATTTCTCTTGCTTCCCTGTGCGTATGGAAGCTCAGTTTTAGTCACAGTAGCTCCCACAAGTGTCTCCTCAGTGTGTTCCCATTTCCTTAGAAACAGTGTATTTGCTGGGAGAAAAGTGCATTACTGTGCGCTTTCACCGTTCAGCAAATACATGTGTAGAAGCACAGCGCTAGCTGAAACTACCGTTTCTCGACGTTTTCTAACTCAGGGAACAAGTAACACACTTCTGAGATGCATTTCGGCAACTTTGTCAGAAATGAGTTTTTTGCCTACAGAGACATGCCTATTTGCGCAATAGTACAGATTCTGAGTATGTAACTGGGCTTGATGAAATCAGCATTTCTCTTGCTTCCCGGTGCATAGGGAAGCTCAGTTTTAGTCCCAGTAGCTCCCACAAGTGTCTCCTCAGTGTGTTCCCATTTCCTTAGAAACAGTGTATTTGCTGGGAGAAAAGTGCATTACTGTGCGCTTTCACCGTTCAGCAAATACATGTGTAGAAGCACAGCGCTAGCAGAAACGAACGTTTCTCGACGTTTTCTAACTCAGGGAACAAGTTGCACACTTCTGAGATGCATTTGGGCAACTTTGTCAGAAATGAATTTTTTGCCTACAGAGACATGCCTATTTGCGCAGTAGTACAGATTCTGAGTATGAAACTGGGCTTGATGAAATCAGCATTTCTCTTGCTTCCCTGTGCGCAGGGAAGCTCAGTTTTAGTCACAGTAGCTCCCACAAGTGTCTCCTCAGTGTGTTCCCATTTCCTTAGAAACAGTGTATTTGCTGGGAGAAAAGTGCATTACTGTGTGCTTTCACCGTTCAGAAAATACATGTGTAGAAGCACAGCGCTAGCAGAAACGACCGTTTCTCGACGTTTTCTAACTCAGGGAACAAGTTGCACACTTCTGAGATGCATTTGGGCAACTTTGTCAGAAATGAGTTTTTTGCCTACAGAGACATGCCTATTTGCGCAGTAGTACAGATTCTGAGTATGTAACTGGGCTTGATGAAATCAGCATTTCTCTTGCTTCCCTGTGCGTAGGGAAGCTCAGTTTTAGTCACAGTAGCTCCCACAAGTGTCTCCTCAGTGTGTTCCCATTTCCTTAGAAACAGTGTATTTGCTGGGAGAAAAGTGCATTACTGTGCGCTTTCACCGTTTAGCAAATACATGTGTAGAAGCACAGCGCTAGCAGAAAAAAACGTTTCTCGACGTTTTCTAACTCAGGGAACAAGTTGCACACTTCTGAGATGCATTTGGGCAACTTTGTCAGAAATGAGTTTTTTGCCTACAGAGACATGCCTATTTGCGCAGTAGTACAGATTCTGAGTATGTAACTGGGCTTGATGAAATCAGCATTTCTCTTGTTTCCCTGTGCGTAGGGAAGCTCAGTTTTAGTCACAGTAGCTCCCACAAGTGTCTCCTCATTGTGTTCCCATTTCCTTAGAAACAGTGTATTTGCTGGGAGAAAAGTGCATTACTGTGTGCTTTCACCGTTCAGCAAACACATGTGTAGAAGCACAGCGCTAGCAGAAACGAACGTTTCTCGACGTTTTCTAACTCAGGGAACAAGTGGCACACTTCTGAGATGCATTTGGGCAACATTGTCAGTAATGAGTTTTTTGCCTACAGAGACATGCCTATTTGCGCAGTAGTACACATTCAGAGTATGGAACTGCGCTTGATGAAATCAGCATTTCTCTTGCTTCCCTGTGCGTAGGGAAGCTCAGTTTTAGTCACAGTAGCTCCCACAAGTGTCTCCTCAGTGTGTTCCCATTTCCTTAGAAACAGTGTATTTGCTGGGAGAAAAGTGCATTACTGTGCGCTTTCACCGTTTAGCAAATACATGTGTAGAAGCACAGCGCTAGCAGAAACAAACATTTCTCGACGTTTTCTAACTCAGGGAACAAGTTGCACACTTCTGAGATGCATTTGGGCAACTTTGTCAGAAATGAGTTTTTTGCATACAGAGACATGCCTATTTGCGCAGTAGTACAGATTCTGAGTATGTAACTGGGCTTGATGAAATCAGCATTTCTCTTGCTTCCCTGTGTGTAGGGAAGCTCAGTTTTAGTCATAGTGGCTCCCACAAGTGTATCCTCAGTGTGTTCCCATTTCCTTAGAAACAGTGTATTTGCTGGGAGAAGAGTGCATTACTGTGCGCTTTCACCGTTCAGCAAATACATGTGTAGAAGCACAGCGCTAGCAGAAACGACCGTTTCTCGACGTTTTCTAACTCAGGGAACAAGTTGCACACTTCTGAGATGCATTTGGGCAACTTTGTCAGAAATGAGTTTTTTGCCTAAAGAGACATGCCTATTTGCGCAGTAGTACAGATTCTGAGTATGTAACTGGGCTTGATGAAATCAGCATTTCTCTTGCTTCCCTGTGTGTAGGGAAGCTCAGTTTTAGTCACAGTAGCTCCCACAAGTGTCTCCTCAGTGTGTTCACATTTCCTTAGAAACAGTGTATTTGCTGGGAGAAAAGTGCATTACTGTGCGCTTTCACCGTTCAGCAAATACATGTGTAGAAGCACAGCGCTAGCAGAAACGACCGTTTCTCGACGTTTTCTAACTCAGGGAACAAGTTGCACACTTCTGAGATGCATTTGGGCAACTTTGTCAGAAATGAGTTTTTTGCCTACAGAGTCATGCCTATTTGCGCAGTAGTACAGATTCTGAGTATGTAACTGGGCTTGATGAAATCAGCATTTCTCTTGCTTCCCTGTGCGTATGGAAGCTCAGTTTTAGTCACAGTAGCTCCCACAAGTGTCTCCTCAGTGTGTTCCCATTTCCTTAGAAACAGTGTATTTGCTGGGAGAAAAGTGCATTACTGTGCGCTTTCACCGTTCAGCAAATACATGTGTAGAAGCACAGCGCTAGCTGAAACTACCGTTTCTCGACGTTTTCTAACTCAGGGAACAAGTAACACACTTCTGAGATGCATTTCGGCAACTTTGTCAGAAATAAGTTTTTTGCCTACAGAGACATGCCTATTTGCGCAGTAGTACAGATTCTGAGTATGTAACTGGGCTTGATGAAATCAGCATTTCTCTTGCTTCCCTGTGTGTAGGGAAGCTCAGTTCAGCTCATAGTGGCTCCCACAAGTGTCTCCTCAGTGTGTTCCCATTTCCTTAGAAACAGTGTATTTGCTGGGAGAAAAGTGCATTACTGTGCGCTTTCACCGTTCAGCAAATACATATGTAGAAGCACAGCGCTAGCAGAAACGACCGTTTCTCGACGTTTTCTAACTCAGGGAACAAGTTGCACACTTCTGAGATGCATTTGGGCAACTTTGTCAGAAATGAGTTTTTTGCCTACAGAGACATGCCTATTTGCGCACTAGTACAGATTCTGAGTATGTAACTGGGCTTGATGAAATCAGCATTTCTCTTGCTTCCCTGTGTGTAGGGAAGCTCAGTTTTAGTCACAGTGGCTCCCACAAGTGTCTCCTCAGTGTGTTCCCATTTCCTTAGAAACAGTGTATTTGCTGGGAGAAAAGTGCATTACTGTGCGCTTTCACCGTTCAGCAAATACATGTGTAGAAGCACAGCGCTAGCAGAAACGACCGTTTCTCGACGTTTTCTAACTCAGGGAACAAGTTGCACACTTCTGAGATGCATTTGGGCAACTTTGTCAGAAATGAGTTTTTTGCCTACAGAGTCATGCCTATTTGCGCAGTAGTACAGATTCTGAGTATGTAACTGGGCTTGATGAAATCAGAATTTCTCTTGCTTCCCTGTGCGTATGGAAGCTCAGTTTTAGTCACAGTAGCTCCCACAAGTGTCTCCTCAGTGTGTTCCCATTTCCTTAGAAACAGTGTATTTGCTGGGAGAAAAGTGCATTACTGTGCGCTTTCACCGTTCAGCAAATACATGTGTAGAAGCACAGCGCTAGCTGAAACTACCGTTTCTCGACGTTTTCTAACTCAGGGAACAAGTAACACACTTCTGAGATGCATTTCGGCAACTTTGTCAGAAATGAGTTTTTTGCCTACAGAGACATGCCTATTTGCGCAGTAGTACAGATTCTGAGTATGTAACTGGGCTTGATGAAATCACCATTTCTCTTGCTTCCCTGTGTGTAGGGAAGCTCAGTGCAGGTCATAGTGGCTCCCACAAGTGTCTCCTCAGTGTGTTCCCATTTCCTTAGAAACAGTGTATTTGCTGGGAGAAAAGTGCATTACTGTGCGCTTTCACCGTTCAGCAAATACATGTGTAGAAGCACAGCGCTAGCAGAAACGACCGTTTCTCGACGTTTTCTAATTCAGGGAACAAGTTGCACACTTCTGAGATGCATTTGGGCAACTTTGTCAGAAATGAATTTTTTGCCTACAGAGACATGCCTATTTGCGCAGTAGTACAGATTCTGAGTATGAAACTGGGCTTGATGAAATCAGCATTTCTCTTGCTTCCCTGTGCGCAGGGAAGCTCAGTTTTAGTCACAGTAGCTCCCACAAGTGTCTCCTCAGTGTGTTCCCATTTCCTTAGAAACAGTGTATTTGCTGGGAGAAAAGTGCATTACTGTGCGCTTTCACCGTTCAGCAAATACATGTGTAGAAGCACAGCGCTAGCAGAAACGACCGTTTCTCGACGTTTTCTAACTCAGGGAACAAGTTGCACACTTCTGAGATGCATTTGGGCAACTTTGTCAGAAATGAGTTTTTTGCCTACAGAGACATGCCTATTTGCGCAGTAGTACAGATTCTGAGTATGTAACTGGGCTTGATGAAATCAGCATTTCTCTTGCTTCCCTGTGCGTAGGGAAGCTCAGTTTTAGTCACAGTAGCTCCCACAAGTGTCTCCTCATTGTGTTCCCATTTCCTTAGAAACAGTGTATTTGCTGGGAGAAAAGTGCATTACTGTGCGCTTTCACCGTTCAGCAAATACATGTGTAGAAGCCCAGCGCTAGCAGAAACGACCGTTTGTCGACGTTTTCTAACTCAGGGAACAAGTTGCACACTTCTGAGATGCATTTGGGCAACATTGTCAGTAATGAGTTTTTTGCCTACAGAGACATGCCTATTTGCGCAGTAGTACACATTCAGAGTATGTAACTGCGCTTGATGAAATCAGCATTTCTCTTGCTTCCCTGTGCGTAGGGAAGCTCAGTTTTAGTCACAGTAGCTCCCACAAGTGTCTCCTCAGTGTGTTCCCATTTCCTTAGAAACAGTGTATTTGCTGGGAGAAAAGTGCATTACTGTGCGCTTTCACCGTTTAGCAAATACATGTGTAGAAGCACAGCGCTAGCAGAAACAAACATTTCTCGACGTTTTCTAACTCAGGGAACAAGTTGCACACTTCTGAGATGCATTTGGGCAACTTTGTCAGAAATGAGTTTTTTGCCTAAAGAGACATGCCTATTTGCGCAGTAGTACAGATTCTGAGTATGTAACTGGGCTTGATGAAATCAGCATTTCTCTTGCTTCCCTGTGCGTAGGGAAGCTCAGTTTTAGTCACAGTAGCTCCCACAAGTGTCTCCTCAGTGTGTTCCCATTTCCTTAGAAACAGTGTATTTGCTGGGAGAAAAGTGCATTACTGTGCGCTTTCACCGTTCAGCAAATACATGTGTAGAAGCACAGCGCTAGCAGAAACGAACGTTTCTCGACGTTTTCTAACTCAGGGAACAAGTGGCACACTTCTGAGATGCATTTGGGCAACTTTGTCAGAAATGAGTTTTTTGCATACAGAGACATGCCTATTTGCGCAGTAGTACAGATTCTGAGTAGGTAACTGGGCTTGATGAAATCAGCATTTCTCTTGCTTCCCTGTGTGTAGGGAAGCTCAGTTTTAGTCATAGTGGCTCCCACAAGTGTATCCTCAGTGTGTTCCCATTTCCTTAGAAACAGTGTATTTGCTGGGAGAAGAGTGCATTACTGTGCGCTTTCACCGTTCAGCAAATACATGTGTAGAAGCACAGCGCTAGCAGAAACGACCGTTTCTCGACGTTTTCTAACTCAGGGAACAAGTTGCACACTTCTGAGATGCATTTGGGCAACTTTGTCAGAAATGAGTTTTTTGCCTAAAGAGACATGCCTATTTGCGCAGTAGTACAGATTCTGAGTATGTAACTGGGCTTGATGAAATCAGCATTTCTCTTGCTTCCCTGTGTGTAGGGAAGCTCAGTTTTAGTCACAGTAGCTCCCACAAGTGTCTCCTCAGTGTGTTCCCATTTCCTTAGAAACAGTGTATTTGCTGGGAGAAAAGTGCATTACTGTGCGCTTTCACCGTTCAGCAAATACATGTGTAGAAGCACAGCGCTAGCAGAAACGACCGTTTCTCGACGTTTTCTAACTCAGGGAACAAGTTGCACACTTCTGAGATGCATTTGGGCAACTTTGTCAGAAATGAGTTTTTTGCCTACAGAGTCATGCCTATTTGCGCAGTAGTACAGATTCTGAGTATGTAACTGGGCTTGATGAAATCAGGATTTCTCTTGCTTCCCTGTGCGTATGGAAGCTCAGTTTTAGTCACAGTAGCTCCCACAAGTGTCTCCTCAGTGTGTTCCCATTTCCTTAGAAACAGTGTATTTGCTGGGAGAAAAGTGCATTACTGTGCGCTTTCACCGTTCAGCAAATACATGTGTAGAAGCACAGCGCTAGCAGAAACGACCGTTTGTCGACGTTTTCTAACTCAGGGAACAAGTTGCACACTTCTGAGATGCATTTGGGCAACATTGTCAGTAATGAGTTTTTTGCCTACAGAGACATGCCTATTTGCGCAGTAGTACACATTCAGAGTATGTAACTGCGCTTGATGAAATCAGCATTTCTCTTGCTTCCCTGTGCGTAGGGAAGCTCAGTTTTAGTCACAGTAGCTCCCACAAGTGTCTCCTCAGTGTGTTCCCAGTTCCTTAGAAACAGTGTATTTGCTGGGAGAAAAGTGCATTACTGTGCGCTTTCACCGTTCAGCAAATACATGTGTAGAAGCACAGCGCTAGCAGAAACGAACGTTTCTCGACGTTTTCTAACTCAGGGAACAAGTGGCACACTTCTGAGATGCATTTGGGCAACTTTGTCAGAAATGAGTTTTTTGCCTACAGAGACATGCCTATTTGCGCAGTAGTACAGATTCTGAGTATGTAACTGGGCTTGATGAAATCAGCATTTCTCTTGCTTCCCTGTGTGTAGGGAAGCTCAGTTTTAGTCATAGTGGCTCCCACAAGTGTCTCCTCAGTGTGTTCCCATTTCCTTAGAAACAGTGTATTTGCTGGGAGAAGAATGCATTACTGTGCGCTTTCACCGTTCAGCAAATACATGTGTAGAAGCACAGCGCTAGCAGAAACGACCGTTTCTCGACGTTTTCTAACTCAGGGAACAAGTTGCACACTTCTGAGATGCATTTGGGCAACTTTGTCAGAAATGAGTTTTTTGCCTAAAGAGACATGCCTATTTGCGCAGTAGTACAGATTCTGAGTATGTAACTGGGCTTGATGAAATCAGCATTTCTCTTGCTTCCCTGTGTGTAGGGAAGCTCAGTTTTAGTCACAGTAGCTCCCACAAGTGTCTCCTCAGTGTGTTCACATTTCCTTAGAAACAGTGTATTTGCTGGGAGAAAAGTGCATTACTGTGCGCTTTCACCGTTCAGCAAATACATGTGTAGAAGCACAGCGCTAGCAGAAACGACCGTTTCTCGACGTTTTCTAACTCAGGGAACAAGTTGCACACTTCTGAGATGCATTTGGGCAACTTTGTCAGAAATGAGTTTTTTGCCTACAGAGTCATGCCTATTTGCGCAGTAGTACAGATTCTGAGTATGTAACTGGGCTTGATGAAATCAGCATTTCTCTTGCTTCCCTGTGCGTATGGAAGCTCAGTTTTAGTCACAGTAGCTCCCACAAGTGTCTCCTCAGTGTGTTCCCATTTCCTTAGAAACAGTGTATTTGCTGGGAGAAAAGTGCATTACTGTGCGCTTTCACCGTTCAGCAAATACATGTGTAGAAGCACAGCGCTAGCTGAAACTACCGTTTCTCGACGTTTTCTAACTCAGGGAACAAGTAACACACTTCTGAGATGCATTTCGGCAACTTTGTCAGAAATGAGTTTTTTGCCTACAGAGACATGCCTATTTGCGCAATAGTACAGATTCTGAGTATGTAACTGGGCTTGATGAAATCAGCATTTCTCTTGCTTCCCGGTGCATAGGGAAGCTCAGTTTTAGTCCCAGTAGCTCCCACAAGTGTCTCCTCAGTGTGTTCCCATTTCCTTAGAAACAGTGTATTTGCTGGGAGAAAAGTGCATTACTGTGCGCTTTCACCGTTCAGCAAATACATGTGTAGAAGCACAGCGCTAGCAGAAACGAACGTTTCTCGACGTTTTCTAACTCAGGGAACAAGTTGCACACTTCTGAGATGCATTTGGGCAACTTTGTCAGAAATGAATTTTTTGCCTACAGAGACATGCCTATTTGCGCAGTAGTACAGATTCTGAGTATGAAACTGGGCTTGATGAAATCAGCATTTCTCTTGCTTCCCTGTGCGCAGGGAAGCTCAGTTTTAGTCACAGTAGCTCCCACAAGTGTCTCCTCAGTGTGTTCCCATTTCCTTAGAAACAGTGTATTTGCTGGGAGAAAAGTGCATTACTGTGTGCTTTCACCGTTCAGAAAATACATGTGTAGAAGCACAGCGCTAGCAGAAACGAACGTTTCTCGACGTTTTCTAACTCAGGGAACAAGTTGCACACTTCTGAGATGCATTTGGGCAACTTTGTCAGAAATGAGTTTTTTGCCTACAGAGACATGCCTATTTGCGCAGTAGTACAGATTCTGAGTATGTAACTGGGCTTGATGAAATCAGCATTTCTCTTGCTTCCCTGTGCGTAGGGAAGCTCAGTTTTAGTCACAGTAGCTCCCACAAGTGTCTCCTCAGTGTGTTCCCATTTCCTTAGAAACAGTGTATTTGCTGGGAGAAAAGTGCATTACTGTGCGCTTTCACCGTTTAGCAAATACATGTGTAGAAGCACAGCGCTAGCAGAAAAAAACGTTTCTCGACGTTTTCTAACTCAGGGAACAAGTTGCACACTTCTGAGATGCATTTGGGCAACTTTGTCAGAAATGAGTTTTTTGCCTAAAGAGACATGCCTATTTGCGCAGTAGTACAGATTCTGAGTATGTAACTGGGCTTGATGAAATCAGCATTTCTCTTGTTTCCCTGTGCGTAGGGAAGCTCAGTTTTAGTCACAGTAGCTCCCACAAGTGTCTCCTCATTGTGTTCCCATTTCCTTAGAAACAGTGTATTTGCTGGGAGAAAAGTGCATTACTGTGCGCTTTCACCGTTCAGCAAACACATGTGTAGAAGCACAGCGCTAGCAGAAACGAACGTTTCTCGACGTTTTCTAACTCAGGGAACAAGTGGCACACTTCTGAGATGCATTTGGGCAACATTGTCAGTAATGAGTTTTTTGCCTACAGAGACATGCCTATTTGCGCAGTAGTACACATTCAGAGTATGGAACTGCGCTTGATGAAATCAGCATTTCTCTTGCTTCCCTGTGCGTAGGGAAGCTCAGTTTTAGTCACAGTAGCTCCCACAAGTGTCTCCTCAGTGTGTTCCCATTTCCTTAGAAACAGTGTATTTGCTGGGAGAAAAGTGCATTACTGTGCGCTTTCACCGTTTAGCAAATACATGTGTAGAAGCACAGCGCTAGCAGAAACAAACATTTCTCGACGTTTTCTAACTCAGGGAACAAGTTGCACACTTCTGAGATGCATTTGGGCAACTTTGTCAGAAATGAGTTTTTTGCCTAAAGAGACATGCCTATTTGCGCAGTAGTACAGATTCTGAGTATGTAACTGGGCTTGATGAAATCAGCATTTCTCTTGCTTCCCTGTGCGTAGGGAAGCTCAGTTTTAGTCACAGTAGCTCCCACAAGTGTCTCCTCAGTGTGTTCCCATTTCCTTAGAAACAGTGTATTTGCTGGGAGAAAAGTGCATTACTGTGCGCTTTCACCGTTCAGCAAATACATGTGTAGAAGCACAGCGCTAGCAGAAACGAACGTTTCTCGACGTTTTCTAACTCAGGGAACAAGTGGCACACTTCTGAGATGCATTTGGGCAACTTTGTCAGAAATGAGTTTTTTGCATACAGAGACATGCCTATTTGCGCAGTAGTACAGATTCTGAGTATGTAACTGGGCTTGATGAAATCAGCATTTCTCTTGCTTCCCTGTGTGTAGGGAAGCTCAGTTTTTGTCATAGTGGCTCCCACAAGTGTATCCTCAGTGTGTTCCCATTTCCTTAGAAACAGTGTATTTGCTGGGAGAAGAGTGCATTACTGTGCGCTTTCACCGTTCACCAAATACATGTGTAGAAGCACAGCGCTAGCAGAAACGACCGTTTCTCGACGTTTTCTATCTCAGGGAACAAGTTGCACACTTCTGAGATGCATTTGGGCAACTTTGTCAGAAATGAGTTTTTTGCCTAAAGAGACATGCCTATTTGCGCAGTAGTACAGATTCTGAGTATGTAACTGGGCTTGATGAAATCAGCATTTCTCTTGCTTCCCTGTGTGTAGGGAAGCTCAGTTTTAGTCACAGTAGCTCCCACAAGTGTCTCCTCAGTGTGTTCCCATTTCCTTAGAAACAGTGTATTTGCTGGGAGAAAAGTGCATTACTGTGCGCTTTCACCGTTCAGCAAATACATGTGTAGAAGCACAGCGCTAGCAGAAACGAACGTTTCTCGACGTTTTCTAACTCAGGGAACAAGTTGCACACTTCTGAGATGCATTTGGGCAACTTTGTCAGAAATGAGTTTTTTGCCTACAGAGTCATGCCTATTTGCGCAGTAGTACAGATTCTGAGTATGTAACTGGGCTTGATGAAATCAGCATTTCTCTTGCTTCCCTGTGCGTATGGAAGCTCAGTTTTAGTCACAGTAGCTCCCACAAGTGTCTCCTCAGTGTGTTCCCATTTCCTTAGAAACAGTGTATTTGCTGGGAGAAAAGTGCATTACTGTGCGCTTTCACCGTTCAGCAAATACATGTGTAGAAGCACAGCGCTAGCTGAAACTACCGTTTCTCGACGTTTTCTAACTCAGGGAACAAGTAACACACTTCTGAGATGCATTTCGGCAACTTTGTCAGAAATGAGTTTTTTGCCTACAGAGACATGCCTATTTGCGCAGTAGTACAGATTCTGAGTATGTAACTGGGCTTGATGAAATCAGCATTTCTCTTGCTTCCCTGTGTGTAGGGAAGCTCAGTTCAGGTCATAGTGGCTCCCACAAGTGTCTCCTCAGTGTGTTCCCATTTCCTTAGAAACAGTGTATTTGCTGGGAGAAAAGTGCATTACTGTGCGCTTTCACCGTTCAGCAAATACATATGTAGAAGCACAGCGCTAGCAGAAACGACCGTTTCTCGACGTTTTCTAACTCAGGGAACAAGTTGCACACTTCTGAGATGCATTTGGGCAACTTTGTCAGAAATGAGTTTTTTGCCTACAGAGACATGCCTATTTGCGCAGTAGTACAGATTCTGAGTATGTAACTGGGCTTGATGAAATCAGCATTTCTCTTGCTTCCCGGTGCATAGGGAAGCTCAGTTTTAGTCCCAGTAGCTCCCACAAGTGTCTCCTCAGTGTGTTCCCATTTCCTTAGAAACAGTGTATTTGCTGGGAGAAAAGTGCATTACTGTGCGCTTTCACCGTTCAGCAAATACATGTGTAGAAGCACAGCGCTAGCAGAAACGAACGTTTCTCGACGTTTTCTAACTCAGGGAACAAGTTGCACACTTCTGAGATGCATTTGGGCAACTTTGTCAGAAATGAATTTTTTGCCTACAGAGACATGCCTATTTGCGCAGTAGTACAGATTCTGAGTATGTAACTGGGCTTGATGAAATCAGCATTTCTCTTGCTTCCCTGTGCGTAGGGAAGCTCAGTTTTAGTCAAAGTAGCTCCCACAAGTGTCTCCTCAGTGTGTTCCCAGTTCCTTAGAAACAGTGTATTTGCTGGGAGAAAAGTGCATTACTGTGCGCTTTCACCGTTCAGCAAATACATGTGTAGAAGCACAGCGCTAGCAGAAACGACCGTTTCTCGACGTTTTCTAACTCAGGGAACAAGTGGCACACTTCTGAGATGCATTTGGGCAACTTTGTCAGAAATGAGTTTTTTGCCTACAGAGACATGCCTATTTGCGCACTAGTACAGATTCTGAGTATGTAACTGGGCTTGATGAAATCAGCATTTCTCTTGCTTCCCTGTGCGTAGGGAAGCTCAGTTTTAGTCACAGTAGCTCCCACAAGTGTCTCCTCAGTGTGTTCCCATTTCCTTAGAAACAGTGTATTTGCTGGGAGAAAAGTGCATTACTGTGCGCTTTCACCGTTCAGCAAATACATGTGTAGAAGCACAGCGCTAGCAGAAACGAACGTTTCTCGACGTTTTCTAACTCAGGGAACAAGTTGCACACTTCTTAGATGCATTTGGGCAACTTTGTCAGAAATGAGTTTTTTGCCTAAAGAGACATGCCTATTTGCGCAGTAGTACAGATTCTGAGTATGTAACTGGGCTTGATGAAATCAGCATTTCTCTTGCTTCCCTGTGCGTAGGGAAGCTCAGTTTTAGTCACAGTAGCTCCCACAAGTGTCTCCTCAGTGTGTTCCCATTTCCTTAGAAACAGTGTATTTGCTGGGAGAAAAGTGCATTACTGTGCGCTTTCACCGTTCAGCAAATACATGTGTAGAAGCACAGCGCTAGCAGAAACGAACGTTTCTCGACGTTTTCTAACTCAGGGAACAAGTTGCACACTTCTGAGATGCATTTGGGCAACTTTGTCAGAAATGAGTTTTTTGCCTACAGAGTCATGCCTATTTGCGCAGTAGTACAGATTCTGAGTATGTAACTGGGCTTGATGAAATCAGCATTTCTCTTGCTTCCCTGTGCGTAAGGAAGCTCAGTTTTAGTCACAGTAGCTCCCACAAGTGTCTCCTCAGTGTGTTCCCATTTCCTTAGAAACAGTGTATTTGCTTGGAGAAAAGTGCATTACTGTGCGCTTTCACCGTTCAGCAAATACATGTGTAGAAGCACAGCGCTAGCAGAAACGAACGTTTCTCGACGTTTTCTAACTCAGGGAACAAGTTGCACACTTCTGAGATGCATTTGGGCAACTTTGTCAGAAATGAGTTTTTTGCCTACAGAGACATGCCTATTTGCGCAGTAGGACAGATTCTGAGTATGTAACTGGGCTTGATGAAACCAGCATTTCTCTTGCTTCCCTGTGCGTAGGGAAGCACAGTTTTAGTCACAGTAGCTCCCACAAGTGTCTCCTCAGTGTGTTCCCATTTCCTTAGAAACAGTGTATTTGCTGGGAGAAAAGTGCATTACTGTGCGCTTTCACCGTTCAGCAAATACATGTGTAGAAGCACAGCGCTAGCAGAAACGACCGTTTCTCGACGTTTTCTAACTCAGGGAACAAGTTGCACACTTCTGAGATGCATTTGGGCAACTTTGTCAGAAATGAGTTTTTTGCCTAAAGAGACATGCCTATTTGCGCAGTAGTACAGATTCTGAGTATGTAACTGGGCTTGATGAAATCAGCATTTCTCTTGCTTCCCTGTGTGTAGGGAAGCTCAGTTTTAGTCACAGTAGCTCCCACAAGTGTCTCCTCAGTGTGTTCACATTTCCTTAGAAACAGTGTATTTGCTGGGAGAAAAGTGCATTACTGTGCGCTTTCACCGTTCAGCAAATACATGTGTAGAAGCACAGCGCTAGCAGAAACGACCGTTTCTCGACGTTTTCTAACTCAGGGAACAAGTTGCACACTTCTGAGATGCATTTGGGCAACTTTGTCAGAAATGAGTTTTTTGCCTACAGAGTCATGCCTATTTGCGCAGTAGTACAGATTCTGAGTATGTAACTGGGCTTGATGAAATCAGCATTTCTCTTGCTTCCCTGTGCGTATGGAAGCTCAGTTTTAGTCACAGTAGCTCCCACAAGTGTCTCCTCAGTGTGTTCCCATTTCCTTAGAAACAGTGTATTTGCTGGGAGAAAAGTGCATTACTGTGCGCTTTCACCGTTCAGCAAATACATGTGTAGAAGCACAGCGCTAGCAGAAACGAACGTTTCTCGACGTTTTCTAACTCAGGGAACAAGTTGCACACTTCTTAGATGCATTTGGGCAACTTTGTCAGAAATGAGTTTTTTGCCTAAAGAGACATGCCTATTTGCGCAGTAGTACAGATTCTGAGTATGTAACTGGGCTTGATGAAATCAGCATTTCTCTTGCTTCCCGGTGCATAGGGAAGCTCAGTTTTAGTCCCAGTAGCTCCCACAAGTGTCTCCTCAGTGTGTTCCCATTTCCTTAGAAACAGTGTATTTGCTGGGAGAAAAGTGCATTACTGTGCGCTTTCACCGTTCAGCAAATACATGTGTAGAAGCACAGCGCTAGCAGAAACGAACGTTTCTCGACGTTTTCTAACTCAGGGAACAAGTTGCACACTTCTGAGATGCATTTGGGCAACTTTGTCAGAAATGAATTTTTTGCCTACAGAGACATGCCTATTTGCGCAGTAGTACAGATTCTGAGTATGTAACTGGGCTTGATGAAATCAGCATTTCTCTTGCTTCCCTGTGCGTAGGGAAGCTCAGTTTTAGTCAAAGTAGCTCCCACAAGTGTCTCCTCAGTGTGTTCCCAGTTCCTTAGAAACAGTGTATTTGCTGGGAGAAAAGTGCATTACTGTGCGCTTTCACCGTTCAGCAAATACATGTGTAGAAGCACAGCGCTAGCAGAAACGACCGTTTCTCGACGTTTTCTAACTCAGGGAACAAGTGGCACACTTCTGAGATGCATTTGGGCAACTTTGTCAGAAATGAGTTTTTTGCCTACAGAGACATGCCTATTTGCGCACTAGTACAGATTCTGAGTATGTAACTGGGCTTGATGAAATCAGCATTTCTCTTGCTTCCCTGTGCGTAGGGAAGCTCAGTTTTAGTCACAGTAGCTCCCACAAGTGTCTCCTCAGTGTGTTCCCATTTCCTTAGAAACAGTGTATTTGCTGGGAGAAAAGTGCATTACTGTGCGCTTTCACCGTTCAGCAAATACATGTGTAGAAGCACAGCGCTAGCAGAAACGAACGTTTCTCGACGTTTTCTAACTCAGGGAACAAGTTGCACACTTCTTAGATGCATTTGGGCAACTTTGTCAGAAATGAGTTTTTTGCCTAAAGAGACATGCCTATTTGCGCAGTAGTACAGATTCTGAGTATGTAACTGGGCTTGATGAAATCAGCATTTCTCTTGCTTCCCTGTGCGTAGGGAAGCTCAGTTTTAGTCACAGTAGCTCCCACAAGTGTCTCCTCAGTGTGTTCCCATTTCCTTAGAAACAGTGTATTTGCTGGGAGAAAAGTGCATTACTGTGCGCTTTCACCGTTCAGCAAATACATGTGTAGAAGCACAGCGCTAGCAGAAACGAACGTTTCTCGACGTTTTCTAACTCAGGGAACAAGTTGCACACTTCTGAGATGCATTTGGGCAACTTTGTCAGAAATGAGTTTTTTGCCTACAGAGTCATGCCTATTTGCGCAGTAGTACAGATTCTGAGTATGTAACTGGGCTTGATGAAATCAGCATTTCTCTTGCTTCCCTGTGCGTAAGGAAGCTCAGTTTTAGTCACAGTAGCTCCCACAAGTGTCTCCTCAGTGTGTTCCCATTTCCTTAGAAACAGTGTATTTGCTTGGAGAAAAGTGCATTACTGTGCGCTTTCACCGTTCAGCAAATACATGTGTAGAAGCACAGCGCTAGCAGAAACGAACGTTTCTCGACGTTTTCTAACTCAGGGAACAAGTTGCACACTTCTGAGATGCATTTGGGCAACTTTGTCAGAAATGAGTTTTTTGCCTACAGAGACATGCCTATTTGCGCAGTAGGACAGATTCTGAGTATGTAACTGGGCTTGATGAAACCAGCATTTCTCTTGCTTCCCTGTGCGTAGGGAAGCACAGTTTTAGTCACAGTAGCTCCCACAAGTGTCTCCTCAGTGTGTTCCCATTTCCTTAGAAACAGTGTATTTGCTGGGAGAAAAGTGCATTACTGTGCGCTTTCACCGTTCAGCAAATACATGTGTAGAAGCACAGCGCTAGCAGAAACGACCGTTTCTCGACGTTTTCTAACTCAGGGAACAAGTTGCACACTTCTGAGATGCATTTGGGCAACTTTGTCAGAAATGAGTTTTTTGCCTAAAGAGACATGCCTATTTGCGCAGTAGTACAGATTCTGAGTATGTAACTGGGCTTGATGAAATCAGCATTTCTCTTGCTTCCCTGTGTGTAGGGAAGCTCAGTTTTAGTCACAGTAGCTCCCACAAGTGTCTCCTCAGTGTGTTCACATTTCCTTAGAAACAGTGTATTTGCTGGGAGAAAAGTGCATTACTGTGCGCTTTCACCGTTCAGCAAATACATGTGTAGAAGCACAGCGCTAGCAGAAACGACCGTTTCTCGACGTTTTCTAACTCAGGGAACAAGTTGCACACTTCTGAGATGCATTTGGGCAACTTTGTCAGAAATGAGTTTTTTGCCTACAGAGTCATGCCTATTTGCGCAGTAGTACAGATTCTGAGTATGTAACTGGGCTTGATGAAATCAGCATTTCTCTTGCTTCCCTGTGCGTATGGAAGCTCAGTTTTAGTCACAGTAGCTCCCACAAGTGTCTCCTCAGTGTGTTCCCATTTCCTTAGAAACAGTGTATTTGCTGGGAGAAAAGTGCATTACTGTGCGCTTTCACCGTTCAGCAAATACATGTGTAGAAGCACAGCGCTAGCAGAAACGAACGTTTCTCGACGTTTTCTAACTCAGGGAACAAGTTGCACACTTCTTAGATGCATTTGGGCAACTTTGTCAGAAATGAGTTTTTTGCCTAAAGAGACATGCCTATTTGCGCAGTAGTACAGATTCTGAGTATGTAACTGGGCTTGATGAAATCAGCATTTCTCTTGCTTCCCTGTGCGTAGGGAAGCTCAGTTTTAGTCACAGTAGCTCCCACAAGTGTCTCCTCAGTGTGTTCCCATTTCCTTAGAAACAGTGTATTTGCTGGGAGAAAAGTGCATTACTGTGCGCTTTCACCGTTCAGCAAATACATGTGTAGAAGCACAGCGCTAGCAGAAACGAACGTTTCTCGACGTTTTCTAACTCAGGGAACAAGTTGCACACTTCTGAGATGCATTTGGGCAACTTTGTCAGAAATGAGTTTTTTGCCTACAGAGTCATGCCTATTTGCGCAGTAGTACAGATTCTGAGTATGTAACTGGGCTTGATGAAATCAGCATTTCTCTTGCTTCCCTGTGCGTAAGGAAGCTCAGTTTTAGTCACAGTAGCTCCCACAAGTGTCTCCTCAGTGTGTTCCCATTTCCTTAGAAACAGTGTATTTGCTTGGAGAAAAGTGCATTACTGTGCGCTTTCACCGTTCAGCAAATACATGTGTAGAAGCACAGCGCTAGCAGAAACGAACGTTTCTCGACGTTTTCTAACTCAGGGAACAAGTTGCACACTTCTGAGATGCATTTGGGCAACTTTGTCAGAAATGAGTTTTTTGCCTACAGAGACATGCCTATTTGCGCAGTAGGACAGATTCTGAGTATGTAACTGGGCTTGATGAAACCAGCATTTCTCTTGCTTCCCTGTGCGTAGGGAAGCACAGTTTTAGTCACAGTAGCTCCCACAAGTGTCTCCTCAGTGTGTTCCCATTTCCTTAGAAACAGTGTATTTGCTGGGAGAAAAGTGCATTACTGTGCGCTTTCACCGTTCAGCAAATACATGTGTAGAAGCACAGCGCTAGCAGAAACGACCGTTTCTCGACGTTTTCTAACTCAGGGAACAAGTTGCACACTTCTGAGATGCATTTGGGCAACTTTGTCAGAAATGAGTTTTTTGCCTAAAGAGACATGCCTATTTGCGCAGTAGTACAGATTCTGAGTATGTAACTGGGCTTGATGAAATCAGCATTTCTCTTGCTTCCCTGTGTGTAGGGAAGCTCAGTTTTAGTCACAGTAGCTCCCACAAGTGTCTCCTCAGTGTGTTCACATTTCCTTAGAAACAGTGTATTTGCTGGGAGAAAAGTGCATTACTGTGCGCTTTCACCGTTCAGCAAATACATGTGTAGAAGCACAGCGCTAGCAGAAACGACCGTTTCTCGACGTTTTCTAACTCAGGGAACAAGTTGCACACTTCTGAGATGCATTTGGGCAACTTTGTCAGAAATGAGTTTTTTTGCCTACAGAGTCATGCCTATTTGCGCAGTAGTACAGATTCTGAGTATGTAACTGGGCTTGATGAAATCAGCATTTCTCTTGCTTCCCTGTGCGTATGGAAGCTCAGTTTTAGTCACAGTAGCTCCCACAAGTGTCTCCTCAGTGTGTTCCCATTTCCTTAGAAACAGTGTATTTGCTGGGAGAAAAGTGCATTACTGTGCCCTTTCACCGTTCAGCAAATACATGTGTAGAAGCACAGCGCTAGCTGAAACTACCGTTTCTCGACGTTTTCTAACTCAGGGAACAAGTAACACACTTCTGAGATGCATTTCGGCAACTTTGTCAGAAATAAGTTTTTTGCCTACAGAGACATGCCTATTTGCGCAGTAGTACAGATTCTGAGTATGTAACTGGGCTTGATGAAATCAGCATTTCTCTTGCTTCCCTGTGTGTAGGGAAGCTCAGTTCAGGTCATAGTGGCTCCCACAAGTGTCTCCTCAGTGTGTTCCCATTTCCTTAGAAACAGTGTATTTGCTGGGAGAAAAGTGCATTACTGTGCGCTTTCACCGTTCAGCAAATACATATGTAGAAGCACAGCGCTAGCAGAAACGACCGTTTCTCGACGTTTTCTAACTCAGGGAACAAGTTGCACACTTCTGAGATGCATTTGGGCAACTTTGTCAGAAATGAGTTTTTTGCCTACAGAGACATGCCTATTTGCGCACTAGTACAGATTCTGAGTATGTAACTGGGCTTGATGAAATCAGCATTTCTCTTGCTTCCCGGTGCATAGGGAAGCTCAGTTTTAGTCCCAGTAGCTCCCACAAGTGTCTCCTCAGTGTGTTCCGATTTCCTTAGAAACAGTGTATTTGCTGGGAGAAAAGTGCATTACTGTGCGCTTTCACCTTTCAGCAAATACATGTGTAGAAGCACAGCGCTAGCAGAAACGACCGTTTCTCGACGTTTTCTAACTCAGGGAACAAGTTGCACACTTCTGAGATGCATTTGGGCAACTTTGTCAGAAATGAATTTTTTGCCTACAGAGACATGCCTATTTGCGCAGTAGTACAGATTCTGAGTATGTAACTGGGCTTGATGAAATCAGCATTTCTCTTGCTTCCCTGTGCGTAGGGAAGCTCAGTTTTAGTCAAAGTAGCTCCCACAAGTGTCTCCTCAGTGTGTTCCCAGTTCCTTAGAAACAGTGTATTTGCTGGGAGAAAAGTGCATTACTGTGCGCTTTCACCGTTCAGCAAATACATGTGTAGAAGCACAGCGCTAGCAGAAACGACCGTTTCTCGACGTTTTCTAACTCAGGGAACAAGTGGCACACTTCTGAGATGCATTTGGGCAACTTTGTCAGAAATGAGTTTTTTGCCTACAGAGACATGCCTATTTGCGCAGTAGTACAGATTCTGAGTATGTAACTGGGCTTGATGAAATCAGCATTTCTCTTGCTTCCCTGTGCGTAGGGAAGCTCAGTTTTAGTCACAGTAGCTCCCACAAGTGTCTCCTCAGTGTGTTCCCATTTCCTTAGAAACAGTGTATTTGCTGGGAGAAAAGTGCATTACTGTGCGCTTTCACCGTTCAGCAAATACATGTGTAGAAGCACAGCGCTAGCAGAAACGAACGTTTCTCGACGTTTTCTAACTCAGGGAACAAGTTGCACACTTCTTAGATGCATTTGGGCAACTTTGTCAGAAATGAGTTTTTTGCCTAAAGAGACATGCCTATTTGCGCAGTAGTACAGATTCTGAGTATGTAACTGGGCTTGATGAAATCAGCATTTCTCTTGCTTCCCTGTGCGTAGGGAAGCTCAGTTTTAGTCACAGTAGCTCCCACAAGTGTCTCCTCAGTGTGTTCCCATTTCCTTAGAAACAGTGTATTTGCTGGGAGAAAAGTGCATTACTGTGCGCTTTCACCGTTCAGCAAATACATGTGTAGAAGCACAGCGCTAGCAGAAACGAACGTTTCTCGACGTTTTCTAACTCAGGGAACAAGTGGCACACTTCTGAGATGCATTTGGGCAACTTTGTCAGAAATGAGTTTTTTGCCTACAGAGTCATGCCTATTTGCGCAGTAGTACAGATTCTGAGTATGTAACTGGGCTTGATGAAATCAGCATTTCTCTTGCTTCCCTGTGCGTATGGAAGCTCAGTTTTAGTCACAGTAGCTCCCACAAGTGTCTCCTCAGTGTGTTCCCATTTCCTTAGAAACAGTGTATTTGCTGGGAGAAAAGTGCATTACTGTGCGCTTTCACCGTTCAGCAAATACATGTGTAGAAGCACAGCGCTAGCTGAAACTACCGTTTCTCGACGTTTTCTAACTCAGGGAACAAGTTGCACACTTCTGAGATGCATTTGGGCAACTTTGTCAGAAATGAGTTTTTTGCCTACAGAGACATGCCTATTTGCGCAGTAGTACAGATTCTGAGTATGTAACTGGGCTTGATGAAATCAGCATTTCTCTTGCTTCCCTGTGTGTAGGGAAGCTCAGTTCAGGTCATAGTGGCTCCCACAAGTGTCTCCTCAGTGTGTTCCCATTTCCTTAGAAACAGTGTATTTGCTGGGAGAAAAGTGCATTACTGTGCGCTTTCACCATTCAGCAAATACATGTGTAGAAGCACAGCGCTAGCAGAAACGACCGTTTCTCGACGTTTTCTAACTCAGGGAACAAGTTGCACACTTCTGAGATGCATTTGGGCAACTTTGTCAGAAATGAGTTTTTTGCCTACAGAGACATGCCTATTTGCGCACTAGTACAGATTCTGAGTATGTAACTGGGCTTGATGAAATCAGCATTTCTCTTGCTTCCCGGTGCATAGGGAAGCTCAGTTTTAGTCCCAGTAGCTCCCACAAGTGTCTCCTCAGTGTGTTCCCATTTCCTTAGAAACAGTGTATTTGCTGGGAGAAAAGTGCATTACTGTGCGCTTTCACCGTTCAGCAAATACATGTGTAGAAGCACAGCGCTAGCAGAAACGAACGTTTCTCGACGTTTTCTAACTCAGGGAACAAGTTGCACACTTCTGAGATGCATTTGGGCAACTTTGTCAGAAATGAGTTTTTTGCCTACAGAGTCATGCCTATTTGCGCAGTAGTACAGATTCTGAGTATGTAACTGGGCTTGATGAAATCAGCATTTCTCTTGCTTCCCTGTGCGTAAGGAAGCTCAGTTTTAGTCACAGTAGCTCCCACAAGTGTCTCCTCAGTGTGTTCACATTTCCTTAGAAACAGTGTATTTGCTGGGAGAAAAGTGCATTACTGTGCGCTTTCACCGTTCAGCAAATACATGTGTAGAAGCACAGCGCTAGCAGAAACGACCGTTTCTCGACGTTTTCTAACTCAGGGAACAAGTGGCACACTTCTGAGATGCATTTGGGCAACTTTGTCAGAAATGAGTTTTTTGCCTACAGAGACATGCCTATTTGCGCACTAGTACAGATTCTGAGTATGTAACTGGGCTTGATGAAATCAGCATTTCTCTTGCTTCCCTGTGCGTAGGGAAGCTCAGTTTTAGTCACAGTAGCTCCCACAAGTGTCTCCTCAGTGTGTTCCCATTTCCTTAGAAACAGTGTATTTGCTGGGAGAAAAGTGCATTACTGTGCGCTTTCACTGTTCAGCAAATACATGTGTAGAAGCACAGCGCTAGCAGAAACGAACGTTTCTCGACGTTTTCTAACTCAGGGAACAAGTTGCACACTTCTTAGATGCATTTGGGCAACTTTGTCAGAAATGAGTTTTTTGCCTAAAGAGACATGCCTATTTGCGCAGTAGTACAGATTCTGAGTATGTAACTGGGCTTGATGAAATCAGCATTTCTCTTGCTTCCCTGTGCGTAGGGAAGCTCAGTTTTAGTCACAGTAGCTCCCACAAGTGTCTCCTCAGTGTGTTCCCATTTCCTTAGAAACAGTGTATTTGCTGGGAGAAAAGTGCATTACTGTGCGCTTTCACCGTTCAGCAAATACATGTGTAGAAGCACAGCGCTAGCAGAAACGAACGTTTCTCGACGTTTTCTAACTCAGGGAACAAGTTGCACACTTCTGAGATGCATTTGGGCAACTTTGTCAGAAATGAGTTTTTTGCCTACAGAGTCATGCCTATTTGCGCAGTAGTACAGATTCTGAGTATGTAACTGGGCTTGATGAAATCAGCATTTCTCTTGCTTCCCTGTGCGTAAGGAAGCTCAGTTTTAGTCACAGTAGCTCCCACAAGTGTCTCCTCAGTGTGTTCACATTTCCTTAGAAACAGTGTATTTGCTGGGAGAAAAGTGCATTACTGTGCGCTTTCACCGTTCAGCAAATACATGTGTAGAAGCACAGCGCTAGCAGAAACGAACGTTTCTCGACGTTTTCTAACTCAGGGAACAAGTTGCACACTTCTGAGATGCATTTGGGCAACTTTGTCAGAAATGAGTTTTTTGCCTACAGAGTCATGCCTATTTGCGCAGTAGTACAGATTCTGAGTATGTAACTGGGCTTGATGAAATCAGCATTTCTCTTGCTTCCCTGTGCGTATGGAAGCTCAGTTTTAGTCACAGTAGCTCCCACAAGTGTCTCCTCAGTGTGTTCCCATTTCCTTAGAAACAGTGTATTTGCTGGGAGAAAAGTGCATTACTGTGCGCTTTCACCGTTCAGCAAATACATGTGTAGAAGCACAGCGCTAGCTGAAACTACCGTTTCTCGACGTTTTCTAACTCAGGGAACAAGTAACACACTTCTGAGATGCATTTCGGCAACTTTGTCAGAAATGAGTTTTTTGCCTACAGAGACATGCCTATTTGCGCAGTAGTACAGATTCTGAGTATGTAACTGGGCTTGATGAAATCAGCATTTCTCTTGCTTCCCTGTGTGTAGGGAAGCTCAGTTCAGGTCATAGTGGCTCCCACAAGTGTCTCCTCAGTGTGTTCCCATTTCCTTAGAAACAGTGTATTTGCTGGGAGAAAAGTGCATTACTGTGCGCTTTCACCATTCAGCAAATACATGTGTAGAAGCACAGCGCTAGCAGAAACGACCGTTTCTCGACGTTTTCAAACTCAGGGAACAAGTTGCACACTTCTGAGATGCATTTGGGCAACTTTGTCAGAAATGAGTTTTTTGCCTACAGAGACATGCCTATTTGCGCACTAGTACAGATTCTGAGTATGTAACTGGGCTTGATGAAATCAGCATTTCTCTTGCTTCCCGGTGCATAGGGAAGCTCAGTTTTAGTCCCAGTTGCTCCCACAAGTGTCTCCTCAGTGTGTTCCCATTTCCTTAGAAACAGTGTATTTGCTGGGAGAAAAGTGCATTACTGTGCGCTTTCACCGTTCAGCAAATACATGTGTAGAAGCACAGCGCTAGCAGAAACGAACGTTTCTCGACGTTTTCTAACTCAGGGAACAAGTTGCACACTTCTGAGATGCATTTGGGCAACTTTGTCAGAAATGAATTTTTTGCCTACAGAGACATGCCTATTTGCGCAGTAGTACAGATTCTGAGTATGTAACTGGGCTTGATGAAATCAGCATTTCTCTTGCTTCCCTGTGCGTAGGGAAGCTCAGTTTTAGTCAAAGTAGCTCCCACAAGTGTCTCCTCAGTGTGTTCCCAGTTCCTTAGAAACAGTGTATTTGCTGGGAGAAAAGTGCATTACTGTGCGCTTTCACCGTTCAGCAAATACATGTGTAGAAGCACAGCGCTAGCAGAAACGACCGTTTCTCGACGTTTTCTAACTCAGGGAACAAGTGGCACACTTCTGAGATGCATTTGGGCAACTTTGTCAGAAATGAGTTTTTTGCCTACAGAGACATGCCTATTTGCGCACTAGTACAGATTCTGAGTATGTAACTGGGCTTGATGAAATCAGCATTTCTCTTGCTTCCCTGTGCGTAGGGAAGCTCAGTTTTAGTCACAGTAGCTCCCACAAGTGTCTCCTCAGTGTGTTCCCATTTCCTTAGAAACAGTGTATTTGCTGGGAGAAAAGTGCATTACTGTGCGCTTTCACCGTTCAGCAAATACATGTGTAGAAGCACAGCGCTAGCAGAAACGAACGTTTCTCGACGTTTTCTAACTCAGGGAACAAGTTGCACACTTCTTAGATGCATTTGGGCAACTTTGTCAGAAATGAGTTTTTTGCCTAAAGAGACATGCCTATTTGCGCAGTAGTACAGATTCTGAGTATGTAACTGGGCTTGATGAAATCAGCATTTCTCTTGCTTCCCTGTGCGTAGGGAAGCTCAGTTTTAGTCACAGTAGCTCCCACAAGTGTCTCCTCAGTGTGTTCCCATTTCCTTAGAAACAGTGTATTTGCTGGGAGAAAAGTGCATTACTGTGCGCTTTCACCGTTCAGCAAATACATGTGTAGAAGCACAGCGCTAGCAGAAACGACCGTTTCTCGACGGTTTCTAACTCAGGGAACAAGTTGCACACTTCTGAGATGCATTTGGGCAACTTTGTCAGAAATGAGTTTTTTGCCTAAAGAGACATGCCTATTTGCGCAGTAGGACAGATTCTGAGTATGTAACTGGGCTTGATGAAATCAGCATTTCTCTTGTTTCCCTGTGCGTAGGGAAGCTCAGTTTAAGTCACAGTAGCTCCCACAAGTGTCTCCTCAGTGTGTTCCCATTTCCTTAGAAACAGTGTATTTGCTGGGAGAAAAGTGCATTACTGTGCGCTTTCACCGTTCAGCAAATACATGTGTAGAAGCACAGCGCTAGCAGAAACGAACGTTTCTCGACGTTTTCTAACTCAGGGAACAAGTTGCACACTTCTGAGATGCATTTGGGCAACTTTGTCAGAAATGAGTTTTTTGCCTAAAGAGACATGCCTATTTGCGCAGTAGTACAAATTCTGAGTATGTAACTGGGCTTGATGAAATCAGCATTTCTCTTGCTTCCCTGTGCGTAGGGAAGCTCAGTTTTAGTCACAGTACCTCCCACAAGTGTCTCCTCAGTGTGTTCCCATTTCCTTAGAAACAGTGTATTTGCTGGGAGAAAAGTGCATTACTGTGCGCTTTCACCGTTCAGCAAATACATGTGTAGAAGCACAGCGCTAGCAGAAACGAACGTTTCTCGACGTTTTCTAACTCAGGGAACAAGTGGCACACTTCTGAGATGCATTTGGGCAACTTTGTCAGAAATGAGTTTTTTGCCTACAGAGACATGCCTATTTGCGCAGTAGTACAGATTCTGAGTATGTAACTGGGCTTGATGAAATCAGCATTTCTCTTGCTTCCCTGTGTGTAAGGAAGCTCAGTTTTAGTCATAGTGGCTCCCACAAGTGTCTCCTCAGTGTGTTCCCATTTCCTTAGAAACAGTGTATTTGCTGGGAGAAAAGTGCATTACTGTGCGCTTTCACCGTTCAGCAAATACATGTGTAGAAGCACAGCGCTAGCAGAAACGACCGTTTCTCGACGTTTTCTAACTCAGGGAACAAGTTGCACACTTCTGAGATGCATTTGGGCAACTTTGTCAGAAATGAGTTTTTTGCCTACAGAGACATGCCTATTTGCGCACTAGTACAGATTCTGAGTATGTAACTGGGCTTGATGAAATCAGCATTTCTCTTGCTTCCCGGTGCATAGGGAAGCTCAGTTTTAGTCCCAGTAGCTCCCACAAGTGTCTCCTCAGTGTGTTCCCATTTCCTTAGAAACAGTGTATTTGCTGGGAGAAAAGTGCATTACTGTGCGCTTTCACCGTTCAGCAAATACATGTGTAGAAGCACAGCGCTAGCAGAAACGACCGTTTCTCGACGTTTTCTAACTCAGGGAACAAGTTGCACACTTCTGAGATGCATTTGGGCAACTTTGTCAGAAATGAGTTTTTTGCCTAAAGAGACATGCCTATTTGCGCAGTAGTACAGATTCTGAGTATGTAACTGGGCTTGATGAAATCAGCATTTCTCTTGCTTCCCTGTGCGTAGGGAAGCTCAGTTTTAGTCACAGTAGCTCCCACAAGTGTCTCCTCAGTGTGTTCCCATTTCCTTAGAAACAGTGTATTTGCTGGGGAAAAGTGCATTACTGTGCGCTTTCACCGTTCAGCAAATACATGTGTAGAAGCACAGCGCTAGCAGAAACGACCATTTCTCGACGGTTTCTAACTCAGGGAACAAGTTGCACACTTCTGAGATGCATTTGGGCAACTTTGTCAGAAATGAGTTTTTTGCCTAAAGAGACATGCCTATTTGCGCAGTAGTACAGATTCTGAGTATGTAACTGGGCTTGATGAAATCAGCATTTCTCTTGCTTCCCTGTGCGTAGGGAAGCTCAGTTTTAGTCACAGTAGCTCCCACAAGTGTCTCCTCAGTGTGTTCCCATTTCCTTAGAAACAGTGTATTTGCTGGGAGAAAAGTGCATTACTGTGCGCTTTCACCGTTCAGCAAATACATGTGTAGAAGCACAGCGCTAGCAGAAACGACCGTTTCTCGACGGTTTCTAACTCAGGGAACAAGTTGCACACTTCTGAGATGCATTTGGGCAACTTTGTCAGAAATGAGTTTTTTGCCTAAAGAGACATGCCTATTTGCGCAGTAGGACAGATTCTGAGTATGTAACTGGGCTTGATGAAATCAGCATTTCTCTTGTTTCCCTGTGCGTAGGGAAGCTCAGTTTAAGTCACAGTAGCTCCCACAAGTGTCTCCTCAGTGTGTTCCCATTTCCTTAGAAACAGTGTATTTGCTGGGAGAAAAGTGCATTACTGTGCGCTTTCACCGTTCAGCAAATACATGTGTAGAAGCACAGCGCTAGCAGAAACGAACGTTTCTCGACGTTTTCTAACTCAGGGAACAAGTTGCACACTTCTGAGATGCATTTGGGCAACTTTGTCAGAAATGAGTTTTTTGCCTAAAGAGACATGCCTATTTGCGCAGTAGTACAAATTCTGAGTATGTAACTGGGCTTGATGAAATCAGCATTTCTCTTGCTTCCCTGTGCGTAGGGAAGCTCAGTTTTAGTCACAGTACCTCCCACAAGTGTCTCCTCAGTGTGTTCCCATTTCCTTAGAAACAGTGTATTTGCTGGGAGAAAAGTGCATTACTGTGCGCTTTCACCGTTCAGCAAATACATGTGTAGAAGCACAGCGCTAGCAGAAACGAACGTTTCTCGACGTTTTCTAACTCAGGGAACAAGTGGCACACTTCTGAGATGCATTTGGGCAACTTTGTCAGAAATGAGTTTTTTGCCTACAGAGACATGCCTATTTGCGCAGTAGTACAGATTCTGAGTATGTAACTGGGCTTGATGAAATCAGCATTTCTCTTGCTTCCCTGTGTGTAAGGAAGCTCAGTTTTAGTCATAGTGGCTCCCACAAGTGTCTCCTCAGTGTGTTCCCATTTCCTTAGAAACAGTGTATTTGCTGGGAGAAAAGTGCATTACTGTGCGTTTTCACCGTTCAGCAAATACATGTGTAGAAGCACAGCGCTAGCAGAAACGACCGTTTCTCGACGTTTTCTAACTCAGGGAACAAGTTGCACACTTCTGAGATGCATTTGGGCAACTTTGTCAGAAATGAGTTTTTTGCCTACAGAGACATGCCTATTTGCGCACTAGTACAGATTCTGAGTATGTAACTGGGCTTGATGAAATCAGCATTTCTCTTGCTTCCCGGTGCATAGGGAAGCTCAGTTTTAGTCCCAGTAGCTCCCACAAGTGTCTCCTCAGTGTGTTCCCATTTCCTTAGAAACAGTGTATTTGCTGGGAGAAAAGTGCATTACTGTGCGCTTTCACCGTTCAGCAAATACATGTGTAGAAGCACAGCGCTAGCAGAAACGACCGTTTCTCGACGTTTTCTAACTCAGGGAACAAGTTGCACACTTCTGAGATGCATTTGGGCAACTTTGTCAGAAATGAGTTTTTTGCCTAAAGAGACATGCCTATTTGCGCAGTAGTACAGATTCTGAGTATGTAACTGGGCTTGATGAAATCAGCATTTCTCTTGCTTCCCTGTGCGTAGGGAAGCTCAGTTTTAGTCACAGTAGCTCCCACAAGTGTCTCCTCAGTGTGTTCCCATTTCCTTAGAAACAGTGTATTTGCTGGGAGAAAAGTGCATTACTGTGCGCTTTCACCGTTCAGCAAATACATGTGTAGAAGCACAGCGCTAGCAGAAACGACCATTTCTCGACGGTTTCTAACTCAGGGAACAAGTTGCACACTTCTGAGATGCATTTGGGCAACTTTGTCAGAAATGAGTTTTTTGCCTAAAGAGACATGCCTATTTGCGCAGTAGGACAGATTCTGAGTATGTAACTGGGCTTGATGAAATCAGCATTTCTCTTGTTTCCCTGTGCGTAGGGAAGCTCAGTTTAAGTCACAGTAGCTCCCACAAGTGTCTCCTCAGTGTGTTCCCATTTCCTTAGAAACAGTGTATTTGCTGGGAGAAAAGTGCATTACTGTGCGCTTTCACCGTTCAGCAAATACATGTGTAGAAGCACAGCGCTAGCAGAAACGACCGTTTCTCGACGTTTTCTAACTCAGGGAACAAGTTGCACACTTCTGAGATGCATTTGGGCAACTTTGTCAGAAATGAGTTTTTTGCCTACAGAGACATGCCTATTTGCGCACTAGTACAGATTCTGAGTATGTAACTGGGCTTGATGAAATCAGCATTTCTCTTGCTTCCCGGTGCATAGGGAAGCTCAGTTTTAGTCCCAGTAGCTCCCACAAGTGTCTCCTCAGTGTGTTCCCATTTCCTTAGAAACAGTGTATTTGCTGGGAGAAAAGTGCATTACTGTGCGCTTTCACCGTTCAGCAAATACATGTGTAGAAGCACAGCGCTAGCAGAAACGACCGTTTCTCGACGTTTTCTAACTCAGGGAACAAGTTGCACACTTCTGAGATGCATTTGGGCAACTTTGTCAGAAATGAGTTTTTTGCCTAAAGAGACATGCCTATTTGCGCAGTAGTACAGATTCTGAGTATGTAACTGGGCTTGATGAAATCAGCATTTCTCTTGCTTCCCTGTGCGTAGGGAAGCTCAGTTTTAGTCACAGTAGCTCCCACAAGTGTCTCCTCAGTGTGTTCCCATTTCCTTAGAAACAGTGTATTTGCTGGGAGAAAAGTGCATTACTGTGCGCTTTCACCGTTCAGCAAATACATGTGTAGAAGCACAGCGCTAGCAGAAACGACCATTTCTCGACGGTTTCTAACTCAGGGAACAAGTTGCACACTTCTGAGATGCATTTGGGCAACTTTGTCAGAAATGAGTTTTTTGCCTAAAGAGACATGCCTATTTGCGCAGTAGGACAGATTCTGAGTATGTAACTGGGCTTGATGAAATCAGCATTTCTCTTGTTTCCCTGTGCGTAGGGAAGCTCAGTTTAAGTCACAGTAGCTCCCACAAGTGTCTCCTCAGTGTGTTCCCATTTCCTTAGAAACAGTGTATTTGCTGGGAGAAAAGTGCATTACTGTGCGCTTTCACCGTTCAGCAAATACATGTGTAGAAGCACAGCGCTAGCAGAAACGAACGTTTCTCGACGTTTTCTAACTCAGGGAACAAGTTGCACACTTCTGAGATGCATTTGGGCAACTTTGTCAGAAATGAGTTTTTTGCCTAAAGAGACATGCCTATTTGCGCAGTAGTACAAATTCTGAGTATGTAACTGGGCTTGATGAAATCAGCATTTCTCTTGCTTCCCTGTGCGTAGGGAAGCTCAGTTTTAGTCACAGTACCTCCCACAAGTGTCTCCTCAGTGTGTTCCCATTTCCTTAGAAACAGTGTATTTGCTGGGAGAAAAGTGCATTACTGTGCGCTTTCACCGTTCAGCAAATACATGTGTAGAAGCACAGCGCTAGCAGAAACGAACGTTTCTCGACGTTTTCTAACTCAGGGAACAAGTGGCACACTTCTGAGATGCATTTGGGCAACTTTGTCAGAAATGAGTTTTTTGCCTACAGAGACATGCCTATTTGCGCAGTAGTACAGATTCTGAGTATGTAACTGGGCTTGATGAAATCAGCATTTCTCTTGCTTCCCTGTGTGTAAGGAAGCTCAGTTTTAGTCATAGTGGCTCCCACAAGTGTCTCCTCAGTGTGTTCCCATTTCCTTAGAAACAGTGTATTTGCTGGGAGAAAAGTGCATTACTGTGCGCTTTCACCGTTCAGCAAATACATGTGTAGAAGCACAGCGCTAGCAGAAACGACCGTTTCTCGACGTTTTCTAACTCAGGGAACAAGTTGCACACTTCTGAGATGCATTTGGGCAACTTTGTCAGAAATGAGTTTTTTGCCTACAGAGACATGCCTATTTGCGCACTAGTACAGATTCTGAGTATGTAACTGGGCTTGATGAAATCAGCATTTCTCTTGCTTCCCGGTGCATAGGGAAGCTCAGTTTTAGTCCCAGTAGCTCCCACAAGTGTCTCCTCAGTGTGTTCCCATTTCCTTAGAAACAGTGTATTTGCTGGGAGAAAAGTGCATTACTGTGCGCTTTCACCGTTCAGCAAATACATGTGTAGAAGCACAGCGCTAGCAGAAACGACCGTTTCTCGACGTTTTCTAACTCAGGGAACAAGTTGCACACTTCTGAGATGCATTTGGGCAACTTTGTCAGAAATGAGTTTTTTGCCTACAGAGACATGCCTATTTGCGCACTAGTACAGATTCTGAGTATGTAACTGGGCTTGATGAAATCAGCATTTCTCTTGCTTCCCGGTGCATAGGGAAGCTCAGTTTTAGTCCCAGTAGCTCCCACAAGTGTCTCCTCAGTGTGTTCCCATTTCCTTAGAAACAGTGTATTTGCTTGGAGAAAAGTGCATTACTGTGCGCTTTCACCGTTCAGCAAATACATGTGTAGAAGCACAGCGCTAGCAGAAACGAACGTTTCTCGACGTTTTCTAACTCAGGGAACAAGTTGCACACTTCTGAGATGCATTTGGGCAACTTTGTCAGAAATGAGTTTTTTGCCTACAGAGACATGCCTATTTGCGCAGTAGGACAGATTCTGAGTATGTAACTGGGCTTGATGAAATCAGCATTTCTCTTGTTTCCCTGTGCGTAGGGAAGCTCAGTTTTAGTCACAGTAGCTCCCACAAGTGTCTCCTCAGTGTGTTCCCATTTCCTTAGAAACAGTGTATTTGCTGGGAGAAAAGTGCATTACTGTGCGCTTTCACCGTTCAGCAAATACATGTGTAGAAGCACAGCGCTAGCAGAAACGAACGTTTCTCGACGTTTTCTAACTCAGGGAACAAGTTGCACACTTCTGAGATGCATTTGGGCAACTTTGTCAGAAATGAGTTTTTTGCCTAAAGAGACATGCCTATTTGCGCAGTAGTACAAATTCTGAGTATGTAACTGGGCTTGATGAAATCAGCATTTCTCTTGCTTCCCTGTGCGTAGGGAAGCTCAGTTTTAGTCACAGTACCTCCCACAAGTGTCTCCTCAGTGTGTTCCCATTTCCTTAGAAACAGTGTATTTGCTGGGAGAAAAGTGCATTACTGTGCGCTTTCACCGTTCAGCAAATACATGTGTAGAAGCACAGCGCTAGCAGAAACGAACGTTTCTCGACGTTTTCTAACTCAGGGAACAAGTTGCACACTTCTGAGATGCATTTGGGCAACTTTGTCAGAAATGAGTTTTTTGCCTACAGAGACATGCCTATTTGCGCACTAGTACAGATTCTGAGTATGTAACTGGGCTTGATGAAATCAGCATTTCTCTTGCTTCCCGGTGCATAGGGAAGCTCAGTTTTAGTCCCAGTAGCTCCCACAAGTGTCTCCTCAGTGTGTTCCCATTTCCTTAGAAACAGTGTATTTGCTGGGAGAAAAGTGCATTACTGTGCGCTTTCACCGTTCAGCACATACATGTGTAGAAGCACAGCGCTAGCAGAAACGAACGTTTCTCGACGTTTTCTAACTCAGGGAACAAGTTGCACACTTCTGAGATGCATTTGGGCAACTTTGTCAGAAATGAATTTTTTGCCTACAGAGACATGCCTATTTGCGCAGTAGTACAGATTCTGAGTATGTAACTGGGCTTGATGAAATCAGCATTTCTCTTGCTTCCGTGTGTGTAGGGTAGCTCAGTTTTAGTCATAGTGGCTCCCACAAGTGTCTCCTCAGTGTGTTCCCATTTCCTTAGAAACAGTGTATTTGCTGGGAGAAAAGTGCATTACTGTGCGTTTTCACCGTTCAGCAAATACATGTGTAGAAGCACAGCGCTAGCAGAAACGACCGTTTCTCGACGTTTTCTAACTCAGGGAACTTCTGAGATGCATTTGGGCAACTTTGTCAGAAATGAGTTTTTTGCCTACAGAGACATGCCTATTTGCGCACTAGTACAGATTCTGAGTATGTAACTGGGCTTGATGAAATCAGCATTTCTCTTGCTTCCCGGTGCATAGGGAAGCTCAGTTTTAGTCCCAGTAGCTCCCACAAGTGTCTCCTCAGTGTGTTCCCATTTCCTTAGAAACAGTGTATTTGCTGGGAGAAAAGTGCATTACTGTGCGCTTTCACCGTTCAGCAAATACATGTGTAGAAGCACAGCGCTAGCAGAAACGACCGTTTCTCGACGTTTTCTAACTCAGGGAACAAGTTGCACACTTCTGAGATGCATTTGGGCAACTTTGTCAGAAATGAGTTTTTTGCCTACAGAGACATGCCTATTTGCGCAGTAGTACAGATTCTGAGTATGTAACTGGGCTTGATGAAACCAGCATTTCTCTTGCTTCCCTGTGCATAGGGAAGCACAGTTTTAGTCACAGTAGCTCCCACAAGTGTCTCCTCAGTGTGTTCCCATTTCCTTAGAAACAGTGTATTTGCTGGGAGAAAAGTGCATTACTGTGCGCTTTCACCGTTCAGCAAATACATGTGTAGAAGCACAGCGCTAGCAGAAACGACCGTTTCTCGACGTTTTCTAACTCAGGGAACAAGTGGCACACTTCTGAGATGCATTTGGGCAACTTTGTCAGAAATGAGTTTTTTGCCTACAGAGACATGCCTATTTGCGCAGTAGTACAGATTCTGAGTATGTAACTGGGCTTGATGAAATCAGCATTTCTCTTGCTTCCGTGTGTGTAGGGTAGCTCAGTTTTAGTCATAGTGGCTCCCACAAGTGTCTCCTCAGTGTGTTCCCATTTCCTTAGAAACAGTGTATTTGCTGGGAGAAAAGTGCATTACTGTGCGTTTTCACCGTTCAGCAAATACATGTGTAGAAGCACAGCGCTAGCAGAAACGACAGTTTCTCGACGTTTTCTAACTCAGGGAACTTCTGAGATGCATTTGGGCAACTTTGTCAGAAATGAGTTCTTTGCCTACAGAGACATGCCTATTTGCGCAGTAGGACAGATTCTGAGTATGTAACTGGGCTTGATGAAATCAGCATTTCTCTTGCTTCCCTGTGCGTAGGGAAGCTCAGTTTTAGTCACAGTAGCTCCCACAAGTGTCTCCTCAGTGTGTTCCCATTTTCTTAGAAACAGTGTATTTGCTGGGAGAAAAGTGCATTACTGTGCGCTTTCACCGTTCAGCAAATACATGTGTAGAAGCACAGCGCTAGCAGAAACGAACGTTTCTCGACGTTTTCTAACTGAGGGAACAAGTTGCACACTTCTGAGATGCATTTGGGCAACTTTGTCAGAAATGAGTTTTTTGCCTAAAGAGACATGCCTATTTGCGCAGTAGTACAGATTCTGAGTATGTAACTGGGCTTGATGAAATCAGCATTTCTCTTGCTTCCCTGTGCGTAGGGAAGCTCAGTTTTAGTCACAGTAGCTCCCACAAGTGTCTCCTCAGTGTGTTCCCATTTCCTTAGAAACAGTGTATTTGCTGGGAGAAAAGTGCATTACTGTGCGCTTTCACCGTTCAGCAAATACATGTGTAGAAGCACAGCGCTAGCAGAAACGAACTTTTCTCGACGTTTTCTAACTCAGGGAACAAGTTGCACACTTCTGAGATGCATTTGGGCAACTTTGTCAGAAATGAGTTTTTTGCCTACAGAGTCATGCCTATTTGCGCAGTAGTACAGATTCTGAGTATGTAACTGGGCTTGATGAAATCAGCATTTCTCTTGCTTCCCTGTGCGTAAGGAAGCTCAGTTTTAGTCACAGTAGCTCCCACAAGTGTCTCCTCAGTGTGTTCCCATTTCCTTAGAAACAGTGTATTTGCTTCGAGAAAAGTGCATTACTGTGCGCTTTCACCGTTCAGCAAATACATGTGTAGAAGCACAGCGCTAGCTGAAACTACCGTTTCTCGACGTTTTCTAACTCAGGGAACAAGTAACACACTTCTGAGATGCATTTCGGCAACTTTGTCAGAAATGAGTTTTTTGCCTACAGAGACATGCCTATTTGCGCAGTAGGACAGATTCTGAGTATGTAACTGGGCTTTATGAAATCAGCATTTCTCTTGTTTCCCTGTGCGTAGGGAAGCTCAGTTTTAGTCACAGTAGCTCCCACAAGTGTCTCCTCAGTGTGTTCCCATTTCCTTAGAAACAGTGTATTTGCTGGGAGAAAAGTGCATTACTGTGCGCTTTCACCGTTCAGCAAATACATGTGTAGAAGCACAGCGCTAGCAGAAACGAACGTTTCTCGACGTTTTCTAACTCAGGGAACAAGTTGCACACTTCTGAGATGCATTTGGGCAACTTTGTCAGAAATGAGTTTTTTGCCTAAAGAGACATGCCTATTTCCGCAGTAGTACAGATTCTGAGTATGTGACTGGGCTTGATGAAATCAGCATTTCTCTTGCTTCCCTGTGCGTAGGGAAGCTCAGTTTTAGTCACAGTAGCTCCCACAAGTGTCTCCTCAGTGTGTTCCCATTTCCTTAGAAACAGTGTATTTGCTGGGAGAAAAGTGCATTACTGTGCGCTTTCAACGTTCAGCAAATACATGTGTAGAAGCACAGCGCTAGCAGAAACGAACGTTTCTCGACGTTTTCTAACTCAGGGAACAAGTTGCACACTTCTGAGATGCATTTGGGCAACTTTGTCAGAAATGAGTTTTTTGCCTAAAGAGACATCCCTATTTGCGCAGTAGTACAGAGTCTGAGTATGTAACTGGGCTTGATGAAATCAGCATTTCTCTTGCTTCCCTGTGCGTAGGGAAGCTCAGTTTTAGTCACAGTAGCTCCCACAAGTGTCTCCTCAGTGTGTTCCCATTTCCTTAGAAACAGTGTATTTGCTGGGAGAAAAGTGCATTACTGTGCGCTTTCACCGTTCAGCAAATACATGTGTAGAAGCACAGCGCTAGCAGAAACGACCATTTCTCGACGGTTTCTAACTCAGGGAACAAGTTGCACACTTCTGAGATGCATTTGGGCAACTTTGTCAGAAATGAGTTTTTTGCCTAAAGAGACATGCCTATTTGCGCAGTAGGACAGATTCTGAGTATGTAACTGGGCTTGATGAAATCAGCATTTCTCTTGTTTCCCTGTGCGTAGGGAAGCTCAGTTTAAGTCACAGTAGCTCCCACAAGTGTCTCCTCAGTGTGTTCCCATTTCCTTAGAAACAGTGTATTTGCTGGGAGAAAAGTGCATTACTGTGCGCTTTCACCGTTCAGCAAATACATGTGTAGAAGCACAGCGCTAGCAGAAACGACCGTTTCTCGACGTTTTCTAACTCAGGGAACAAGTTGCACACTTCTGAGATGCATTTGGGCAACTTTGTCAGAAATGAGTTCTTTGCCTACAGAGACATGCCTATTTGCGCAGTAGGACAGATTCTGAGTATGTAACTGGGCTTGATGAAATCAGCATTTCTCTTGCTTCCCTGTGCGTAGGGAAGCTCAGTTTTAGTCACAGTAGCTCCCACAAGTGTCTCCTCAGTGTGTTCCCATTTTCTTAGAAACAGTGTATTTGCTGGGAGAAAAGTGCATTACTGTGCGCTTTCACCGTTCAGCAAATACATGTGTAGAAGCACAGCGCTAGCAGAAACGAACGTTTCTCGACGTTTTCTAACTGAGGGAACAAGTTGCACACTTCTGAGATGCATTTGGGCAACTTTGTCAGAAATGAGTTTTTTGCCTAAAGAGACATGCCTATTTGCGCAGTAGTACAGATTCTGAGTATGTAACTGGGCTTGATGAAATCAGCATTTCTCTTGCTTCCCTGTGCGTAGGGAAGCTCAGTTTTAGTCACAGTAGCTCCCACAAGTGTCTCCTCAGTGTGTTCCCATTTCCTTAGAAACAGTGTATTTGCTGGGAGAAAAGTGCATTACTGTGCGCTTTCACCGTTCAGCAAATACATGTGTAGAAGCACAGCGCTAGCAGAAACGAACTTTTCTCGACGTTTTCTAACTCAGGGAACAAGTTGCACACTTCTGAGATGCATTTGGGCAACTTTGTCAGAAATGAGTTTTTTGCCTACAGAGTCATGCCTATTTGCGCAGTAGTACAGATTCTGAGTATGTAACTGGGCTTGATGAAATCAGCATTTCTCTTGCTTCCCTGTGCGTAAGGAAGCTCAGTTTTAGTCACAGTAGCTCCCACAAGTGTCTCCTCAGTGTGTTCCCATTTCCTTAGAAACAGTGTATTTGCTTCGAGAAAAGTGCATTACTGTGCGCTTTCACCGTTCAGCAAATACATGTGTAGAAGCACAGCGCTAGCTGAAACTACCGTTTCTCGACGTTTTCTAACTCAGGGAACAAGTAACACACTTCTGAGATGCATTTCGGCAACTTTGTCAGAAATGAGTTTTTTGCCTACAGAGACATGCCTATTTGCGCAGTAGGACAGATTCTGAGTATGTAACTGGGCTTGATGAAATCAGCATTTCTCTTGCTTCCCTGTGCGTAGGGAAGCTCAGTTTTAGTCACAGTAGCTCCCACAAGTGTCTCCTCAGTGTGTTCCCATTTCCTTAGAAACAGTGTATTTGCTGGGAGAAAAGTGCATTACTGTGCGCTTTCAACGTTCAGCAAATACATGTGTAGAAGCACAGCGCTAGCAGAAACGAACGTTTCTCGACGTTTTCTAACTCAGGGAACAAGTTGCACACTTCTGAGATGCATTTGGGCAACTTTGTCAGAAATGAGTTTTTTGCCTAAAGAGACATGCCTATTTGCGCAGTAGTACAGATTCTGAGTATGTAACTGGGCTTGATGAAATCAGCATTTCTCTTGCTTCCCTGTGCGTAGGGAAGCTCAGTTTTAGTCACAGTAGCTCCCACAAGTGTCTCCTCAGTGTGTTCCCATTTCCTTAGAAACAGTGTATTTGCTGGGAGAAAAGTGCATTACTGTGCGCTTTCACCGTTCAGCAAATACATGTGTAGAAGCACAGCGCTAGCAGAAACGACCATTTCTCGACGGTTTCTAACTCAGGGAACAAGTTGCACACTTCTGAGATGCATTTGGGCAACTTTGTCAGAAATGAGTTTTTTGCCTAAAGAGACATGCCTATTTGCGCAGTAGGACAGATTCTGAGTATGTAACTGGGCTTGATGAAATCAGCATTTCTCTTGTTTCCCTGTGCGTAGGGAAGCTCAGTTTTAGTCACAGTAGCTCCCACAAGTGTCTCCTCAGTGTGTTCCCATTTCCTTAGAAACAGTGTATTTGCTGGGAGAAAAGTGCATTACTGTGCGCTTTCACCGTTCAGCAAATACATGTGTAGAAGCACAGCGCTAGCAGAAACGAACGTTTCTCGACGTTTTCTAACTCAGGGAACAAGTTGCACACTTCTGAGATGCATTTGGGCAACTTTGTCAGAAATGAGTTTTTTGCCTAAAGAGACATGCCTATTTGCGCAGTAGTACAAATTCTGAGTATGTAACTGGGCTTGATGAAATCAGCATTTCTCTTGCTTCCCTGTGCGTAGGGAAGCTCAGTTTTAGTCACAGTACCTCCCACAAGTGTCTCCTCAGTGTGTTCCCATTTCCTTAGAAACAGTGTATTTGCTGGGAGAAAAGTGCATTACTGTGCGCTTTCACCGTTCAGCAAATACATGTGTAGAAGCACAGCGCTAGCAGAAACGAACGTTTCTCGACGTTTTCTAACTCAGGGAACAAGTGGCACACTTCTGAGATGCATTTGGGCAACTTTGTCAGAAATGAGTTTTTTGCCTACAGAGACATGCCTATTTGCGCAGTAGTACAGATTCTGAGTATGTAACTGGGCTTGATGAAATCAGCATTTCTCTTGCTTCCCTGTGTGTAAGGAAGCTCAGTTTTAGTCATAGTGGCTCCCACAAGTGTCTCCTCAGTTTGTTCCCATTTCCTTAGAAACAGTGTATTTGCTGGGAGAAAAGTGCATTACTGTGCGCTTTCACCGTTCAGCAAATACATGTGTAGAAGCACAGCGCTAGCAGAAACGACCGTTTCTCGACGTTTTCTAACTCAGGGAACAAGTTGCACACTTCTGAGATGCATTTGGGCAACTTTGTCAGAAATGAGTTTTTTGCCTACAGAGACATGCCTATTTGCGCACTAGTACAGATTCTGAGTATGTAACTGGGCTTGATGAAATCAGCATTTCTCTTGCTTCCCGGTGCATAGGGAAGCTCAGTTTTAGTCCCAGTAGCTCCCACAAGTGTCTCCTCAGTGTGTTCCCATTTCCTTAGAAACAGTGTATTTGCTGGGAGAAAAGTGCATTACTGTGCGCTTTCACCGTTCAGCAAATACATGTGTAGAAGCACAGCGCTAGCAGAAACGACCGTTTCTCGACGTTTTCTAACTCAGGGAACAAGTTGCACACTTCTGAGATGCATTTGGGCAACTTTGTCAGAAATGAGTTTTTTGCCTACAGAGACATGCCTATTTGCGCACTAGTACAGATTCTGAGTATGTAACTGGGCTTGATGAAATCAGCATTTCTCTTGCTTCCCGGTGCATAGGGAAGCTCAGTTTTAGTCCCAGTAGCTCCCACAAGTGTCTCCTCAGTGTGTTCCCATTTCCTTAGAAACAGTGTATTTGCTTGGAGAAAAGTGCATTACTGTGCGCTTTCACCGTTCAGCAAATACATGTGTAGAAGCACAGCGCTAGCAGAAACGAACGTTTCTCGACGTTTTCTAACTCAGGGAACAAGTTGCACACTTCTGAGATGCATTTGGGCAACTTTGTCAGAAATGAGTTTTTTGCCTACAGAGACATGCCTATTTGCGCAGTAGGACAGATTCTGAGTATGTAACTGGGCTTGATGAAATCAGCATTTCTCTTGTTTCCCTGTGCGTAGGGAAGCTCAGTTTTAGTCACAGTAGCTCCCACAAGTGTCTCCTCAGTGTGTTCCCATTTCCTTAGAAACAGTGTATTTGCTGGGAGAAAAGTGCATTACTGTGCGCTTTCACCGTTCAGCAAATACATGTGTAGAAGCACAGCGCTAGCAGAAACGAACGTTTCTCGACGTTTTCTAACTCAGGGAACAAGTTGCACACTTCTGAGTTGCATTTGGGTAACTTTGTCAGAAATGAGTTTTTTGCCTAAAGAGACATGCCTATTTGCGCAGTAGTACAAATTCTGAGTATGTAACTGGGCTTGATGAAATCAGCATTTCTCTTGCTTCCCTGTGCGTAGGGAAGCTCAGTTTTAGTCACAGTACCTCCCACAAGTGTCTCCTCAGTGTGTTCCCATTTCCTTAGAAACAGTGTATTTGCTGGGAGAAAAGTGCATTACTGTGCGCTTTCACCGTTCAGCAAATACATGTGTAGAAGCACAGCGCTAGCAGAAACGAACGTTTCTCGACGTTTTCTAACTCAGGGAACAAGTTGCACACTTCTGAGATGCATTTGGGCAACTTTGTCAGAAATGAGTTTTTTGCCTACAGAGACATGCCTATTTGCGCACTAGTACAGATTCTGAGTATGTAACTGGGCTTGATGAAACCAGCATTTCTCTTGCTTCCCTGTGCATAGGGAAGCACAGTTTTAGTCACAGTAGCTCCCACAAGTGTCTCCTCAGTGTGTTCCCATTTCCTTAGAAACAGTGTATTTGCTGGGAGAAAAGTGCATTACTGTGCGCTTTCACCGTTCAGCAAATACATGTGTAGAAGCACAGCGCTAGCAGAAACGACCGTTTCTCGACGTTTTCTAACTCAGGGAACAAGTTGCACACTTCTGAGATGCATTTGGGCAACTTTGTCAGAAATGAGTTTTTTGCCTACAGAGACATGCCTATTTGCGCAGTAGTACAGATTCTGAGTATGTAACTGGGCTTGATGAAATCAGCATTTCTCTTGCTTCCGTGTGTGTAGGGTAGCTCAGTTTTAGTCATAGTGGCTCCCACAAGTGTCTCCTCAGTGTGTTCCCATTTCCTTAGAAACAGTGTATTTGCTGGGAGAAAAGTGCATTACTGTGCGTTTTCACCGTTCAGCAAATACATGTGTAGAAGCACAGCGCTAGCAGAAACGACCGTTTCTCGACGTTTTCTAACTCAGGGAACTTCTGAGATGCATTTGGGCAACTTTGTCAGAAATGAGTTTTTTGCCTACAGAGACATGCCTATTTGCGCACTAGTACAGATTCTGAGTATGTAACTGGGCTTGATGAAATCAGCATTTCTCTTGCTTCCCGGTGCATAGGGAAGCTCAGTTTTAGTCCCAGTAGCTCCCACAAGTGTCTCCTCAGTGTGTTCCCATTTCCTTAGAAACAGTGTATTTGCTGGGAGAAAAGTGCATTACTGTGCGCTTTCACCGTTCAGCAAATACATGTGTAGAAGCACAGCGCTAGCAGAAACGACCGTTTCTCGACGTTTTCTAACTCAGGGAACAAGTTGCACACTTCTGAGATGCATTTGGGCAACTTTGTCAGAAATGAGTTTTTTGCCTACAGAGACATGCCTATTTGCGCAGTAGTACAGATTCTGAGTATGTAACTGGGCTTGATGAAATCAGCATTTCTCTTGCTTCCCTATGCGTAGGGAAGCTCAGTTTTAGTCACAGTAGCTCCCACAAGTGTCTCCTCAGTGTGTTCACATTTCCTTAGAAACAGTGTATTTGCTGGGAGAAAAGTGCATTACTGTGCGCTTTCACCGTTCAGCAAATACATGTGTAGAAGCACAGCGCTAGCAGAAACGACCATTTCTCGACGGTTTCTAACTCAGGGAACAAGTTGCACACTTCTGAGATGCATTTGGGCAACTTTGTCAGAAATGAGTTTTTTGCCTAAAGAGACATGCCTATTTGCGCAGTAGGACAGATTCTGAGTATGTAACTGGGCTTGATGAAATCAGCATTTCTCTTGTTTCCCTGTGCGTAGGGAAGCTCAGTTTAAGTCACAGTAGCTCCCACAAGTGTCTCCTCAGTGTGTTCCCATTTCCTTAGAAACAGTGTATTTGCTGGGAGAAAAGTGCATTACTGTGCGCTTTCACCGTTCAGCAAATACATGTGTAGAAGCACAGCGCTAGCAGAAACGAACGTTTCTCGACGTTTTCTAACTCAGGGAACAAGTTGCACACTTCTGAGATGCATTTGGGCAACTTTGTCAGAAATGAGTTTTTTGCCTAAAGAGACATGCCTATTTGCGCAGTAGGACAGATTCTGAGTATGTAACTGGGCTTGATGAAATCAGCATTTCTCTTGCTTCCCTGTGCGTAGGGAAGCTCAGTTTTAGTCACAGTACCTCCCACAAGTGTCTCCTCAGTGTGTTCCCATTTCCTTAGAAACAGTGTATTTGCTGGGAGAAAAGTGCATTACTGTGCGCTTTCACCGTTCAGCAAATACATGTGTAGAAGCACAGCGCTAGCAGAAACGAACGTTTCTCGACGTTTTCTAACTCAGGGAACAAGTGGCACACTTCTGAGATGCATTTGGGCAACTTTGTCAGAAATGAGTTTTTTGCCTACAGAGACATGCCTATTTGCGCAGTAGTACAGATTCTGAGTATGTAACTGGGCTTGATGAAATCAGCATTTCTCTTGCTTCCCTGTGTGTAGGGAAGCTCAGTTTTAGTCATAGTGGCTCCCACAAGTGTCTCCTCAGTGTGTTCCCATTTCCTTAGAAACAGTGTATTTGCTGGGAGAAAAGTGCATTACTGTGCGCTTTCACCGTTCAGCAAATACATGTGTAGAAGCACAGCGCTAGCAGAAACGACCGTTTCTCGACGTTTTCTAACTCAGGGAACAAGTTGCACACTTCTGAGATGCATTTGGGCAACTTTGTCAGAAATGAGTTTTTTGCCTACAGAGACATGCCTATTTGCGCACTAGTACAGATTCTGAGTATGTAACTGGGCTTGATGAAATCAGCATTTCTCTTGCTTCCCGGTGCATAGGGAAGCTCAGTTTTAGTCCCAGTAGCTCCCACAAGTGTCTCCTCAGTGTGTTCCCATTTCCTTAGAAACAGTGTATTTGCTGGGAGAAAAGTGCATTACTGTGCGCTTTCACCGTTCAGCAAATACATGTGTAGAAGCACAGCGCTAGCAGAAACTACCGTTTCTCGACGTTTTCTAACTCAGGGAACAAGTTGCACACTTCTGAGATGCATTTGGGCAACTTTGTCAGAAATGAGTTTTTTGCCTACAGAGACATGCCTATTTGCGCACTAGTACAGATTCTGAGTATGTAACTGGGCTTGATGAAATCAGCATTTCTCTTGCTTCCCGGTGCATAGGGAAGCTCAGTTTTAGTCCCAGTAGCTCCCACAAGTGTCTCCTCAGTGTGTTCCCATTTCCTTAGAAACAGTGTATTTGCTTGGAGAAAAGTGCATTACTGTGCGCTTTCACCGTTCAGCAAATACATGTGTAGAAGCACAGCGCTAGCAGAAACGAACGTTTCTCGACGTTTTCTAACTCAGGGAACAAGTTGCACACTTCTGAGATGCATTTGGGCAACTTTGTCAGAAATGAGTTTTTTGCCTACAGAGACATGCCTATTTGCGCAGTAGGACAGATTCTGAGTATGTAACTGGGCTTGATGAAATCAGCATTTCTCTTGTTTCCCTGTGCGTAGGGAAGCTCAGTTTTAGTCACAGTAGCTCCCACAAGTGTCTCCTCAGTGTGTTCCCATTTCCTTAGAAACAGTGTATTTGCTGGGAGAAAAGTGCATTACTGTGCGCTTTCACCGTTCAGCACATACATGTGTAGAAGCACAGCGCTAGCAGAAACGAACGTTTCTCGACGTTTTCTAACTCAGGGAACAAGTTGCACACTTCTGAGATGCATTTGGGCAACTTTGTCAGAAATGAGTTTTTTGCCTAAAGAGACATGCCTATTTGCGCAGTAGTACAAATTCTGAGTATGTAACTGGGCTTGATGAAATCAGCATTTCTCTTGCTTCCCTGTGCGTAGGGAAGCACAGTTTTAGTCACAGTACCTCCCACAAGTGTCTCCTCAGTGTGTTCCCATTTCCTTAGAAACAGTGTATTTGCTGGGAGAAAAGTGCATTACTGTGCGCTTTCACCGTTCAGCAAATACATGTGTAGAAGCACAGCGCTAGCAGAAACGAACGTTTCTCGACGTTTTCTAACTCAGGGAACAAGTTGCACACTTCTGAGATGCATTTGGGCAACTTTGTCAGAAATGAGTTTTTTGCCTAAAGAGACATGCCTATTTGCGCAGTAGGACAGATTCTGAGTATGTAACTGGGCTTGATGAAATCAGCATTTCTCTTGCTTCCCTGTGCGTAGGGAAGCTCAGTTTTAGTCACAGTAGCTCCCACAAGTGTCTCCTCAGTGTGTTCCCATTTCCTTAGAAACAGTGTATTTGCTGGGAGAAAAGTGCATTACTGTGCGCTTTCACCGTTCAGCAAATACATGTGTAGAAGCACAGCGCTAGCAGAAACGACCGTTTCTCGACGTTTTCTAACTCAGGGAACAAGTTGCACACTTCTGAGATGCATTTGGGCAACTTTGTCAGAAATGAGTTTTTTGCCTACAGAGACATGCCTATTTGCGCACTAGTACAGATTCTGAGTATGTAACTGGGCTTGATGAAATCAGCATTTCTCTTGCTTCCCGGTGCATAGGGAAGCTCAGTTTTAGTCCCAGTAGCTCCCACAAGTGTCTCCTCAGTGTGTTCCCATTTCCTTAGAAACAGTGTATTTGCTGGGAGAAAAGTGCATTACTGTGCGCTTTCACCGTTCAGCACATACATGTGTAGAAGCACAGCGCTAGCAGAAACGAACGTTTCTCGACGTTTTCTAACTCAGGGAACAAGTTGCACACTTCTGAGATGCATTTGGGCAACTTTGTCAGAAATGAATTTTTTGCCTACAGAGACATGCCTATTTGCGCAGTAGTACAGATTCTGAGTATGTAACTGGGCTTGATGAAATCAGCATTTCTCTTGCTTCCGTGTGTGTAGGGTAGCTCAGTTTTAGTCATAGTGGCTCCCACAAGTGTCTCCTCAGTGTGTTCCCATTTCCTTAGAAACAGTGTATTTGCTGGGAGAAAAGTGCATTACTGTGCGTTTTCACCGTTCAGCAAATACATGTGTAGAAGCACAGCGCTAGCAGAAACGACCGTTTCTCGACGTTTTCTAACTCAGGGAACTTCTGAGATGCATTTGGGCAACTTTGTCAGAAATGTGTTTTTTGCCTACAGAGACATGCCTATTTGCGCACTAGTACAGATTCTGAGTATGTAACTGGGCTTGATGAAATCAGCATTTCTCTTGCTTCCCGGTGCATAGGGAAGCTCAGTTTTAGTCCCAGTAGCTCCCACAAGTGTCTCCTCAGTGTGTTCCCATTTCCTTAGAAACAGTGTATTTGCTGGGAGAAAAGTGCATTACTGTGCGCTTTCACCGTTCAGCAAATACATGTGTAGAAGCACAGCGCTAGCAGAAACGACCGTTTCTCGACGTTTTCTAACTCAGGGAACAAGTTGCACACTTCTGAGATGCATTTGGGCAACTTTGTCAGAAATGAGTTTTTTGCCTACAGAGACATGCCTATTTGCGCAGTAGTACAGATTCTGAGTATGTAACTGGGCTTGATGAAACCAGCATTTCTCTTGCTTCCCTGTGCATAGGGAAGCACAGTTTTAGTCACAGTAGCTCCCACAAGTGTCTCCTCAGTGTGTTCCCATTTCCTTAGAAACAGTGTATTTGCTGGGAGAAAAGTGCATTACTGTGCGCTTTCACCGTTCAGCAAATACATGTGTAGAAGCACAGCGCTAGCAGAAACGACCGTTTCTCGACGTTTTCTAACTCAGGGAACAAGTTGCACACTTCTGAGATGCATTTGGGCAACTTTGTCAGAAATGAGTTTTTTGCCTACAGAGACATGCCTATTTGCGCACTAGTACAGATTCTGAGTATGTAACTGGGCTTGATGAAATCAGCATTTCTCTTGCTTCCCGGTGCATAGGGAAGCTCAGTTTTAGTCCCAGTAGCTCCCACAAGTGTCTCCTCAGTGTGTTCCCATTTCCTTAGAAACAGTGTATTTGCTGGGAGAAAAGTGCATTACTGTGCGCTTTCACCGTTCAGCAAATACATGTGTAGAAGCACAGCGCTAGCAGAAACGACCGTTTCTCGACGTTTTCTAACTCAGGGAACTTCTGAGATGCATTTGGGCAACTTTGTCAGAAATGAGTTTTTTGCCTACAGAGACATGCCTATTTGCGCACTAGTACAGATTCTGAGTATGTAACTGGGCTTGATGAAATCAGCATTTCTCTTGCTTCCCTGTGCGTAGGGAAGCTCAGTTTTAGTCACAGTAGCTCCCACAAGTGTCTCCTCAGTGTGTTCACATTTCCTTAGAAACAGTGTATTTGCTGGGAGAAAAGTGCATTACTGTGCGCTTTCACCGTTCAGCAAATACATGTGTAGAAGCACAGCGCTAGCAGAAACGAACGTTTCTCGACGTTTTCTAACTCAGGGAACAAGTGGCACACTTCTGAGATGCATTTGGGCAACTTTGTCAGAAATGAGTTTTTTGCCTAAAGAGACATGCCTATTTGCGCAGTAGTACAGATTCTGAGTATGTAACTGGGCTTGATGAAATCAGCATTTCTCTTGCTTCCCTGTGTGTAGGGAAGCTCAGTTTTAGTCATAGTGGCTCCCACAAGTGTCTCCTCAGTGTGGTCCCATTTCCTTAGAAACAGTGTATTTGCTGGGAGAAAAGTGCATTACTGTGCGCTTTCACCGTTCAGCAAATACATGTGTAGAAGCACAGCGCTAGCAGAAACGACCGTTTCTCGACGTTTTCTAACTCAGGGAACAAGTTGCACACTTCTGAGATGCATTTGGGCAACTTTGTCAGAAATGAGTTTTTTGCCTACAGAGACATGCCTATTTGCGCACTAGTACAGATTCTGAGTATGTAACTGGGCTTGATGAAATCAGCATTTCTCTTGCTTCCCGGTGCATAGGGAAGCTCAGTTTTAGTCCCAGTAGCTCCCACAAGTGTCTCCTCAGTGTGTTCCCATTTCCTTAGAAACAGTGTATTTGCTGGGAGAAAAGTGCATTACTGTGCGCTTTCACCGTTCAGCAAATACATGTGTAGAAGCACAGCGCTAGCAGAAACGAACGTTTCTCGACGTTTTCTAACTCAGGGAACAAGTTGCACACTTCTGAGATGCATTTGGGCAACTTTGTCAGAAATGAGTTTTTTGCCTACAGAGACATGCCTATTTGCGCAGTAGTACAGATTCTGAGTATGTAACTGGGCTTGATGAAATCAGCATTTCTCTTGCTTCCCTGTGCGTAGGGAAGCTCAGTTTTAGTCACAGTAGCTCCCACAAGTGTCTCCTCAGTGTGTTCCCATTTCCTTAGAAACAGTGTATTTGCTGGGAGAAAAGTGCATTACTGTGCGCTTTCACCGTTCAGCAAATACATGTGTAGAAGCACAGCGCTAGCAGAAACGACCGTTTCTCGACGTTTTCTAACTCAGGGAACAAGTTGCACACTTCTGAGATGCATTTGGGCAACTTTGTCAGAAATGAGTTTTTTGCCCACAGAGACATGCCTATTTGCGCACTAGTACAGATTCTGAGTATGTCACTGGCTTGATGAAATCAGCATTTCTCTTGCTTCCCTGTGCGTAGGGAAGCTCAGTTCAGGTCATAGTGGCTCCCACAAGTGGCTCCTCAGTGTGTTCCCATTTCCTTAGAAACAGTGTATTTGCTGGGAGAAAAGTACATTACTGTGCGCTTTCACCGTTCAGCAAATACATGTGTAGAAGCACAGCGCTAGCAGAAACGACCGTTTCTCGACGTTTTCTAACTCAGGGAACAAGTTGCACACTTCTGAGATGCATTTGGGCAACTTTGTCAAAAATGAGTTTTTTGCCTACAGAGACATGCCTATTTGCGCACTAGTACAGATTCTGAGTATGTAACTGGCTTGATGAAATCAGCATTTCCCTTGCTTCCCTGTGCGTAGGGAAGCTCAGTTTTAGTCCCAGTAGCTCCCACAAATGTCTCCTCAGTGTGTTCCCATTTCCTTAGAAACAGTGTATTTGCTGGGAGAAAAGTGCATTACTGTGCGCTTTCACCGTTCAGCAAATACATGTGTAGAAGCACAGCGCTAGCAGAAACGAACGTTTCTCGACGTTTTCTAACTCAGGGAACAAGTTGCACACTTCTGAGATGCATTTGGGCAACTTTGTCAGAAATGAGTTTTTTGCCTACAGAGACATGCCTATTTGCGCAGTAGTAGAGATTCTGAGTATGTAACTGGGCTTGATGAAATCAGCATTTCTCTTGCTTCCCTGTGCGTAGGGAAGCTCAGTTTTAGTTACAGTAGCTCCCACAAGTGTCTCCTCAGTGTGTTCCCATTTCCTTAGAAACAGTGTATTTGCTGGGAGAAAAGTGCATTACTGTGCGCTTTCACCGTTCAGCAAATACATGTGTAGAAGCACAGCGCTAGCAGAAACGACCGTTTCTCGACGTTTTCTAACTCAGGGAACAAGTTGCACACTTCTGAGATGCATTTGGGCAACTTTGTCAGAAATGAGTTTTTTGCCTAAAGAGACATGCCTATTTGCGCAGTAGTACAGATTCTGAGTATGTAACTGGGCTTGATGAAATCAGCATTTCTCTTGCTTCCCTGTGCGTAGGGAAGCTCAGTTTTAGTCACAGTAGCTCCCACAAGTGTCTCCTCAGTGTGTTCCCATTTCCTTAGGAACAGTGTATTTGCTGGGAGAAAAGTGCATTACTGTGCGCTTTCACCGTTCAGCAAATACATGTGTAGAAGCACAACGCTAGCAGAAACGACCGTTTCTCGACGTTTTCTAACTCAGGGAACAAGTGGCACACTTCTGAGATGCATTTGGGCAACTTTGTCAGAAATGAGTTTTTTGCCTACAGAGACATGCCTATTTGCGCAGTAGTAGAGATTCTGAGTATGTAACTGGGCTTGATGAAATCAGCATTTCTCTTGCTTCCCTGTGCGTAGGGAAGCTCAGTTTTAGTTACAGTAGCTCCCACAAGTGTCTCCTCAGTGTGTTCCCATTTCCTTAGAAACAGTGTATTTGCTGGGAGAAAAGTGCATTACTGTGCGCTTTCACCGTTCAGCAAATACATGTGTAGAAGCACAGCGCTAGCAGAAACGAACGTTTCTCGACGTTTTCTAACTCAGGGAACAAGTTGCACACTTCTGAGATGCATTTGGGCAACTTTGTCAGAAATGAGTTTTTTGCCTACAGAGACATGCCTATTTGCGCAGTAGTACAGATTCTGAGTATGTAACTGGGCTTGATGAAATCAGCATTTCTCTTGCTTCCCTGTGCGTAGGGAAGCTCAGTTTTAGTCACAGTAGCTCCCACAAGTGTCTCCTCAGTGTGTTCCCATTTCCTTAGGAACAGTGTATTTGCTGGGAGAAAAGTGCATTACTGTGCGCTTTCACCGTTCAGCAAATACATGTGTAGAAGCACAACGCTAGCAGAAACGACCGTTTCTCGACGTTTTCTAACTCAGGGAACAAGTTGCACACTTCTGAGATGCATTTGGGCAACTTTGTCAGAAATGAGTTTTTTGCCTACAGAGACATGCCTATTTGCGCAGTAGTACAGATTCTGAGTATGTAACTGGGCTTGATGAAATCAGCATTTCTCTTGCTTCCCTGTGCGTAGGGAAGCTCAGTTTTAGTCACAGTAGCTCCCACAAGTGTCTCCTCAGTGTGTTCCCATTTCCTTAGAAACAGTGTATTTGCTGGGAGAAAAGTGCATTACTGTGCGCTTTCACCGTTCAGCAAATACATGTGTAGAAGCACAGCGCTAGCAGAAACGACCGTTTCTCGACGTTTTCTAACTCAGGGAACAAGTGGCACACTTCTGAGATGCATTTGACAACTTTGTCAGAAATGAGTTTTTTGCCTACAGAGACATGCCTATTTGCGCACTAGTACAGATTCTGAGTATGTAACTGGGCTTGATGAAATCAGCATTTCTCTTGCTTCCCTGTGCATAGGGAAGCTCAGTTTTAGTCCCAGTAGCTCCCACAAGTGTCTCCTCAGTGTGTTCCCATTTCCTTAGAAACAGTGTATTTGCTGGGAGAAAAGTGCATTACTGTGCGCTTTCACCGTTCAGCAAATACATGTGTAGAAGCACAGCGCTAGCAGAAACGACCGTTTCTCGACGTTTTCTAACTCAGGGAACAAGTTGCACACTTCTGAGATGCATTTGGGCAACTTTGTCAGAAATGAGTTTTTTGCCTACAGAGACATGCCTATTTGCGCAGTAGTAGAGATTCTGAGTATGTAACTGGGCTTGATGAAATCAGCATTTCTCTTGCTTCCCTGTGCGTAGGGAAGCTCAGTTTTAGTCACAGTAGCTCCCACAAGTGTCTCCTCAGTGTGTTCCCATTTCCTTAGAAACAGTGTATTTGCTGGGAGAAAAGTGCATTACTGTGCGCTTTCACCGTTCAGCAAATACATGTGTAGAAGCACAGCGCTAGCAGAAACGAACGTTTCTCGACGTTTTCTAACTCAGGGAACAAGTTGCACACTTCTGAGATGCATTTGGGCAACTTTGTCAGAAATGAGTTTTTTGCCTAAAGAGACATGCCTATTTCCGCAGTAGTACAGATTCTGAGTATGTGACTGGGCTTGATGAAATCAGCATTTCTCTTGCTTCCCTGTGCGTAGGGAAGCTCAGTTTTAGTCCCAGTAGCTCCCACAAGTGTCTCCTCAGTGTGTTCCCATTTCCTTAGAAACAGTGTATTTGCTGGGAGAAAAGTGCATTACTGTGCGCTTTCACCGTTCAGCAAATACATGTGTAGAAGCACAGCGCTAGCAGAAACGAACGTTTCTCGACGTTTTCTAACTCAGGGAACAAGTTGCACACTTCTGAGATGCATTTGGGCAACTTTGTCAGAAATGAGTTTTTTGCCTACAGAGAAATGCCTATTTGCGCAGTAGTACAGATTCTGAGTATGTAACTGGGCTTGATGAAATCAGCATTTCTCTTGCTTCCCTGTGTGTAGGGAAGCTCAGTTTTAGTCACAGTAGCTCCCACAAGTGTCTCCTCAGTGTGTTCCCATTTCCTTAGAAACAGTGTATTTGCTGGGAGAAAAGTGCATTACTGTGCGCTTTCACCGTTCAGCAAATACATGTGTAGAAGCACAACCCTAGCAGAAACGACCGTTTCTCGACGTTTTCTAACTCAGGGAACAAGTTGCACACTTCTGAGATGCATTTGGGCAACTTTGTCAGAAATTAGTTTTTTGCCTAAAGAGACATCCCTATTTGCGCAGTAGAACAGAGTCTGAGTATGTAACTGGGCTTGATGAAATCAGCATTTCTCTTGCTTCCCTGTGCGTAGGGAAGCTCAGTTTTAGTCACAGTAGCTCCCACAAGTGTCTCCTCAGTGTGTTCCCATTTCCTTAGAAACAGTGTGTTTGCTGGGAGAAAAGTGCATTACTGTGCGCTTTCACCGTTCAGCAAATACATGTGTAGAAGCACAGCGCTAGCAGAAACGAACGTTTCTCGACGTTTTCTAACTCAGGGAACAAGTTGCACACTTCTGAGATGCATTTGGGCAACTTTGTCAGAAATGAGTTTTTTGCCTACAGAGACATGCCTATTTGCGCACTAGTACAGATTCTGAGTATGTCACTGGCTTGATGAAATCAGCATTTCTCTTGCTTCCCTGTGCGTAGGGAAGCTCAGTTCAGGTCATAGTGGCTCCCACAAGTGTCTCCTCAGTGTGTTCCCATTTCCTTAGAAACAGTGTATTTGCTGGGAGAAAAGTACATTACTGTGCGCTTTCACCGTTCAGCAAATACATGTGTAGAAGCACAGCGCTAGCAGAAACGACCGTTTCTCGACGTTTTCTAACTCAGGGAACAAGTTGCACACTTCTGAGATGCATTTGGGCAACTTTGTCAAAAATGAGTTTTTTGCCTACAGAGACATGCCTATTTGCGCACTAGTACAGATTCTGAGTATGTAACTGGCTTGATGAAATCAGCATTTCTCTTGCTTCCCTGTGCGTAGGGAAGCTCAGTTTTAGTCCCAGTAGCTCCCACAAATGTCTCCTCAGTGTGTTCCCATTTCCTTAGAAAGTGTATTTGCTGGGAGAAAAGTGCATTACTGTGCGCTTTCACCGTTCAGCAAATACATGTGTAGAAGCACAGCGCTAGCAGAAACGAACGTTTCTCGACGTTTTCTAACTCAGGGAACAAGTTGCACACTTCTGAGATGCATTTGGGCAACTTTGTCAGAAATGAGTTTTTTGCCTACAGAGACATGCCTATTTGCGCAGTAGTAGAGATTCTGAGTATGTAACTGGGCTTGATGAAATCAGCATTTCTCTTGCTTCCCTGTGCGTAGGGAAGCTCAGTTTTAGTTACAGTAGCTCCCACAAGTGTCTCCTCAGTGTGTTCCCATTTCCTTAGAAACAGTGTATTTGCTGGGAGAAAAGTGCATTACTGTGCGCTTTCACCGTTCAGCAAATACATGTGTAGAAGCACAGCGCTAGCAGAAACGACCGTTTCTCGACGTTTTCTAACTCAGGGAACAAGTTGCACACTTCTGAGATGCATTTGGGCAACTTTGTCAGAAATGAGTTTTTTGCCTACAGAGACATGCCTATTTGCGCAGTAGTACAGATTCTGAGTATGTAACTGGGCTTGATGAAATCAGCATTTCTCTTGCTTCCCTGTGCGTAGGGAAGCTCAGTTTTAGTCACAGTAGCTCCCACAAGTGTCTCCTCAGTGTGTTCCCATTTCCTTAGGAACAGTGTATTTGCTGGGAGAAAAGTGCATTACTGTGCGCTTTCACCGTTCAGCAAATACATGTGTAGAAGCACAGCGCTAGCAGAAACGACCGTTTCTCGACGTTTTCTAACTCAGGGAACAAGTTGCACACTTCTGAGATGCATTTGGGCAACTTTGTCAGAAATGAGTTTTTTGCCTACAGAGACATGCCTATTTGCGCAGTAGTAGAGATTCTGAGTATGTAACTGGGCTTGATGAAATCAGCATTTCTCTTGCTTCCCTGTGCGTAGGGAAGCTCATTTTTAGTCACAGTAGCTCCCACAAGTGTCTCCTCAGTGTGTTCCCATTTCCTTAGAAACAGTGTATTTGCTGGGAGAAAAGTGCATTACTGTGCGCTTTCACCGTTCAGCAAATACATGTGTAGAAGCACAGCGCTAGCAGAAACGACCGTTTCTCGACGTTTTCTAACTCAGGGAACAAGTGGCACACTTCTGAGATGCATTTGGGCAACTTTGTCAGAAATGAGTTTTTTGCCTACGGAGACATGCCTATTTGCGCACTAGTACAGATTCTGAGTATGTAACTGGGCTTGATGAAATCAGCATTTCTCTTGCTTCCCTGTGCATAGGGAAGCTCAGTTTTAGTCCCAGTAGCTCCCACAAGTGTCTCCTCAGTGTGTTCCCATTTCCTTAGAAACAGTGTATTTGCTGGGAGAAAAGTGCATTACTGTGCGCTTTCACCGTTCAGCAAATACATGTGTAGAAGCACAGCGCTAGCAGAAACGACCGTTTCTCGACGTTTTCTAACTCAGGGAACAAGTTGCACACTTCTGAGATGCATTTGGGCAACTTTGTCAGAAATGAGTTTTTTGCCTACAGAGACATGCCTATTTGCGCAGTAGTACAGATTCTGAGTATGTAACTGGGCTTGATGAAATCAGCATTTCTCTTGCTTCCCTGTGCGTAGGGAAGCTCAGTTTTAGTCACAGTAGCTCCCACAAGTGTCTCCTCAGTGTGTTCCCATTTCCTTAGAAACAGTGTATTTGCTGGGAGAAAAGTGCATTACTGTGCGCTTTCACCGTTCAGCAAATACATGTGTAGAAGCACAGCGCTAGCAGAAACGAACGTTTCTCGACGTTTTCTAACTCAGGGAACAAGTTGCACACTTCTGAGATGCATTTGGGCAACTTTGTCAGAAATGAGTTTTTTGCCTACAGAGACATGCCTATTTGCGCAGTAGTACAGATTCTGAGTATGTAACTGGGCTTGATGAAATCAGCATTTCTCTTGCTTCCCTGTGCGTAGGGAAGCTCAGTTTTAGTCACAGTAGCTCCCACAAGTGTCTCCTCAGTGTGTTCCCATTTCCTTAGAAACAGTGTATTTGCTGGGAGAAAAGTGCATTACTGTGCGCTTTCACCGTTCAGCAAATACATGTGTAGAAGCACAGCGCTAGCAGAAACGAACGTTTCTCGACGTTTTCTAACTCAGGGAACAAGTTGCACACTTCTGAGATGCATTTGGGCAACTTTGTCAGAAATGAGTTTTTTGCCTAAAGAGACATGCCTATTTGCGCAGTAGTACAGATTCTGAGTATGTAACTGGGCTTGATGAAATCAGCATTTCTCTTGCTTCCCTGTGCGTAGGGAAGCTCAGTTTTAGTCACAGTAGCTCCCACAAGTGTCTCCTCAGTGTGTTCCCATTTCCTTAGAAACAGTGTATTTGCTGGGAGAAAAGTGCATTACTGTGCGCTTTCACCGTTCAGCAAATACATGTGTAGAAGCACAACCCTAGCAGAAACGACCGTTTCTCGACGTTTTCTATCTCAGGGAACAAGTTGCACACTTCTGAGATGCATTTGGGCAACTTTGTCAGAAATTAGTTTTTTGCCTAAAGAGACATCCCTATTTGCGCAGTAGAACAGAGTCTGAGTATGTAACTGGGCTTGATGAAATCAGCATTTCTCTTGCTTCCCTGTGCGTAGGGAAGCTCAGTTTTAGTCACAGTAGCTCCCACAAGTGTCTCCTCAGTGTGTTCCCATTTCCTTAGAAACAGTGTATTTGCTGGGAGAAAAGTGCATTACTGTGCGCTTTCACCGTTCAGCAAATACATGTGTAGAAGCACAGCGCTAGCAGAAACGACCGTTTCTCGACGTTTTCTAACTCAGGGAACAAGTGGCACACTTCTGAGATGCATTTGGGCAACTTTGTCAGAAATGAGTTTTTTGCCTACAGAGACATGCCTATTTGCGCACTAGTACAGATTCTGAGTATGTAACTGGGCTTGATGAAATCAGCATTTCTCTTGCTTCCCTGTGCATAGGGAAGCTCAGTTTTACTCCCAGTAGCTCCCACAAGTGTCTCCTCAGTGTGTTCCCATTTCCTTAGAAACAGTGTATTTGCTGGGAGAAAAGTGCATTACTGTGCGCTTTCACCGTTCAGCAAATACATGTGTAGAAGCACAGCGCTAGCAGAAACGAACGTTTCTCGACGTTTTCTAACTCAGGGAACAAGTTGCACACTTCTGAGATGCATTTGGGCAACTTTGTCAGAAATGAGTTTTTTGCCTACAGAGACATGCCTATTTGCGCAGTAGTACAGATTCTGAGTATGTAACTGGGCTTGATGAAATCAGCATTTCTCTTGCTTCCCTGTGCGTAGGGAAGCTCAGTTTTAGTCACAGTAGCTCCCACAAGTGTCTCCTCAGTGTGTTCACATTTCCTTAGAAACAGTGTTTTTGCTGGGAGAAAAGTGCATTACTGTGCGCTTTCACCGTTCAGCAAATACATGTGTAGAAGCACAGCGCTAGCAGAAACGAACGTTTCTCGACGTTTTCTAACTCAGGGAACAAGTTGCACACTTCTTAGATGCATTTGGGCAACTTTGTCAGAAATGAGTTTTTTGCCTAAAGAGACATGCCTATTTGCGCAGTAGTACAGATTCTGAGTATGTAACTGGGCTTGATGAAATCAGCATTTCTCTTGCTTCCCTGTGCGTAGGGAAGCTCAGTTTTAGTCACAGTAGCTCCCACAAGTGTCTCCTCAGTGTGTTCCCATTTCCTTAGAAACAGTGTATTTGCTGGGAGAAAAGTGCATTACTGTGCGCTTTCACCGTTCAGCAAATACATGTGTAGAAGCACAGCGCTAGCAGAAACGAACGTTTCTCGACGTTTTCTAACTCAGGGAACAAGTTGCACACTTCTGAGATGCATTTGGGCAACTTTGTCAGAAATGAGTTTTTTGCCTACAGAGACATGCCTATTTGCGCACTAGTACAGATTCTGAGTATGTCACTGGCTTGATGAAATCAGCATTTCTCTTGCTTCCCTGTGCGTAGGGAAGCTCAGTTCAGGTCATAGTGGCTCCCACAAGTGTCTCCTCAGTGTGTTCCCATTTCCTTAGAAACAGTGTATTTGCTGGGAGAAAAGTACATTACTGTGCGCTTTCACCGTTCAGCAAATACATGTGTAGAAGCACAGCGCTAGCAGAAACGACCGTTTCTCGACGTTTTCTAACTCAGGGAACAAGTTGCACACTTCTGAGATGCATTTGGGCAACTTTGTCAAAAATGAGTTTTTTGCCTACAGAGACATGCCTATTTGCGCACTAGTACAGATTCTGAGTATGTAACTGGCTTGATGAAATCAGCATTTCTCTTGCTTCCCTGTGCGTAGGGAAGCTCAGTTTTAGTCCCAGTAGCTCCCACAAATGTCTCCTCAGTGTGTTCCCATTTCCTTAGAAACAGTGTATTTGCTGGGAGAAAAGTGCATTACTGTGCGCTTTCACCGTTCAGCAAATACATGTGTAGAAGCACAGCGCTAGCAGAAACGAACGTTTCTCGACGTTTTCTAACTCAGGGAACAAGTTGCACACTTCTGAGATGCATTTGGGCAACTTTGTCAGAAATGAGTTTTTTGCCTACAGAGACATGCCTATTTGCGCAGTAGTAGAGATTCTGAGTATGTAACTGGGCTTGATGAAATCAGCATTTCTCTTGCTTCCCTGTGCGTAGGGAAGCTCAGTTTTAGTCACAGTAGCTCCCACAAGTGTCTCCTCAGTGTGTTCCCATTTCCTTAGAAACAGTGTATTTGCTGGGAGAAAAGTGCATTACTGTGCGCTTTCACCGTTCAGCAAATACATGTGTAGAAGCACAGCGCTAGCAGAAACGAACGTTTCTCGACGTTTTCTAACTCAGGGAACAAGTTGCACACTTCTGAGATGCATTTGGGCAACTTTGTCAGAAATGAGTTTTTTGCCTAAAGAGACATGCCTATTTGCGCAGTAGTACAGATTCTGAGTATGTAACTGGGCTTGATGAAATCAGCATTTCTCTTGCTTCCCTGTGCGTAGGGAAGCTCAGTTTTAGTTACAGTAGCTCCCACAAGTGTCTCCTCAGTGTGTTCACATTTCCTTAGAAACAGTGTATTTGCTGGGAGAAAAGTGCATTACTGTGCGCTTTCACCGTTCAGCAAATACATGTGTAGAAGCACAGCGCTAGCAGAAACGAACGTTTCTCGACGTTTTCTAACTCAAGGAACAAGTTGCACACTTCTGAGATGCATTTGGGCAACTTTGTCAGAAATGAGTTTTTTGCCTACAGAGACATGCCTATTTGCGCAGTAGTACAGATTCTGAGTATGTAACTGGGCTTGATGAAATCAGCATTTCTCTTGCTTCCCTGTGCGTAGGGAAGCTCAGTTTTAGTCACAGTAGCTCCCACAAGTGTCTCCTCAGTGTGTTCCCATTTCCTTAGGAACAGTGTATTTGCTGGGAGAAAAGTGCATTACTGTGCGCTTTCACCGTTCAGCAAATACATGTGTAGAAGCACAGCGCTAGCAGAAACGACCGTTTCTCGACGTTTTCTAACTCAGGGAACAAGTTGCACACTTCTGAGATGCATTTGGGCAACTTTGTCAGAAATGAGTTTTTTGCCTACAGAGACATGCCTATTTGCGCAGTAGTACAGATTCTGAGTATGTAACTGGGCTTGATGAAATCAGCATTTCTCTTGCTTCCCTGTGCGTAGGGAAGCTCAGTTTTGTCACAGTAGCTCCCACAAGTGTCTCCTCAGTGTGTTCCCATTTCCTTAGAAACAGTGTATTTGCTGGGAGAAAAGTGCATTACTGTGCGCTTTCACCGTTCAGCAAATACATGTGTAGAAGCACAGCGCTAGCAGAAACGACCGTTTCTCGACGTTTTCTAACTCAGGGAACAAGTGGCACACTTCTGAGATTGAGATGCATTTGGGGAAACTTTGTCAGAAATGAGTTTTTTGCCTACAGAGACATGCCTATTGGCGCACTAGTACAGTTTCTGAGTATGTAACTGGGCTTGATGAAATCAGCATTTCTCTTGCTTCCCTGTGCATAGGGAAGCTCAGTTTTATGTCCCAGTAGCTCCCACAAGTGTCTCCTCAGTGTGTTCCCATTTCCTTAGGAACAGTGTATTTGCTGGGAGAAAAGTGCATTACTGTGCGCTTTCACCGTTCAGCAAATACATGTGTAGAAGCACAGCGCTAGCAGAAACGACCGTTTCTCGACGTTTTCTAACTCAGGGAACAAGTGGCACACTTCTGAGATGCATTTGGGCAACTTTGTCAGAAATGAGTTTTTTGCCTACAGAGACATGCCTATTTGCGCACTAGTACAGATTCTGAGTATGTAACTGGGCTTGATGAAATCAGCATTTCTCTTGCTTCCTGTGCGTAGGGCAGCTCAGTTTTAGTCCCAGTAGCTCCCACAAGTGTCTCCTCAGTGTGTTCCCATTTCTCTTAGAACAGTGTATTTGCTGGGAGAAAAGTGCATTACTGTGCGCTTTCACCGTTCAGCAAATACATGTGTAGAAGCACAGCGCTAGCAGAAACGACCGTTTCTCGACGTTTTCTAACTCAGGGAACAAGTGCACACTTCTGAGATGCATTTGGGCAACTTTGTCAGAAATGAGTTTTTTGCCTAAAGAGACATGCCTATTTGCGCACTAGTACAGATTCTGAGTATGTAACTGGGCTTGATGAAATCAGCATTTCTCTTGCTTCCCTGTGCGTAGGGAAGCTCAGTTTTAGTCCCAGTAGCTCCCACAAGTGTCTCCTCAGTGTGTTCCCATTTCCTTAGAAACAGTGTATTTGCTGGGAGAAAAGTGCATTACTGTGCGCTTTCACCGTTCAGCAAATACATGTGTAGAAGCACAGCGCTAGCAGAAACGACCGTTTCTCGACGTTTTCTAACTCAGGGAACAAGTGGCACACTTCTGAGATGCATTTGGGCAACTTTGTCAGAAATGAGTTTTTTGCCTACAGAGACATGCCTATTTGCGCAGTAGTACAGATTCTGAGTATGTAACTGGGCTTGATGAAATCAGCATTTCTCTTGCTTCCTGTGCGTAGGGAAGCTCAGTTTTAGTCACAGTAGCTCCCACAAGTGTCTCCTCAGTGTGTTCCCATTTCCTTAGAAACAGTGTATTTGCTGGGAGAAAAGTGCATTACTGTGCGCTTTCACCGTTCAGCAAATACATGTGTAGAAGCACAGCGCTAGCAGAAACGAACGTTTCTCGACGTTTTCTAACTCAGGGAACAAGTGGCACACTTCTGAGATGCATTTGGGCAACTTTGTCAGAAATGAGTTTTTTGCCTACAGATACATGCCTATTTGCGCAGTAGTAAGATTCTAGTAACTGGGCTTGATGAAATCAGCATTTCTCTTGCTTCCCTGTGCGTAGGGAAGCTCAGTTTTAGTCACAGTAGCTCCCACAAGTGTCTCCTCAGTGTGTTCCCATTTCCTTAGAAACAGTGTATTTGCTGGGAGAAAAGTGCATTACTGTGCGCTTTCACCGTTCAGCAAATACATGTGTAGAAGCACAGCGCTAGCAGAAACGAACGTTTCTCGACGTTTTCTAACTCAGGGAACAAGTTGCACACTTCTGAGATGCATTTGGGCAACTTTGTCAGAAATGAGTTTTTTGCCTACAGAGACATGCCTATTTGCGCAGTAGTACAGATTCTGAGTATGTAACTGGGCTTGATGAAATCAGCATTTCTCTTGCTTCCCTGTGCGTAGGGAAGCTCAGTTTTAGTCACAGTAGCTCCCACAAGTGTCTCCTCAGTGTGTTCCCATTTCCTTAGAAACAGTGTATTTGCTGGGAGAAAAGTGCATTACTGTGCGCTTTCACCGTTCAGCAAATACATGTGTAGAAGCACAGCGCTAGCAGAAACGACCGTTTCTCGACGTTTTCTAACTCAGGGAACAAGTGGCACACTTCTGAGATGCATTTGGGCAACTTTGTCAGAAATGAGTTTTTTGCCTACAGAGACATGCCTATTTGCGCAGTAGTACAGATTCTGAGTATGTAACTGGGCTTGATGAAATCAGCATTTCTCTTGCTTCCCTGTGCGTAGGGAAGCTCAGTTTTAGTCACAGTAGCTCCCACAAGTGTCTCCTCAGTGTGTTCCCATTTCCTTAGAAACAGTGTATTTGCTGGGAGAAAAGTGCATTACTGTGCGCTTTCACCGTTCAGCAAATACATGTGTAGAAGCACAGCGCTAGCAGAAACGACCGTTTCTCGACGTTTTCTAACTCAGGGAACAAGTGGCACACTTCTGAGATGCATTTGGGCAACTTTGTCAGAAATGAGTTTTTTGCCTACAGAGACATGCCTATTTGCGCAGTAGTACAGATTCTGAGTATGTAACTGGGCTTGATGAAATCAGCATTTCTCTTGCTTCCCTGTGCGTAGGGAAGGCTCAGTTTTAGTCCCAGTAGCTCCCACAAGTGTCTCCTCAGTGTGTTCCCATTTCCTTAGAAACAGTGTATTTGCTGGGAGAAAAGTGCATTACTGTGCGCTTTCACCGTTCAGCAAATACATGTGTAGAAGCACAGCGCTAGCAGAAACGACCGTTTCTCGACGTTTTCTAACTCAGGGAACAAGTGCACACTTCTGAGATGCATTTGGGCAACTTTGTCAGAAATGAGTTTTTTGCCTACAGAGACATGCCTATTTGCGCACTAGTACAGATTCTGAGTATGTAACTGGGCTTGATGAAATCAGCATTTCTCTTGCTTCCCTGTGCATAGGGAAGCTCAGTTTTAGTCCCAGTAGCTCCCACAAGTGTCTCCTCAGTGTGTTCCCATTTCCTTAGGAACAGTGTATTTGCTGGGAGAAAAGTGCATTACTGTGCGCTTTCACCGTTCAGCAAATACATGTGTAGAAGCACAGCGCTAGCAGAAACGACCGTTTCTCGACGTTTTCTAACTCAGGGAACAAGTGGCACACTTCTGAGATGCATTTGGGCAACTTTGTCAGAAATGAGTTTTTTGCCTACAGAGACATGCCTATTTGCGCACTAGTACAGATTCTGAGTATGTAACTGGGCTTGATGAAATCAGCATTTCTCTTGCTTCCCTGTGCGTAGGGAAGCTCAGTTTTAGTCCCAGTAGCTCCCACAAGTGTCTCCTCAGTGTGTTCCCATTTCCTTAGAAACAGTGTATTTGCTGGGAGAAAAGTGCATTACTGTGCGCTTTCACCGTTCAGCAAATACATGTGTAGAAGCACAGCGCTAGCAGAAACGACCGTTTCTCGACGTTTTCTAACTCAGGGAACAAGTTGCACACTTCTGAGATGCATTTGGGCAACTTTGTCAGAAATGAGTTTTTTGCCTAAAGAGACATGCCTATTTGCGCAGTAGTACAGATTCTGAGTATGTAACTGGGCTTGATGAAATCAGCATTTCTCTTGCTTCCCTGTGCGTAGGGAAGCTCAGTTTTAGTCCCAGTAGCTCCCACAAGTGTCTCCTCAGTGTGTTCCCATTTCCTTAGAAACAGTGTATTTGCTGGGAGAAAAGTGCATTACTGTGCGCTTTCACCGTTCAGCAAATACATGTGTAGAAGCACAGCGCTAGCAGAAACGACCGTTTCTCGACGTTTTCTAACTCAGGGAACAAGTTGGCACACTTCTGAGATGCATTTGGGCAACTTTGTCAGAAATGAGTTTTTTGCCTACAGAGACATGCCTATTTGCGCAGTAGTACAGATTCTGAGTATGTAACTGGGCTTGATGAAATCAGCATTTCTCTTGCTTCCCTGTGCGTAGGGAAGCTCAGTTTTAGTCACAGTAGCTCCCACAAGTGTCTCCTCAGTGTGTTCCCATTTCCTTAGAAACAGTGTATTTGCTGGGAGAAAAGTGCATTACTGTGCGCTTTCACCGTTCAGCAAATACATGTGTAGAAGCACAGCGCTAGCAGAAACGAACGTTTCTCGACGTTTTCTAACTCAGGGAACAAGTTGCACACTTCTGAGATGCATTTGGGCAACATTGTCAGAAATGAGTTTTTTGCCTACAGATTCATGCCTATTTGCGCAGTAGTAGAGATTCTGAGTATGTAACTGGGCTTGATGAAATCAGCATTTCTCTTGCTTCCCTGTGCGTAGGGAAGCTCAGTTTTAGTCACAGTAGCTCCCACAAGTGTCTCCTCAGTGTGTTCCCATTTCCTTAGAAACAGTGTATTTGCTGGGAGAAAAGTGCATTACTGTGCGCTTTCACCGTTCAGCAAATACATGTGTAGAAGCACAGCGCTAGCAGAAACGAACGTTTCTCGACGTTTTCTAACTCAGGGAACAAGTTGCACACTTCTGAGATGCATTTGGGCAACTTTGTCAGAAATGAGTTTTTTGCCTAAAGAGACATGCCTATTTGCGCAGTAGTACAGATTCTGAGTATGTAACTGGGCTTGATGAAATCAGCATTTCTCTTGCTTCCCTGTGCGTAGGGAAGCTCAGTTTTAGTCATAGTAGCTCCCACAAGTGTCTCCTCAGTGTGTTCCCATTTCCTTAGAAACAGTGTATTTGCTGGGAGAAAAGTGCATTACTGTGCGCTTTCACCGTTCAGCAAATACATGTGTAGAAGCACAGCGCTAGCAGAAACGAACGTTTCTCGACGTTTTCTAACTCAGGGAACAAGTTGCACACTTCTGAGATGCATTTGGGCAACTTTGTCAGAAATGAGTTTTTTGCCTAAAGAGACATGCCTATTTGCGCAGTAGTACAGATTCTGAGTATGTAACTGGGCTTGATGAAATCAGCATTTCTCTTGCTTCCCTGTGCGTAGGGAAGCTCAGTTTTAGTCACAGTAGCTCCCACAAGTGTCTCCTCAGTGTGTTCCCATTTCCTTAGAAACAGTGTATTTGCTGGGAGAAAAGTGCATTACTGTGCGCTTTCACCGTTCAGCAAATACATGTGTAGAAGCACAGCGCTAGCAGAAACGAACGTTTCTCGACGTTTTCTAACTCAGGGAACAAGTTGCACACTTCTGAGATGCATTTGGGCAACTTTGTCAGAAATGAGTTTTTTGCCTACAGAGACATGCCTATTTGCGCAGTAGTAGAGATTCTGAGTATGTAACTGGGCTTGATGAAATCAGCATTTCTCTTGCTTCCCTGTGCGTAGGGAAGCTCAGTTTTAGTCACAGTAGCTCCCACAAGTGTCTCCTCAGTGTGTTCCCATTTCCTTAGAAACAGTGTATTTGCTGGGAGAAAAGTGCATTACTGTGCGCTTTCACCGTTCAGCAAATACATGTGTAGAAGCACAGCGCTAGCAGAAACGAACGTTTCTCGACGTTTTCTAACTCAGGGAACAAGTTGCACACTTCTGAGATGCATTTGGGCAACTTTGTCAGAAATGAGTTTTTTGCCTAAAGAGACATGCCTATTTGCGCAGTAGTACAGATTCTGAGTATGTAACTGGGCTTGATGAAATCAGCATTTCTCTTGCTTCCCTGTGCGTAGGGAAGCTCAGTTTTAGTCACAGTAGCTCCCACAAGTGTCTCCTCAGTGTGTTCCCATTTCCTTAGAAACAGTGTATTTGCTGGGAGAAAAGTGCATTACTGTGCGCTTTCAACGTTCAGCAAATACATGTGTAGAAGCACAGCACTAGCAGAAACGACCGTTTCTCGACGTTTTCTAACTCAGGGAACAAGTTGCACACTTCTGAGATGCATTTGGGCAACTTTGTCAGAAATGAGTTTTTTGCCTAAAGAGACATGCCTATTTGCGCAGTAGTACAGATTCTGAGTATGTAACTGGGCTTGATGAAATCAGCATTTCTCTTGCTTCCCTGTGCGTAGGGAAGCTCAGTTTTAGTCCCAGTAGCTCCCACAAGTGTCTCCTCAGTGTGTTCCCATTTCCTTAGAAACAGTGTATTTGCTGGGAGAAAAGTGCATTACTGTGCGCTTTCACCGTTCAGCAAATACATGTGTAGAAGCACAGCGCTAGCAGAAACGAACGTTTCTCGACGTTTTCTAACTCAGGGAACAAGTTGCACACTTCTGAGATGCATTTGGGCAACTTTGTCAGAAATGAGTTTTTTGCCTAAAGAGACATGCCTATTTGCGCAGTAGTACAGATTCTGAGTATGTAACTGGGCTTGATGAAATCAGCATTTCTCTTGCTTCCCTGTGCGTAGGGAAGCTCAGTTTTAGTCACAGTAGCTCCCACAAGTGTCTCCTCAGTGTGTTCCCATTTCCTTAGAAACAGTGTATTTGCTGGGAGAAAAGTGCATTACTGTGCGCTTTCACCGTTCAGCAAATACATGTGTAGAAGCACAGCGCTAGCAGAAACGAACGTTTCTCGACGTTTTCTAACTCAGGGAACAAGTTGCACACTTCTGAGATGCATTTGGGCAACTTTGTCAGAAATGAGTTTTTTGCCTACAGAGACATGCCTATTTGCGCAGTAGTAGAGATTCTGAGTATGTAACTGGGCTTGATGAAATCAGCATTTCTCTTGCTTCCCTGTGCGTAGGGAAGCTCAGTTTTAGTCACAGTAGCTCCCACAAGTGTCTCCTCAGTGTGTTCCCATTTCCTTAGAAACAGTGTATTTGCTGGGAGAAAAGTGCATTACTGTGCGCTTTCACCGTTCAGCAAATACATGTGTAGAAGCACAGCGCTAGCAGAAACGAACGTTTCTCGACGTTTTCTAACTCAGGGAACAAGTTGCACACTTCTGAGATGCATTTGGGCAACTTTGTCAGAAATGAGTTTTTTGCCTACAGAGACATGCCTATTTGCGCAGTAGTAGAGATTCTGAGTATGTAACTGGGCTTGATGAAATCAGCATTTCTCTTGCTTCCCTGTGCGTAGGGAAGCTCAGTTTTAGTCACAGTAGCTCCCACAAGTGTCTCCTCAGTGTGTTCCCATTTCCTTAGAAACAGTGTATTTGCTGGGAGAAAAGTGCATTACTGTGCGCTTTCACCGTTCAGCAAATACATGTGTAGAAGCACAGCGCTAGCAGAAACGAACGTTTCTCGACGTTTTCTAACTCAGGGAACAAGTTGCACACTTCTGAGATGCATTTGGGCAACTTTGTCAGAAATGAGTTTTTTGCCTACAGAGACATGCCTATTTGCGCAGTAGTACAGATTCTGAGTATGTAACTGGGCTTGATGAAATCAGCATTTCTCTTGCTTCCCTGTGCGTAGGGAAGCTCAGTTTTAGTCACAGTAGCTCCCACAAGTGTCTCCTCAGTGTGTTCCCATTTCCTTAGAAACAGTGTATTTGCTGGGAGAAAAGTGCATTACTGTGCGCTTTCACCGTTCAGCAAATACATGTGTAGAAGCACAGCGCTAGCAGAAACGAACGTTTCTCGACGTTTTCTAACTCAGGGAACAAGTTGCACACTTCTGAGATGCATTTGGGCAACTTTGTCAGAAATGAGTTTTTTGCCTACAGAGACATGCCTATTTGCGCAGTAGTAGAGATTCTGAGTATGTAACTGGGCTTGATGAAATCAGCATTTCTCTTGCTTCCCTGTGCATAGGGAAGCTCAGTTTTAGTCACAGTAGCTCCCACAAGTGTCTCCTCAGTGTGTTCCCATTTCCTTAGAAACAGTGTATTTGCTGGGAGAAAAGTGCATTACTGTGCGCTTTCACCGTTCAGCAAATACATGTGTAGAAGCACAGCGCTAGCAGAAACGAACGTTTCTCGACGTTTTCTAACTCAGGGAACAAGTTGCACACTTCTGAGATGCATTTGGGCAACTTTGTCAGAAATGAGTTTTTTGCCTAAAGAGACATGCCTATTTGCGCAGTAGTACAGATTCTGAGTATGTAACTGGGCTTGATGAAATCAGCATTTCTCTTGCTTCCCTGTGCGTAGGGAAGCTCAGTTTTAGTCACAGTAGCTCCCACAAGTGTCTCCTCAGTGTGTTCCCATTTCCTTAGAAACAGTGTATTTGCTGGGAGAAAAGTGCATTACTGTGCGCTTTCAACGTTCAGCAAATACATGTGTAGAAGCACAGCACTAGCAGAAACGACCGTTTCTCGACGTTTTCTAACTCAGGGAACAAGTTGCACACTTCTGAGATGCATTTGGGCAACTTTGTCAGAAATGAGTTTTTTGCCTAAAGAGACATGCCTATTTGCGCAGTAGTAGAGATTCTGAGTATGTAACTGGGCTTGATGAAATCAGCATTTCTCTTGCTTCCCTGTGCGTAGGGAAGCTCAGTTTTAGTCCCAGTAGCTCCCACAAGTGTCTCCTCAGTGTGTTCCCATTTCCTTAGAAACAGTGTATTTGCTGGGAGAAAAGTGCATTACTGTGCGCTTTCACCGTTCAGCAAATACATGTGTAGAAGCACAGCGCTAGCAGAAACGAACGTTTCTCGACGTTTTCTAACTCAGGGAACAAGTTGCACACTTCTGAGATGCATTTGGGCAACTTTGTCAGAAATGAGTTTTTTGCCTACAGAGACATGCCTATTTGCGCAGTAGTACAGATTCTGAGTATGTAACTGGGCTTGATGAAATCAGCATTTCTCTTGCTTCCCTGTGCGTAGGGAAGCTCAGTTTTAGTCACAGTAGCTCCCACAAGTGTCTCCTCAGTGTGTTCCCATTTCCTTAGAAACAGTGTATTTGCTGGGAGAAAAGTGCATTACTGTGCGCTTTCACCGTTCAGCAAATACATGTGTAGAAGCACAGCGCTAGCAGAAACGAACGTTTCTCGACGTTTTCTAACTCAGGGAACAAGTTGCACACTTCTGAGATGCATTTGGGCAACTTTGTCAGAAATGAGTTTTTTGCTTAAAGAGATATGCCTATTTGCGCAGTAGTACAGATTCTGAGTATGTAACTGGGCATGATGAAATCAGCATTTCTCTTGCTTCCCTGTGCATAGGGAAGCTCAGTTTTAGTCCCAGTAGCTCCCACAAGTGTCTCCTCAGTGTGTTCCCATTTCCTTAGAAACAGTGTATTTGCTGGGAGAAAAGTGCATTACTGTGCGCTTTCACCGTTCAGCAAATACATGTGTAGAAGCACAGCGCTAGCAGGAACGAACGTTTCTCGACGTTTTCTAACTCAGGGAAGAAGTTGCACACTTCTGAGATGCATTTGGGCAACTTTGTCAGAAATGAGTTTTTTGCCTAAAGAGACATGCCTATTTGCGCAGTAGTACAGATTCTGAGTATGTAACTGGGCTTGATGAAATCAGCATTTCTCTTGCTTCCCTGTGCGTAGGGAAGCTCAGTTTTAGTCACAGTAGCTCCCACAAGTGTCTCCTCAGTGTGTTCCCATTTCCTTAGAAACAGTGTATTTGCTGGGAGAAAAGTGCATTACTATGCGCTTTCACCGTTCAGCAAATACATGTGTAGAAGCACAGCGCTAGCAGAAACGAACGTTTCTCGACGTTTTCTAACTCAGGGAACAAGTTGCACACTTCTGAGATGCATTTGGGCAACTTTGTCAGAAATGAGTTTTTTGCCTACAGAGACATGCCTATTTGCGCACTAGTACAGATTCTGAGTATGTAACTGGGCTTGATGAAATCAGCATTTCTCTTGTTCCCTGTGCATAGGGAAGCTCAGTTTTAGTCCCAGTAGCTCCCACAAGTGTCTCCTCAGTGTGTTCCCATTTCCTTAGAAACAGTGTATTTGCTGGGAGAAAAGTGCATTACTGTGCGCTTTCACCGTTCAGCAAATACATGTGTAGAAGCACAGCGCTAGCAGAAACGAACGTTTCTCGACGTTTTCTAACTCAGGGAACAAGTTGCACACTTCTGAGATGCATTTGGGCAACTTTGTCAGAAATGAGTTTTTTGCCTACAGAGACATGCCTATTTGCGCACTAGTACAGATTCTGAGTATGTAACTGGGCTTGATGAAATCAGCATTTCTCTTGCTTCCCTGTGCATAGGGAAGCTCAGTTTTAGTCACAGTAGCTCCCACAAGTGTCTCCTCAGTGTGTTCCCATTTCCTTAGAAACAGTGTATTTGCTGGGAGAAAAGTGCATTACTGTGCGCTTTCACCGTTCAGCAAATACATGTGTAGAAGCACAGCGCTAGCAGAAACGACCGTTTCTCGACGTTTTCTAACTCAGGGAACAAGTTGCACACTTCTGAGATGCATTTGGGCAACTTTGTCAGAAATGAGTTTTTTGCCTACAGAGACATGCCTATTTGCGCAGTAGTACAGATTCTGAGTATGTAACTGGGCTTGATGAAATCAGCATTTCTCTTGCTTCCCTGTGCGTAGGGAAGCTCAGTTTTAGTCACAGTAGCTCCCACAAGTGTCTCCTCAGTGTGTTCCCATTTCCTTAGAAACAGTGTATTTGCTGGGAGAAAAGTGCATTACTGTGCGCTTTCACCGTTCAGCAAATACATGTGTAGAAGCACAGCGCTAGCAGAAACGAACGTTTCTCGACGTTTTCTAACTCAGGGAACAAGTTGCACACTTCTGAGATGCATTTGGGCAACTTTGTCAGAAATGAGTTTTTTGCCTACAGAGACATGCCTATTTGCGCAGTAGTACAGATTCTGAGTATGTAACTGGGCTTGATGAAATCAGCATTTCTCTTGCTTCCCTGTGCGTAGGGAAGCTCAGTTTTAGTCACAGTAGCTCCCACAAGTGTCTCCTCAGTGTGTTCCCATTTCCTTAGAAACAGTGTATTTGCTGGGAGAAAAGTGCATTACTGTGCGCTTTCACCGTTCAGCAAATACATGTGTAGAAGCACAGCGCTAGCAGAAACGAACGTTTCTCGACGTTTTCTAACTCAGGGAACAAGTTGCACACTTCTGAGATGCATTTGGGCAACTTTGTCAGAAATGAGTTTTTTGCCTACAGAGACATGCCTATTTGCGCAGTAGTACAGATTCTGAGTATGTAACTGGGCTTGATGAAATCAGCATTTCTCTTGCTTCCCTGTGCGTAGGGAAGCTCAGTTTTAGTCACAGTAGCTCCCACAAGTGTCTCCTCAGTGTGTTCCCATTTCCTTAGAAACAGTGTATTTGCTGGGAGAAAAGTGCATTACTGTGCGCTTTCACCGTTCAGCAAATACATGTGTAGAAGCACAGCGCTAGCAGAAACGACCGTTTCTCGACGTTATCTAACTCAGGGAACAAGTTGCACACTTCTGAGATGCATTTGGACAACTTTGTCAGAAATGAGTTTTTTGCCTAAAGAGACATGCCTATTTGCGCAGTAGTACAGATTCTGAGTATGTAACTGGGCTTGATGAAATCAGCATTTCTCTTGCTTCCCTGTGCGTAGGGAAGCTCAGTTTTAGTCACAGTAGCTCCCACAAGTGTCTCCTCAGTGTGTTCCCATTTCCTTAGGAACAGTGTATTTGCTGGGAGAAAAGTGCATTACTGTGCGCTTTCACCGTTCAGCAAATACATGTGTAGAAGCACAGCGCTAGCAGAAACGACCGTTTCTCGACGTTTTCTAACTCAGGGAACAAGTTGCACACTTCTGAGATGCATTTGGGCAACTTTGTCAGAAATGAGTTTTTTGCCTACAGAGACATGCCTATTTGCGCAGTAGTACAGATTCTGAGTATGTAACTGGGCTTGATGAAATCAGCATTTCTCTTGCTTCCCTGTGCGTAGGGAAGCTCAGTTTTAGTCACAGTAGCTCCCACAAGTGTCTCCTCAGTGTGTTCCCATTTCCTTAGAAACAGTGTATTTGCTGGGAGAAAAGTGCATTACTGTGCGCTTTCACCGTTCAGCAAATACATGTGTAGAAGCACAGCGCTAGCAGAAACGACCGTTTCTCGACGTTTTCTAACTCAGGGAACAAGTGGCACACTTCTGAGATGCATTTGGGCAACTTTGTCAGAAATGAGTTTTTTGCCTACAGAGACATGCCTATTTGCGCACTAGTACAGATTCTGAGTATGTAACTGGGCTTGATGAAATCAGCATTTCTCTTGCTTCCCTGTGCATAGGGAAGCTCAGTTTTAGTCCCAGTAGCTCCCACAAGTGTCTCCTCAGTGTGTTCCCATTTCCTTAGAAACAGTGTATTTGCTGGGAGAAAAGTGCATTACTGTGCGCTTTCACCGTTCAGCAAATACATGTGTAGAAGCACAGCGCTAGCAGAAACGAACGTTTCTCGACGTTTTCTAACTCAGGGAACAAGTTGCACACTTCTGAGATGCATTTGGGCAACTTTGTCAGAAATGAGTTTTTTGCCTACAGAGACATGCCTATTTGCGCAGTAGTACAGATTCTGAGTATGTAACTGGGCTTGATGAAATCAGCATTTCTCTTGCTTCCCTGTGCGTAGGGAAGCTCAGTTTTAGTCCCAGTAGCTCCCACAAGTGTCTCCTCAGTGTGTTCCCATTTCCTTAGAAACAGTGTATTTGCTGGGAGAAAAGTGCATTACTGTGCGCTTTCACCGTTCAGCAAATACATGTGTAGAAGCACAGCGCTAGCAGGAACGAACGTTTCTCGACGTTTTCTAACTCAGGGAACAAGTTGCACACTTCTGAGATGCATTTGGGCAACTTTGTCAGAAATGAGTTTTTTGCCTACAGAGACATGCCTATTTGCGCAGTAGTACAGATTCTGAGTATGTAACTGGGCTTGATGAAATCAGCATTTCTCTTGCTTCCCTGTGCGTAGGGAAGCTCAGTTTTAGTCACAGTAGCTCCCACAAGTGTCTCCTCAGTGTGTTCCCATTTCCTTAGAAACAGTGTATTTGCTGGGAGAAAAGTGCATTACTGTGCGCTTTCACCGTTCAGCAAATACATGTGTAGAAGCACAGCGCTAGCAGAAACGAACGTTTCTCGACGTTTTCTAACTCAGGGAACAAGTTGCACACTTCTGAGATGCATTTGGGCAACTTTGTCAGAAATGAGTTTTTTGCCTACAGAGACATGCCTATTTGCGCACTAGTACAGATTCTGAGTATGTAACTGGGCTTGATGAAATCAGCATTTCTCTTGCTTCCCTGTGCGTAGGGAAGCTCAGTTTTAGTCACAGTAGCTCCCACAAGTGTCTCCTCAGTGTGTTCCCATTTCCTTAGAAACAGTGTATTTGCTGGGAGAAAAGTGCATTACTGTGCGCTTTCACCGTTCAGCAAATACATGTGTAGAAGCACAGCGCTAGCAGAAACGAACGTTTCTCGACGTTTTCTAACTCAGGGAACAAGTTGCACACTTCTGAGATGCATTTGGGCAACTTTGTCAGAAATGAGTTTTTTGCCTACAGAGACATGCCTATTTGCGCAGTAGTACAGATTCTGAGTATGTAACTGGGCTTGATGAAATCAGCATTTCTCTTGCTTCCCTGTGCGTAGGGAAGCTCAGTTTTAGTCCCAGTAGCTCCCACAAGTGTCTCCTCAGTGTGTTCCCATTTCCTTAGAAACAGTGTATTTGCTGGGAGAAAAGTGCATTACTGTGCGCTTTCACCGTTCAGCAAATACATGTGTAGAAGCACAGCGCTAGCAGAAACGAACGTTTCTCGACGTTTTCTAACTCAGGGAACAAGTTGCACACTTCTGAGATGCATTTGGGCAACTTTGTCAGAAATGAGTTTTTTGCCTACAGAGACATGCCTATTTGCGCACTAGTACAGATTCTGAGTATGTAACTGGGCTTGATGAAATCAGCATTTCTCTTGCTTCCCTGTGCGTAGGGAAGCTCAGTTTTAGTCACAGTAGCTCCCACAAGTGTCTCCTCAGTGTGTTCCCATTTCCTTAGAAACAGTGTATTTGCTGGGAGAAAAGTGCATTACTGTGCGCTTTCACCGTTCAGCAAATACATGTGTAGAAGCACAGCGCTAGCAGAAACGAACGTTTCTCGACGTTTTCTAACTCAGGGAACAAGTTGCACACTTCTGAGATGCATTTGGGCAACTTTGTCAGAAATGAGTTTTTTGCCTACAGAGACATGCCTATTTGCGCAGTAGTACAGATTCTGAGTATGTAACTGGGCTTGATGAAATCAGCATTTCTCTTGCTTCCCTGTGCGTAGGGAAGCTCAGTTTTAGTCACAGTAGCTCCCACAAGTGTCTCCTCAGTGTGTTCCCATTTCCTTAGAAACAGTGTATTTGCTGGGAGAAAAGTGCATTACTGTGCGCTTTCACCGTTCAGCAAATACATGTGTAGAAGCACAGCGCTAGCAGAAACGACCGTTTCTCGACGTTATCTAACTCAGGGAACAAGTTGCACACTTCTGAGATGCATTTGGACAACTTTGTCAGAAATGAGTTTTTTGCCTAAAGAGACATGCCTATTTGCGCAGTAGTACAGATTCTGAGTATGTAACTGGGCTTGATGAAATCAGCATTTCTCTTGCTTCCCTGTGCGTAGGGAAGCTCAGTTTTAGTCCCAGTAGCTCCCACAAGTGTCTCCTCAGTGTGTTCCCATTTCCTTAGAAACAGTGTATTTGCTGGGAGAAAAGTGCATTACTGTGCGCTTTCACCGTTCAGCAAATACATGTGTAGAAGCACAGCGCTAGCAGGAACGAACGTTTCTCGACGTTTTCTAACTCAGGGAACAAGTTGCACACTTCTGAGATGCATTTGGGCAACTTTGTCAGAAATGAGTTTTTTGCCTACAGAGACATGCCTATTTGCGCAGTAGTACAGATTCTGAGTATGTAACTGGGCTTGATGAAATCAGCATTTCTCTTGCTTCCCTGTGCGTATGGAAGCTCAGTTTTAGTCCCAGTAGCTCCCACAAGTGTCTCCTCAGTGTGTTCCCATTTCCTTAGAAACAGTGTATTTGCTGGGAGAAAAGTGCATTACTGTGCGCTTTCACCGTTCAGCAAATACATGTGTAGAAGCACAGCGCTAGCAGGAACGAACGTTTCTCGACGTTTTCTAACTCAGGGAACAAGTTGCACACTTCTGAGATGCATTTGGGCAACTTTGTCAGAAATGAGTTTTTTGCCTACAGAGACATGCCTATTTGCGCAGTAGTACAGATTCTGAGTATGTAACTGGGCTTGATGAAATCAGCATTTCTCTTGCTTCCCTGTGCGTAGGGAAGCTCAGTTTTAGTCACAGTAGCTCCCACAAGTGTCTCCTCAGTGTGTTCCCATTTCCTTAGAAACAGTGTATTTGCTGGGAGAAAAGTGCATTACTGTGCGCTTTCACCGTTCAGCAAATACATGTGTAGAAGCACAGCGCTAGCAGAAACGAACGTTTCTCGACGTTTTCTAACTCAGGGAACAAGTTGCACACTTCTGAGATGCATTTGGGCAACTTTGTCAGAAATGAGTTTTTTGCCTACAGAGACATGCCTATTTGCGCACTAGTACAGATTCTGAGTATGTAACTGCGCTTGATGAAATCAGCATTTCTCTTGCTTCCCTGTGCATAGGGAAGCTCAGTTTTAGTCACAGTAGCTCCCACAAGTGTCTCCTCAGTGTGTTCCCATTTCCTTAGAAACAGTGTATTTGCTGGGAGAAAAGTGCATTACTGTGCGCTTTCACCGTTCAGCAAATACATGTGTAGAAGCACAGCGCTAGCAGAAACGAACGTTTCTCGACGTTTTCTAACTCAGGGAACAAGTTGCACACTTCTGAGATGCATTTGGGCAACTTTGTCAGAAATGAGTTTTTTGCCTACAGAGACATGCCTATTTGCGCAGTAGTACAGATTCTGAGTATGTAACTGGGCTTGATGAAATCAGCATTTCTCTTGCTTCCCTGTGCGTAGGGAAGCTCAGTTTTAGTCCCAGTAGCTCCCACAAGTGTCTCCTCAGTGTGTTCCCATTTCCTTAGAAACAGTGTATTTGCTGGGAGAAAAGTGCATTACTGTGCGCTTTCACCGTTCAGCAAATACATGTGTAGAAGCACAGCGCTAGCAGAAACGACCGTTTCTCGACGTTTTCTAACTCAGGGAACAAGTTGCACACTTCTGAGATGCATTTGGGCAACTTTGTCAGAAATGAGTTTTTTGCCTACAGAGACATGCCTATTTGCGCAGTAGTACAGATTCTGAGTATGTAACTGGGCTTGATGAAATCAGCATTTCTCTTGCTTCCCTGTGCGTAGGGAAGCTCAGTTTTAGTCACAGTAGCTCCCACAAGTGTCTCCTCAGTGTGTTCCCATTTCCTTAGAAACAGTGTATTTGCTGGGAGAAAAGTGCATTACTGTGCGCTTTCACCGTTCAGCAAATACATGTGTAGAAGCACAGCGCTAGCAGAAACGAACGTTTCTCGACGTTTTCTAACTCAGGGAACAAGTTGCACACTTCTGAGATGCATTTGGGCAACTTTGTCAGAAATGAGTTTTTTGCCTACAGAGACATGCCTATTTGCGCACTAGTACAGATTCTGAGTATGTAACTGGGCTTGATGAAATCAGCATTTCTCTTGCTTCCCTGTGCGAAGGGAAGCTCAGTTTTAGTCACAGTAGCTCCCACAAGTGTCTCCTCAGTGTGTTCCCATTTCCTTAGAAACAGTGTATTTGCTGGGAGAAAAGTGCATTACTGTGCGCTTTCACCGTTCAGCAAATACATGTGTAGAAGCACAGCGCTAGCAGAAACGAACGTTTCTCGACGTTTTCTAACTCAGGGAACAAGTTGCACACTTCTGAGATGCATTTGGGCAACTTTGTCAGAAATGAGTTTTTTGCCTACAGAGACATGCCTATTTGCGCAGTAGTACAGATTCTGAGTATGTAACTGGGCTTGATGAAATCAGCATTTCTCTTGCTTCCCTGTGCGTAGGGAAGCTCAGTTTTAGTCACAGTAGCTCCCACAAGTGTCTCCTCAGTGTGTTCCCATTTCCTTAGAAACAGTGTATTTGCTGGGAGAAAAGTGCATTACTGTGCGCTTTCACCGTTCAGCAAATACATGTGTAGAAGCACAGCGCTAGCAGAAACGACCGTTTCTCGACGTTATCTAACTCAGGGAACAAGTTGCACACTTCTGAGATGCATTTGGACAACTTTGTCAGAAATGAGTTTTTTGCCTAAAGAGACATGCCTATTTGCGCAGTAGTACAGATTCTGAGTATGTAACTGGGCTTGATGAAATCAGCATTTCTCTTGCTTCCCTGTGCGTAGGGAAGCTCAGTTTTAGTCACAGTAGCTCCCACAAGTGTCTCCTCAGTGTGTTCCCATTTTTTTAGGAACAGTGTATTTGCTGGGAGAAAAGTGCATTACTGTGCGCTTTCACCGTTCAGCAAATACATGTGTAGAAGCACAGCGCTAGCAGAAACGACCGTTTCTCGACGTTTTCTAACTCAGGGAACAAGTTGCACACTTCTGAGATGCATTTGGGCAACTTTGTCAGAAATGAGTTTTTTGCCTACAGAGACATGCCTATTTGCGCAGTAGTACAGATTCTGAGTATGTAACTGGGCTTGATGAAATCAGCATTTCTCTTGCTTCCCTGTGCGTAGGGAAGCTCAGTTTTAGTCACAGTAGCTCCCACAAGTGTCTCCTCAGTGTGTTCCCATTTCCTTAGAAACAGTGTATTTGCTGGGAGAAAAGTGCATTACTGTGCGCTTTCACCGTTCAGCAAATACATGTGTAGAAGCACAGCGCTAGCAGAAACGAACGTTTCTCGACGTTTTCTAACTCAGGGAACAAGTTGCACACTTCTGAGATGCATTTGGGCAACTTTGTCAGAAATGAGTTTTTTGCCTACAGAGACATGCCTATTTGCGCAGTAGTACAGATTCTGAGTATGTAACTGGGCTTGATGAAATCAGCATTTCTCTTGCTTCCCTGTGCGTATGGAAGCTCAGTTTTAGTCACAGTAGCTCCCACAAGTGTCTCCTCAGTGTGTTCCCATTTCCTTAGAAACAGTGTATTTGCTGGGAGAAAAGTGCATTACTGTGCGCTTTCACCGTTCAGCAAATACATGTGTAGAAGCACAGCGCTAGCAGAAACGAACGTTTCTCGACGTTTTCTAACTCAGGGAACAAGTTGCACACTTCTGAGATGCATTTGGGCAACTTTGTCAGAAATGAGTTTTTTGCCTACAGAGACATGCCTATTTGCGCAGTAGTACAGATTCTGAGTATGTAACTGGGCTTGATGAAATCAGCATTTCTCTTGCTTCCCTGTGCGTAGGGAAGCTCAGTTTTAGTCACAGTAGCTCCCACAAGTGTCTCCTCAGTGTGTTCCCATTTCCTTAGAAACAGTGTATTTGCTGGGAGAAAAGTGCATTACTGTGCGCTTTCACCGTTCAGCAAATACATGTGTAGAAGCACAGCGCTAGCAGAAACGACCGTTTCTCGACGTTATCTAACTCAGGGAACAAGTTGCACACTTCTGAGATGCATTTGGACAACTTTGTCAGAAATGAGTTTTTTGCCTAAAGAGACATGCCTATTTGCGCAGTAGTACAGATTCTGAGTATGTAACTGGGCTTGATGAAATCAGCATTTCTCTTGCTTCCCTGTGCGTAGGGAAGCTCAGTTTTAGTCACAGTAGCTCCCACAAGTGTCTCCTCAGTGTGTTCCCATTTCCTTAGGAACAGTGTATTTGCTGGGAGAAAAGTGCATTACTGTGCGCTTTCACCGTTCAGCAAATACATGTGTAGAAGCACAGCGCTAGCAGAAACGACCGTTTCTCGACGTTTTCTAACTCAGGGAACAAGTTGCACACTTCTGAGATGCATTTGGGCAACTTTGTCAGAAATGAGTTTTTTGCCTACAGAGACATGCCTATTTGCGCAGTAGTACAGATTCTGAGTATGTAACTGGGCTTGATGAAATCAGCATTTCTCTTGCTTCCCTGTGCGTAGGGAAGCTCAGTTTTAGTCACAGTAGCTCCCACAAGTGTCTCCTCAGTGTGTTCCCATTTCCTTAGAAACAGTGTATTTGCTGGGAGAAAAGTGCATTACTGTGCGCTTTCACCGTTCAGCAAATACATGTGTAGAAGCACAGCGCTAGCAGAAACGACCGTTTCTCGACGTTTTCTAACTCAGGGAACAAGTGGCACACTTCTGAGATGCATTTGGGCAACTTTGTCAGAAATGAGTTTTTTGCCTACAGAGACATGCCTATTTGCGCACTAGTACAGATTCTGAGTATGTAACTGGGCTTGATGAAATCAGCATTTCTCTTGCTTCCCTGTGCATAGGGAAGCTCAGTTTTAGTCCCAGTAGCTCCCACAAGTGTCTCCTCAGTGTGTTCCCATTTCCTTAGAAACAGTGTATTTGCTGGGAGAAAAGTGCATTACTGTGCGCTTTCACCGTTCAGCAAATACATGTGTAGAAGCACAGCGCTAGCAGAAACGAACGTTTCTCGACGTTTTCTAACTCAGGGAACAAGTTGCACACTTCTGAGATGCATTTGGGCAACTTTGTCAGAAATGAGTTTTTTGCCTACAGAGACATGCCTATTTGCGCAGTAGTACAGATTCTGAGTATGTAACTGGGCTTGATGAAATCAGCATTTCTCTTGCTTCCCTGTGCGTAGGGAAGCTCAGTTTTAGTCCCAGTAGCTCCCACAAGTGTCTCCTCAGTGTGTTCCCATTTCCTTAGAAACAGTGTATTTGCTGGGAGAAAAGTGCATTACTGTGCGCTTTCACCGTTCAGCAAATACATGTGTAGAAGCACAGCGCTAGCAGAAACGACCGTTTCTCGACGTTTTCTAACTCAGGGAACAAGTTGCACACTTCTGAGATGCATTTGGGCAACTTTGTCAGAAATGAGTTTTTTGCCTAAAGAGACATGCCTATTTGCGCAGTAGTACAGATTCTGAGTATGTAACTGGGCTTGATGAAATCAGCATTTCTCTTGCTTCCCTGTGCGTAGGGAAGCTCAGTTTTAGTCACAGTAGCTCCCACAAGTGTCTCCTCAGTGTGTTCCCATTTCCTTAGAAACAGTGTATTTGCTGGGAGAAAAGTGCATTACTGTGCGCTTTCACCGTTCAGCAAATACATGTGTAGAAGCACAGCGCTAGCAGAAACGAACGTTTCTCGACGTTTTCTAACTCAGGGAACAAGTTGCACACTTCTGAGATGCATTTGGGCAACTTTGTCAGAAATGAGTTTTTTGCCTACAGAGACATGCCTATTTGCGCAGTAGTACAGATTCTGAGTATGTAACTGGGCTTGATGAAATCAGCATTTCTCTTGCTTCCCTGTGCGTAGGGAAGCTCAGTTTTAGTCACAGTAGCTCCCACAAGTGTCTCCTCAGTGTGTTCCCATTTCCTTAGAAACAGTGTATTTGCTGGGAGAAAAGTGCATTACTGTGCGCTTTCACCGTTCAGCAAATACATGTGTAGAAGCACAGCGCTAGCAGAAACGAACGTTTCTCGACGTTTTCTAACTCAGGGAACAAGTTGCACACTTCTGAGATGCATTTGGGCAACTTTGTCAGAAATGAGTTTTTTGCCTAAAGAGACATGCCTATTTGCGCAGTAGTACAGATTCTGAGTATGTAACTGGGCTTGATGAAATCAGCATTTCTCTTGCTTCCCTGTGCGTAGGGAAGCTCAGTTTTAGTCACAGTAGCTCCCACAAGTGTCTCCTCAGTGTGTTCCCATTTCCTTAGAAACAGTGTATTTGCTGGGAGAAAAGTGCATTACTGTGCGCTTTCACCGTTCAGCAAATACATGTGTAGAAGCACAGCGCTAGCAGAAACGAACGTTTCTCGACGTTTTCTAACTCAGGGAACAAGTTGCACACTTCTGAGATGCATTTGGGCAACTTTGTCAGAAATGAGTTTTTTGCCTAAAGAGACATGCCTATTTGCGCAGTAGTACAGATTCTGAGTATGTAACTGGGCTTGATGAAATCAGCATTTCTCTTGCTTCCCTGTGCGTAGGGAAGCTCAGTTTTAGTCACAGTAGCTCCCACAAGTGTCTCCTCAGTGTGTTCCCATTTCCTTAGAAACAGTGTATTTGCTGGGAGAAAAGTGCATTACTGTGCGCTTTCACCGTTCAGCAAATACATGTGTAGAAGCACAGCGCTAGCAGAAACGAACGTTTCTCGACGTTTTCTAACTCAGGGAACAAGTTGCACACTTCTGAGATGCATTTGGGCAACTTTGTCAGAAGTGAGTTTTTTGCCTACAGAGACATGCCTATTTGCGCAGTAGTACAGATTCTGAGTATGTAACTGGGCTTGATGAAATCAGCATTTCTCTTGCTTCCCTGTGCGTAGGGAAGCTCAGTTTTAGTCACAGTAGCTCCCACAAGTGTCTCCTCAGTGTGTTCCCATTTCCTTAGAAACAGTGTATTTGCTGGGAGAAAAGTGCATTACTGTGCGCTTTCACCGTTCAGCAAATACATGTGTAGAAGCACAGCGCTAGCAGAAACGAACGTTTCTCGACGTTTTCTAACTCAGGGAACAAGTTGCACACTTCTGAGATGCATTTGGGCAACTTTGTCAGAAATGAGTTTTTTGCCTACAGAGACATGCCTATTTGCGCAGTAGTACAGATTCTGAGTATGTAACTGGGCTTGATGAAATCAGCATTTCTCTTGCTTCCCTGTGCGTAGGGAAGCTCAGTTTTAGTCACAGTAGCTCCCACAAGTGTCTCCTCAGTGTGTTCCCATTTCCTTAGAAACAGTGTATTTGCTGGGAGAAAAGTGCATTACTGTGCGCTTTCACCGTTCAGCAAATACATGTGTAGAAGCACAGCGCTAGCAGAAACGACCGTTTCTCGACGTTTTCTAACTCAGGGAACAAGTGGCACACTTCTGAGATGCATTTGTGCAACTTTGTCAGAAATGAGTTTTTTGCCTACAGAGACATGCGTATTTGCGCACTAGTACAGATTCTGAGTATGTAACTGGGCTTGATGAAATCAGCATTTCTCTTGCTTCCCTGTGCATAGGGAAGCTCAGTTTTAGTCCCAGTAGCTCCCACAAGTGTCTCCTCAGTGTGTTCCCATTTCCTTAGAAACAGTGTATTTGCTGGGAGAAAAGTGCATTACTGTGCGCTTTCACCGTTCAGCAAATACATGTGTAGAAGCACAGCGCTAGCAGAAACGAACGTTTCTCGACGTTTTCTAACTCAGGGAACAAGTTGCACACTTCTGAGATGCATTTGGGCAACTTTGTCAGAAATGAGTTTTTTGCCTACAGAGACATGCCTATTTGCGCAGTAGTAGAGATTCTGAGTATGTAACTGGGCTTGATGAAATCAGCATTTCTCTTGCTTCCCTGTGCGTAGGGAAGCTCAGTTTTAGTCACAGTAGCTCCCACAAGTGTCTCCTCAGTGTGTTCCCATTTCCTTAGAAACAGTGTATTTGCTGGGAGAAAAGTGCATTACTGTGCGCTTTCACCGTTCAGCAAATACATGTGTAGAAGCACAGCGCTAGCAGAAACGAACGTTTCTCGACGTTTTCTAACTCAGGGAACAAGTTGCACACTTCTGAGATGCATTTGGGCAACTTTGTCAGAAATGAGTTTTTTGCCTAAAGAGACATGCCTATTTGCGCAGTAGTACAGATTCTGAGTATGTAACTGGGCTTGATGAAATCAGCATTTCTCTTGCTTCCCTGTGCGTAGGGAAGCTCAGTTTTAGTCACAGTAGCTCCCACAAGTGTCTCCTCAGTGTGTTCCCATTTCCTTAGAAACAGTGTATTTGCTGGGAGAAAAGTGCATTACTGTGCGCTTTCACCGTTCAGCAAATACATGTGTAGAAGCACAGCGCTAGCAGAAACGACCGTTTCTCGACGTTTTCTAACTCAGGGAACAAGTTGCACACTTCTGAGATGCATTTGGGCAACTTTGTCAGAAATGAGTTTTTTGCCTACAGAGACATGCCTATTTGCGCAGTAGTACAGATTCTGAGTATGTAACTGGGCTTGATGAAATCAGCATTTCTCTTGCTTCCCTGTGCGTAGGGAAGCTCAGTTTTAGTCACAGTAGCTCCCACAAGTGTCTCCTCAGTGTGTTCCCATTTCCTTAGAAACAGTGTATTTGCTGGGAGAAAAGTGCATTACTGTGCGCTTTCACCGTTCAGCAAATACATGTGTAGAAGCACAGCGCTAGCAGAAACGAACGTTTCTCGACGTTTTCTAACTCAGGGAACAAGTTGCACACTTCTGAGATGCATTTGGGCAACTTTGTCAGAAATGAGTTTTTTGCCTAAAGAGACATGCCTATTTGCGCAGTAGTACAGATTCTGAGTATGTAACTGGGCTTGATGAAATCAGCATTTCTCTTGCTTCCCTGTGCGTAGGGAAGCTCAGTTTTAGTCACAGTAGCTCCCACAAGTGTCTCCTCAGTGTGTTCCCATTTCCTTAGAAACAGTGTATTTGCTGGGAGAAAAGTGCATTACTGTGCGCTTTCACCGTTCAGCAAATACATGTGTAGAAGCACAGCGCTAGCAGAAACGAACGTTTCTCGACGTTTTCTAACTCAGGGAACAAGTTGCACACTTCTGAGATGCATTTGGGCAACTTTGTCAGAAATGAGTTTTTTGCCTACAGAGACATGCCTATTTGCGCAGTAGTACAGATTCTGAGTATGTAACTGGGCTTGATGAAATCAGCATTTCTCTTGCTTCCCTGTGCGTAGGGAAGCTCAGTTTTAGTCACAGTAGCTCCCACAAGTGTCTCCTCAGTGTGTTCCCATTTCCTTAGAAACAGTGTATTTGCTGGGAGAAAAGTGCATTACTGTGCGCTTTCACCGTTCAGCAAATACATGTGTAGAAGCACAGCGCTAGCAGAAACGAACGTTTCTCGACGTTTTCTAACTCAGGGAACAAGTTGCACACTTCTGAGATGCATTTGGGCAACTTTGTCAGAAATGAGTTTTTTGCCTAAAGAGACATGCCTATTTGCGCAGTAGTACAGATTCTGAGTATGTAACTGGGCTTGATGAAATCAGCATTTCTCTTGCTTCCCTGTGCGTAGGGAAGCTCAGTTTTAGTCACAGTAGCTCCCACAAGTGTCTCCTCAGTGTGTTCCCATTTCCTTAGAAACAGTGTATTTGCTGGGAGAAAAGTGCATTACTCTGCGCTTTCACCGTTCAGCAAATACATGTGTAGAAGCACAGCGCTAGCAGAAACGAACGTTTCTCGACGTTTTCTAACTCAGGGAACAAGTTGCACACTTCTGAGATGCATTTGGGCAACTTTGTCAGAAGTGAGTTTTTTGCCTACAGAGACATGCCTATTTGCGCAGTAGTACAGATTCTGAGTATGTAACTGGGCTTGATGAAATCAGCATTTCTCTTGCTTCCCTGTGCGTAGGGAAGCTCAGTTTTAGTCACAGTAGCTCCCACAAGTGTCTCCTCAGTGTGTTCCCATTTCCTTAGAAACAGTGTATTTGCTGGGAGAAAAGTGCATTACTGTGCGCTTTCACCGTTCAGCAAATACATGTGTAGAAGCACAGCGCTAGCAGAAACGAACGTTTCTCGACGTTTTCTAACTCAGGGAACAAGTTGCACACTTCTGAGATGCATTTGGGTAACTTTGTCAGAAATGAGTTTTTTGCCTACAGAGACATGCCTATTTGCGCAGTAGTACAGATTCTGAGTATGTAACTGGGCTTGATGAAATCAGCATTTCTCTTGCTTCCCTGTGCGTAGGGAAGCTCAGTTTTAGTCACAGTAGCTCCCACAAGTGTCTCCTCAGTGTGTTCCCATTTCCTTAGAAACAGTGTATTTGCTGGGAGAAAAGTGCATTACTGTGCGCTTTCACCGTTCAGCAAATACATGTGTAGAAGCACAGCGCTAGCAGAAACGACCGTTTCTCGACGTTTTCTAACTCAGGGAACAAGTGGCACACTTCTGAGATGCATTTGGGCAACTTTGTCAGAAATGAGTTTTTTGCCTACAGAGACATGCGTATTTGCGCACTAGTACAGATTCTGAGTATGTAACTGGGCTTGATGAAATCAGCATTTCTCTTGCTTCCCTGTGCATAGGGAAGCTCAGTTTTAGTCCCAGTAGCTCCCACAAGTGTCTCCTCAGTGTGTTCCCATTTCCTTAGAAACAGTGTATTTGCTGGGAGAAAAGTGCATTACTGTGCGCTTTCACCGTTCAGCAAATACATGTGTAGAAGCACAGCGCTAGCAGAAACGAACGTTTCTCGACGTTTTCTAACTCAGGGAACAAGTTGCACACTTCTGAGATGCATTTGGGCAACTTTGTCAGAAATGAGTTTTTTGCCTACAGAGACATGCCTATTTGCGCAGTAGTAGAGATTCTGAGTATGTAACTGGGCTTGATGAAATCAGCATTTCTCTTGCTTCCCTGTGCGTAGGGAAGCTCAGTTTTAGTCACAGTAGCTCCCACAAGTGTCTCCTCAGTGTGTTCCCATTTCCTTAGAAACAGTGTATTTGCTGGGAGAAAAGTGCATTACTGTGCGCTTTCACCGTTCAGCAAAAACATGTGTAGAAGCACAGCGCTAGCAGAAACGAACGTTTCTCGACGTTTTCTAACTCAGGGAACAAGTTGCACACTTCTGAGATGCATTTGGGCAACTTTGTCAGAAATGAGTTTTTTGCCTAAAGAGACATGCCTATTTGCGCAGTAGTACAGATTCTGAGTATGTAACTGGGCTTGATGAAATCAGCATTTCTCTTGCTTCCCTGTGCGTAGGGAAGCTCAGTTTTAGTCACAGTAGCTCCCACAAGTGTCTCCTCAGTGTGTTCCCATTTCCTTAGAAACAGTGTATTTGCTGGGAGAAAAGTGCATTACTGTGCGCTTTCACTGTTCAGCAAATACATGTGTAGAAGCACAGCGCTAGCAGAAACGAACGTTTCTCGACGTTTTCTAACTCAGGGAACAAGTTGCACACTTCTGAGATGCATTTGGGCAACTTTGTCAGAAATGAGTTTTTTGCTTAAAGAGATATGCCTATTTGCGCAGTAGTAGAGATTCTGAGTATGTAACTGGGCTTGATGAAATCAGCATTTCTCTTGCTTCCCTGTGCGTAGGGAAGCTCAGTTTTAGTCACAGTAGCTCCCACAAGTGTCTCCTCAGTGTGTTCCCATTTCCTTAGAAACAGTGTATTTGCTGGGAGAAAAGTGCATTACTGTGCGCTTTCACCGTTCAGCAAATACATGTGTAGAAGCACAGCGCTAGCAGAAACGAACGTTTCTCGACGTTTTCTAACTCAGGGAACAAGTTGCACACTTCTGAGATGCATTTGGGCAACTTTGTCAGAAATGAGTTTTTTGCCTACAGAGACATGCCTATTTGCGCAGTAGTACAGATTCTGAGTATGTAACTGGGCTTGATGAAATCAGCATTTCTCTTGCTTCCCTGTGCGTAGGGAAGCTCAGTTTTAGTCACAGTAGCTCCCACAAGTGTCTCCTCAGTGTGTTCCCATTTCCTTAGAAACAGTGTATTTGCTGGGAGAAAAGTGCATTACTGTGCGCTTTCACCGTTCAGCAAATACATGTGTAGAAGCACAGCGCTAGCAAAAACGACCGTTTCTCGACGTTTTCTAACTCAGGGAACAAGTGGCACACTTCTGAGATGCATTTGGGCAACTTTGTCAGAAATGAGTTTTTTGCCTACAGAGACATGCGTATTTGCGCACTAGTAGAGATTCTGAGTATGTAACTGGGCTTGATGAAATCAGCATTTCTCTTGCTTCCCTGTGCGTAGGGAAGCTCAGTTTTAGTCACAGTAGCTCCCACAAGTGTCTCCTCAGTGTGTTCCCATTTCCTTAGAAACAGTGTATTTGCTGGGAGAAAAGTGCATTACTGTGCGCTTTCACCGTTCAGCAAATACATGTGTAGAAGCACAGCGCTAGCAGAAACGAACGTTTCTCGACGTTTTCTAACTCAGGGAACAAGTTGCACACTTCTGAGATGCATTTGGGCAACTTTGTCAGAAATGAGTTTTTTGCCTAAAGAGACATGCCTATTTGCGCAGTAGTACAGATTCTGAGTATGTAACTGGGCTTGATGAAATCAGCATTTCTCTTGCTTCCCTGTGCGTAGGGAAGCTCAGTTTTAGTCCCAGTAGCTCCCACAAGTGTCTCCTCAGTGTGTTCCCATTTCCTTAGAAACAGTGTATTTGCTGGGAGAAAAGTGCATTACTGTGCGCTTTCACCGTTCAGCAAATACATGTGTAGAAGCACAGCGCTAGCAGAAACGAACGTTTCTCGACGTTTTCTAACTCAGGGAACAAGTTGCACACTTCTGAGATGCATTTGGGCAACTTTGTCAGAAATGAGTTTTTTGCCTAAAGAGACATGCCTATTTGCGCAGTAGTACAGATTCTGAGTATGTAACTGGGCTTGATGAAATCAGCATTTCTCTTGCTTCCCTGTGCGTAGGGAAGGTCAGTTTTAGTCACAGTAGCTCCCACAAGTGTCTCCTCAGTGTGTTCCCATTTCCTTAGAAACAGTGTATTTGCTGGGAGAAAAGTGCATTACTGTGCGCTTTCACTGTTCAGCAAATACATGTGTAGAAGCACAGCGCTAGCAGAAACGAACGTTTCTTGACGTTTTCTAACTCAGGGAACAAGTTGCACACTTCTGAGATGCATTTGGGCAACTTTGTCAGAAATGAGTTTTTTGCTTAAAGAGATATGCCTATTTGCGCAGTAGTAGAGATTCTGAGTATGTAACTGGGCTTGATGAAATCAGCATTTCTCTTGCTTCCCTGTGCGTAGGGAAGCTCAGTTTTAGTCACAGTAGCTCCCACAAGTGTCTCCTCAGTGTGTTCCCATTTCCTTAGAAACAGTGTATTTGCTGGGAGAAAAGTGCATTACTGTGCGCTTTCACCGTTCAGCAAATACATGTGTAGAAGCACAGCGATAGCAGAAACGAACGTTTCTCGACGTTTTCTAACTCAGGGAACAAGTTGCACACTTCTGAGATGCATTTGGGCAACTTTGTCAGAAATGAGTTTTTTGCCTAAAGAGACATGCCTATTTGCGCAGTAGTACAGATTCTGAGTATGTAACTGGGCTTGATGAAATCAGCATTTCTCTTGCTTCCCTGTGCGTAGGGAAGCTCAGTTTTAGTCCCAGTAGCTCCCACAAGTGTCTCCTCAGTGTGTTCCCATTTCCTTAGAAACAGTGTATTTGCTGGGAGAAAAGTGCATTACTGTGCGCTTTCACCGTTCAGCAAATACATGTGTAGAAGCACAGCGCTAGCAGAAACGAACGTTTCTCGACGTTTTCTAACTCAGGGAACAAGTTGCACACTTCTGAGATGCATTTGGGCAACTTTGTCAGAAATGAGTTTTTTGCCTAAAGAGACATGCCTATTTGCGCAGTAGTACAGATTCTGAGTATGTAACTGGGCTTGATGAAATCAGCATTTCTCTTGCTTCCCTGTGCGTAGGGAAGGTCAGTTTTAGTCACAGTAGCTCCCACAAGTGTCTCCTCAGTGTGTTCCCATTTCCTTAGAAACAGTGTATTTGCTGGGAGAAAAGTGCATTACTGTGCGCTTTCACTGTTCAGCAAATACATGTGTAGAAGCACAGCGCTAGCAGAAACGAACGTTTCTCGACGTTTTCTAACTCAGGGAACAAGTTGCACACTTCTGAGATGCATTTGGGCAACTTTGTCAGAAATGAGTTTTTTGCTTAAAGAGATATGCCTATTTGCGCAGTAGTAGAGATTCTGAGTATGTAACTGGGCTTGATGAAATCAGCATTTCTCTTGCTTCCCTGTGCGTAGGGAAGCTCAGTTTTAGTCACAGTAGCTCCCACAAGTGTCTCCTCAGTGTGTTCCCATTTCCTTAGAAACAGTGTATTTGCTGGGAGAAAAGTGCATTACTGTGCGCTTTCACCGTTCAGCAAATACATGTGTAGAAGCACAGCGATAGCAGAAACGAACGTTTCTCGACGTTTTCTAACTCAGGGAACAAGTTGCACACTTCTGAGATGCATTTGGGCAACTTTGTCAGAAATGAGTTTTTTGCCTACAGAGACATGCCTATTTGCGCAGTAGTACAGATTCTGAGTATGTAACTGGGCTTGATGAAATCAGCATTTCTCTTGCTTCCCTGTGCGTAGGGAAGCTCAGTTTTAGTCACAGTAGCTCCCACAAGTGTCTCCTCAGTGTGTTCCCATTTCCTTAGAAACAGTGTATTTGCTGGGAGAAAAGTGCATTACTGTGCGCTTTCACCGTTCAGCAAATACATGTGTAGAAGCACAGCGCTAGCAAAAACGACCGTTTCTCGACGTTTTCTAACTCAGGGAACAAGTGGCACACTTCTGAGATGCATTTGGGCAACTTTGTCAGAAATGAGTTTTTTGCCTACAGAGACATGCCTATTTGCGCACTAGTAGAGATTCTGAGTATGTAACTGGGCTTGATGAAATCAGCATTTCTCTTGCTTCCCTGTGCGTAGGGAAGCTCAGTTTTAGTCACAGTAGCTCCCACAAGTGTCTCCTCAGTGTGTTCCCATTTCCTTAGAAACAGTGTATTTGCTGGGAGAAAAGTGCATTACTGTGCGCTTTCACCGTTCAGCAAATACATGTGTAGAAGCACAGCGCTAGCAGAAACGAACGTTTCTCGACGTTTTCTAACTCAGGGAACAAGTTGCACACTTCTGAGATGCATTTGGGCAACTTTGTCAGAAATGAGTTTTTTGCCTACAGAGACATGCGTATTTGCGCACTAGTAGAGATTCTGAGTATGTAACTGGGCTTGATGAAATCAGCATTTCTCTTGCTTCCCTGTGCGTAGGGAAGCTCAGTTTTAGTCACAGTAGCTCCCACAAGTGTCTCCTCAGTGTGTTCCCATTTCCTTAGAAACAGTGTATTTGCTGGGAGAAAAGTGCATTACTGTGCGCTTTCACCGTTCAGCAAATACATGTGTAGAAGCACAGCGCTAGCAGAAACGAACGTTTCTCGACGTTTTCTAACTCAGGGAACAAGTTGCACACTTCTGAGATGCATTTGGGCAACTTTGTCAGAAATGAGTTTTTTGCCTAAAGAGACATGCCTATTTGCGCAGTAGTACAGATTCTGAGTATGTAACTGGGCTTGATGAAATCAGCATTTCTCTTGCTTCCGTGTGCGTAGGGAAGCTCAGTTTTAGTCACAGTAGCTCCCACAAGTGTCTCCTCAGTGTGTTCCCATTTCCTTAGAAACAGTGTATTTGCTGGGAGAAAAGTGCATTACTGTGCGCTTTCACCGTTCAGCAAATACATGTGTAGAAGCACAGCGCTAGCAGAAACGAACGTTTCTCGACGTTTTCTAACTCAGGGAACAAGTTGCACACTTCTGAGATGCATTTGGGCAACTTTGTCAGAAATGAGTTTTTTGCCTAAAGAGACATGCCTATTTGCGCAGTAGTACAGATTCTGAGTATGTAACTGGGCTTGATGAAATCAGCATTTCTCTTGCTTCCCTGTGCGTAGGGAAGCTCAGTTTTAGTCACAGTAGCTCCCACAAGTGTCTCCTCAGTGTGTTCCCATTTCCTTAGAAACAGTGTATTTGCTGGGAGAAAAGTGCATTACTGTGCGCTTTCACCGTTCAGCAAATACATGTGTAGAAGCACAGCGCTAGCAGAAACGAACGTTTCTCGACGTTTTCTAACTCAGGGAACAAGTTGCACACTTCTGAGATGCATTTGGGCAACTTTGTCAGAAATGAGTTTTTTGCCTAAAGAGACATGCCTATTTGCGCAGTAGTACAGATTCTGAGTATGTAACTGGGCTTGATGAAATCAGCATTTCTCTTGCTTCCCTGCGCGTAGGGAAGCTCAGTTTTAGTCACAGTAGCTCCCACAAGTGTCTCCTCAGTGTGTTCCCATTTCCTTAGAAACAGTGTATTTGCTGGGAGAAAAGTGCATTACTGTGCGCTTTCACCGTTCAGCAAATACATGTGTAGAAGCACAGCGCTAGCAGAAACGAACGTTTCTCGACGTTTTCTAACTCAGGGAACAAGTTGCACACTTCTGAGATGCATTTGGGCAACTTTGTCAGAAATGAGTTTTTTGCCTACAGAGACATGCCTATTTGCGCAGTAGTAGAGATTCTGAGTATGTAACTGGGCTTGATGAAATCAGCATTTCTCTTGCTTCCCTGTGCGTAGGGAAGCTCAGTTTTAGTCACAGTAGCTCCCACAAGTGTCTCCTCAGTGTGTTCCCATTTCCTTAGAAACAGTGTATTTGCTGGGAGAAAAGTGCATTACTGTGCGCTTTCACCGTTCAGCAAATACATGTGTAGAAGCACAGCGCTAGCAGAAACGAACGTTTCTCGACGTTTTCTAACTCAGGGAACAAGTTGCACACTTCTGAGATGCATTTGGGCAACTTTGTCAGAAATGAGTTTTTTGCCTAAAGAGACATGCCTATTTGCGCAGTAGTACAGATTCTGAGTATGTAACTGGGCTTGATGAAATCAGCATTTCTCTTGCTTCCCTGTGCGTAGGGAAGCTCAGTTTTAGTCACAGTAGCTCCCACAAGTGTCTCCTCAGTGTGTTCCCATTTCCTTAGAAACAGTGTATTTGCTGGGAGAAAAGTGCATTACTGTGCGCTTTCACCGTTCAGCAAATACATGTGTAGAAGCACAGCGCTAGCAGAAACGAACGTTTCTCGACGTTTTCTAACTCAGGGAACAAGTTGCACACTTCTGAGATGCATTTGGGCAACTTTGTCAGAAATGAGTTTTTTGCCTAAAGAGACATGCCTATTTGCGCAGTAGTACAGATTCTGAGTATGTAACTGGGCTTGATGAAATCAGCATTTCTCTTGCTTCCCTGTGCGTAGGGAAGCTCAGTTTTAGTCACAGTAGCTCCCACAAGTGTCTCCTCAGTGTGTTCCCATTTCCTTAGAAACAGTGTATTTGCTGGGAGAAAAGTGCATTACTGTGCGCTTTCACCGTTCAGCAAATACATGTGTAGAAGCACAGCGCTAGCAGAAACGAACGTTTCTCGACGTTTTCTAACTCAGGGAACAAGTTGCACACTTCTGAGATGCATTTGGGCAACTTTGTCAGAAATGAGTTTTTTGCCTAAAGAGACATGCCTATTTGCGCAGTAGTACAGATTCTGAGTATGTAACTGGGCTTGATGAAATCAGCATTTCTCTTGCTTCCCTGCGCGTAGGGAAGCTCAGTTTTAGTCACAGTAGCTCCCACAAGTGTCTCCTCAGTGTGTTCCCATTTCCTTAGAAACAGTGTATTTGCTGGGAGAAAAGTGCATTACTGTGCGCTTTCACCGTTCAGCAAATACATGTGTAGAAGCACAGCGCTAGCAGAAACGAACGTTTCTCGACGTTTTCTAACTCAGGGAACAAGTTGCACACTTCTGAGATGCATTTGGGCAACTTTGTCAGAAATGAGTTTTTTGCCTACAGAGACATGCCTATTTGCGCACTAGTACAGATTCTGAGTATGTAACTGGGCTTGATGAAATCAGCATTTCTCTTGCTTCCCTGTGCGTAGGGAAGCTCAGTTTTAGTCACAGTAGCTCCCACAAGTGTCTCCTCAGTGTGTTCCCATTTCCTTAGAAACAGTGTATTTGCTGGGAGAAAAGTGCATTACTGTGCGCTTTCACCGTTCAGCAAATACATGTGTAGAAGCACAGCGCTAGCAGAAACGACCGTTTCTCGACGTTTTCTAACTCAGGGAACAAGTTGCACACTTCTGAGATGCATTTGGGCAACTTTGTCAGAAATGAGTTTTTTGCCTAAAGAGACATGCCTATTTGCGCAGTAGTACAGATTCTGAGTATGTAACTGGGCTTGATGAAATCAGCATTTCTCTTGCTTCCCTGTGCGTAGGGAAGCTCAGTTTTAGTCACAGTAGCTCCCACAAGTGTCTCCTCAGTGTGTTCCCATTTCCTTAGAAACAGTGTATTTGCTGGGAGAAAAGTGCATTACTGTGCGCTTTCACCGTTCAGCAAATACATGTGTAGAAGCACAGCGCTAGCAGAAACGAACGTTTCTCGACGTTTTCTAACTCAGGGAACAAGTTGCACACTTCTGAGATGCATTTGGGCAACTTTGTCAGAAATGAGTGTTTTGCCTAAAGAGACATGCCTATTTGCGCAGTAGTACAGATTCTGAGTATGTAACTGGGCTTGATGAAATCAGCATTTCTCTTGCTTCCCTGTGCGTAGGGAAGCTCAGTTTTAGTCACAGTAGCTCCCACAAGTGTCTCCTCAGTGTGTTCCCATTTCCTTAGAAACAGTGTATTTGCTGGGAGAAAAGTGCATTACTGTGCGCTTTCACCGTTCAGCAAATACATGTGTAGAAGCACAGCGCTAGCAGAAACGAACGTTTCTCGACGTTTTCTAACTCAGGGAACAAGTTGCACACTTCTGAGATGCATTTGGGCAACTTTGTCAGAAATGAGTTTTTTGCCTACAGAGACATGCCTATTTGCGCAGTAGTAGAGATTCTGAGTATGTAACTGGGCTTGATGAAATCAGCATTTCTCTTGCTTCCCTGTGCGTAGGGAAGCTCAGTTTTAGTCACAGTAGCTCCCACAAGTGTCTCCTCAGTGTGTTCCCATTTCCTTAGAAACAGTGTATTTGCTGGGAGAAAAGTGCATTACTGTGCGCTTTCACCGTTCAGCAAATACATGTGTAGAAGCACAGCGCTAGCAGAAACGAACGTTTCTCGACGTTTTCTAACTCAGGGAACAAGTTGCACACTTCTGAGATGCATTTGGGCAACTTTGTCAGAAATGAGTTTTTTGCTTAAAGAGATATGCCTATTTGCGCAGTAGTACAGATTCTGAGTATGTAACTGGGCTTGATGAAATCAGCATTTCTCTTGCTTCCCTGTGCGTAGGGAAGCTCAGTTTTAGTCACAGTAGCTCCCACAAGTGTCTCCTCAGTGTGTTCCCATTTCCTTAGAAACAGTGTATTTGCTGGGAGAAAAGTGCATTACTGTGCGCTTTCACCGTTCAGCAAATACATGTGTAGAAGCACAGCGCTAGCAGAAACGACCGTTTCTCGACGTTTTCTAACTCAGGGAACAAGTTGCACACTTCTGAGATGCATTTGGGCAACTTTGTCAGAAATGAGTTTTTTCCCTAAAGAGACATGCCTATTTGCGCAGTAGTACAGATTCTGAGTATGTAACTGGGCTTGATGAAATCAGCATTTCTCTTGCTTCCCTGTGCGTAGGGAAGCTCAGTTTTAGTCACAGTAGCTCCCACAAGTGTCTCCTCAGAGTGTTCCCATTTCCTTAGAAACAGTGTATTTGCTGGGAGAAAAGTGCATTACTGTGCGCTTTCACCGTTCAGCAAATACATGTGTAGAAGCACAGCGCTAGCAGAAACGACCGTTTCTCGACGTTTTCTAACTCAGGGAACAAGTTGCACACTTCTGAGATGCATTTGGGCAACTTTGTCAGAAATGAGTTTTTTGCCTAAAGAGACATGCCTATTTGCGCAGTAGTACAGATTCTGAGTATGTAACTGGGCTTGATGAAATCAGCATTTCTCTTGCTTCCCTGTGCGTAGGGAAGCTCAGTTTTAGTCACAGTAGCTCCCACAAGTGTCTCCTCAGTGTGTTCCCATTTCCTTAGAAACAGTGTATTTGCTGGGAGAAAAGTGCATTACTGTGCGCTTTCACCGTTCAGCAAATACATGTGTAGAAGCACAGCGCTAGCAGAAACGAACGTTTCTCGACGTTTTCTAACTCAGGGAACAAGTTGCACACTTCTGAGATGCATTTGGGCAACTTTGTCAGAAATGAGTTTTTTGCCTAAAGAGACATGCCTATTTGCGCAGTAGTACAGATTCTGAGTATGTAACTGGGCTTGATGAAATCAGCATTTCTCTTGCTTCCCTGTGCGTAGGGAAGCTCAGTTTTAGTCACAGTAGCTCCCACAAGTGTCTCCTCAGTGTGTTCCCATTTCCTTAGAAACAGTGTATTTGCTGGGAGAAAAGTGCATTACTGTGCGCTTTCACCGTTCAGCAAATACATGTGTAGAAGCACAGCGCTAGCAGAAACGAACGTTTCTCGACGTTTTCTAACTCAGGGAACAAGTGGCACACTTCTGAGATGCATTTGGGCAACTTTGTCAGAAATGAGTTTTTTGCCTACAGAGACATGCGTATTTGCGCACTAGTAGAGATTCTGAGTATGTAACTGGGCTTGATGAAATCAGCATTTCTCTTGCTTCCCTGTGCGTAGGGAAGCTCAGTTTTAGTCACAGTAGCTCCCACAAGTGTCTCCTCAGTGTGTTCCCATTTCCTTAGAAACAGTGTATTTGCTGGGAGAAAAGTGCATTACTGTGCGCTTTCACCGTTCAGCAAATACATGTGTAGAAGCACAGCGCTAGCAGAAACGAACGTTTCTCGACGTTTTCTAACTCAGGGAACAAGTTGCACACTTCTGAGATGCATTTGGGCAACTTTGTCAGAAATGAGTTTTTTGCCTAAAGAGACATGCCTATTTGCGCAGTAGTACAGATTCTGAGTATGTAACTGGGCTTGATGAAATCAGCATTTCTCTTGCTTCCCTGTGCGTAGGGAAGCTCAGTTTTAGTCCCAGTAGCTCCCACAAGTGTCTCCTCAGTGTGTTCCCATTTCCTTAGAAACAGTGTATTTGCTGGGAGAAAAGTGCATTACTGTGCGCTTTCACCGTTCAGCAAATACATGTGTAGAAGCACAGCGCTAGCAGAAACGAACGTTTCTCGACGTTTTCTAACTCAGGGAACAAGTTGCACACTTCTGAGATGCATTTGGGCAACTTTGTCAGAAATGAGTTTTTTGCCTAAAGAGACATGCCTATTTGCGCAGTAGTAGAGATTCTGAGTATGTAACTGGGCTTGATGAAATCAGCATTTCTCTTGCTTCCCTGTGCGTAGGGAAGCTCAGTTTTAGTCCCAGTAGCTCCCACAAGTGTCTCCTCAGTGTGTTCCCATTTCCTTAGAAACAGTGTATTTGCTGGGAGAAAAGTGCATTACTGTGCGCTTTCACCGTTCAGCAAATACATGTGTAGAAGCACAGCGCTAGCAGAAACGAACGTTTCTCGACGTTTTCTAACTCAGGGAACAAGTTGCACACTTCTGAGATGCATTTGGGCAACTTTGTCAGAAATGAGTTTTTTGCCTACAGAGACATGCCTATTTGCGCAGTAGTAGAGATTCTGAGTATGTAACTGGGCTTGATGAAATCAGCATTTCTCTTGCTTCCCTGTGCGTAGGGAAGCTCAGTTTTAGTCACAGTAGCTCCCACAAGTGTCTCCTCAGTGTGTTCCCATTTCCTTAGAAACAGTGTATTTGCTGGGAGAAAAGTGCATTACTGTGCGCTTTCACCGTTCAGCAAATACATGTGTAGAAGCACAGCGCTAGCAGAAACGAACGTTTCTCGACGTTTTCTAACTCAGGGAACAAGTTGCACACTTCTGAGATGCATTTGGGCAACTTTGTCAGAAATGAGTTTTTTGCCTAAAGAGACATGCCTATTTGCGCAGTAGTACAGATTCTGAGTATGTAACTGGGCTTGATGAAATCAGCATTTCTCTTGCTTCCCTGTGCGTAGGGAAGCTCAGTTTTAGTCACAGTAGCTCCCACAAGTGTCTCCTCAGTGTGTTCCCATTTCCTTAGAAACAGTGTATTTGCTGGGAGAAAAGTTCATTACTGTGCGCTTTCACCGTTCAGCAAATACATGTGTAGAAGCACAGCGCTAGCAGAAACGAACGTTTCTCGACGTTTTCTAACTCAGGGAACAAGTTGCACACTTCTGAGATGCATTTGGGCAACTTTGTCAGAAATGAGTTTTTTGCCTACAGAGACATGCCTATTTGCGCAGTAGTAGAGATTCTGAGTATGTAACTGGGCTTGATGAAATCAGCATTTCTCTTGCTTCCCTGTGCGTAGGGAAGCTCAGTTTTAGTCACAGTAGCTCCCACAAGTGTCTCCTCAGTGTGTTCCCATTTCCTTAGAAACAGTGTATTTGCTGGGAGAAAAGTGCATTACTGTGCGCTTTCACCGTTCAGCAAATACATGTGTAGAAGCACAGCGCTAGCAGAAACGACCGTTTCTCGACGTTTTCTAACTCAGGGAACAAGTTGCACACTTCTGAGATGCATTTGGGCAACTTTGTCAGAAATGAGTTTTTTGCCTACAGAGACATGCCTATTTGCGCAGTAGTACAGATTCTGAGTATGTAACTGGGCTTGATGAAATCAGCATTTCTCTTGCTTCCCTGTGCGTAGGGAAGCTCAGTTTTAGTCCCAGTAGCTCCCACAAGTGTCTCCTCAGTGTGTTCCCATTTCCTTAGAAACAGTGTATTTGCTGGGAGAAAAGTGCATTACTGTGCGCTTTCACCGTTCAGCAAATACATGTGTAGAAGCACAGCGCTAGCAGAAACGAACGTTTCTCGACGTTTTCTAACTCAGGGAACAAGTTGCACACTTCTGAGATGCATTTGGGCAACTTTGTCAGAAATGAGTTTTTTGCCTAAAGAGACATGCCTATTTGCGCAGTAGTACAGATTCTGAGTATGTAACTGGGCTTGATGAAATCAGCATTTCTCTTGCTTCCCTGTGCGTAGGGAAGCTCAGTTTTAGTCACTGTAGCTCCCACAAGTGTCTCCTCAGTGTGTTCCCATTTCCTTAGAAACAGTGTATTTGCTGGGAGAAAAGTGCATTACTGTGCGCTTTCACCGTTCAGCAAATACATGTGTAGAAGCACAGCGCTAGCAGAAACGAACGTTTCTCGACGTTTTCTAACTCAGGGAACAAGTTGCACACTTCTGAGATGCATTTGGGCAACTTTGTCAGAAATGAGTTTTTTGCCTACAGAGACATGCCTATTTGCGCAGTAGTAGAGATTCTGAGTATGTAACTGGGCTTGATGAAATCAGCATTTCTCTTGCTTCCCTGTGCGTAGGGAAGCTCAGTTTTAGTCACAGTAGCTCCCACAAGTGTCTCCTCAGTGTGTTCCCATTTCCTTAGAAACAGTGTATTTGCTGGGAGAAAAGTGCATTACTGTGCGCTTTCACCGTTCAGCAAATACATGTGTAGAAGCACAGCGCTAGCAGAAACGAACGTTTCTCGACGTTTTCTAACTCAGGGAACAAGTTGCACACTTCTGAGATGCATTTGGGCAACTTTGTCAGAAATGAGTTTTTTGCCTACAGAGACATGCCTATTTGCGCAGTAGTACAGATTCTGAGTATGTAACTGGGCTTGATGAAATCAGCATTTCTCTTGCTTCCCTGTGCGTAGGGAAGCTCAGTTTTAGTCACAGTAGCTCCCACAAGTGTCTCCTCAGTGTGTTCCCATTTCCTTAGAAACAGTGTATTTGCTGGGAGAAAAGTGCATTACTGTGCGCTTTCACCGTTCAGCAAATACATGTGTAGAAGCACAGCGCTAGCAGAAACGAACGTTTCTCGACGTTTTCTAACTCAGGGAACAAGTTGCACACTTCTGAGATGCATTTGGGCAACTTTGTCAGAAATGAGTTTTTTGCCTACAGAGACATGCCTATTTGCGCAGTAGTAGAGATTCTGAGTATGTAACTGGGCTTGATGAAATCAGCATTTCTCTTGCTTCCCTGTGCGTAGGGAAGCTCAGTTTTAGTCACAGTAGCTCCCACAAGTGTCTCCTCAGTGTGTTCCCATTTCCTTAGAAACAGTGTATTTGCTGGGAGAAAAGTGCATTACTGTGCGCTTTCACCGTTCAGCAAATACATGTGTAGAAGCACAGCGCTAGCAGAAACGAACGTTTCTCGACGTTTTCTAACTCAGGGAACAAGTTGCACACTTCTGAGATGCATTTGGGCAACTTTGTCAGAAATGAGTTTTTTGCCTAAAGAGACATGCCTATTTGCGCAGTAGTACAGATTCTGAGTATGTAACTGGGCTTGATGAAATCAGCATTTCTCTTGCTTCCCTGTGCGTAGGGAAGCTCAGTTTTAGTCACAGTAGCTCCCACAAGTGTCTCCTCAGTGTGTTCCCATTTCCTTAGAAACAGTGTATTTGCTGGGAGAAAAGTGCATTACTGTGCGCTTTCACCGTTCAGCAAATACATGTGTAGAAGCACAGCGCTAGCAGAAACGAACGTTTCTCGACGTTTTCTAACTCAGGGAACAAGTTGCACACTTCTGAGATGCATTTGGGCAACTTTGTCAGAAATGAGTTTTTTGCCTACAGAGACATGCCTATTTGCGCAGTAGTAGAGATTCTGAGTATGTAACTGGGCTTGATGAAATCAGCATTTCTCTTGCTTCCCTGTGCGTAGGGAAGCTCAGTTTTAGTCACAGTAGCTCCCACAAGTGTCTCCTCAGTGTGTTCCCATTTCCTTAGAAACAGTGTATTTGCTGGGAGAAAAGTGCATTACTGTGCGCTTTCACCGTTCAGCAAATACATGTGTAGAAGCACAGCGCTAGCAGAAACGACCGTTTCTCGACGTTTTCTAACTCAGGGAACAAGTTGCACACTTCTGAGATGCATTTGGGCAACTTTGTCAGAAATGAGTTTTTTGCCTACAGAGACATGCCTATTTGCGCAGTAGTACAGATTCTGAGTATGTAACTGGGCTTGATGAAATCAGCATTTCTCTTGCTTCCCTGTGCGTAGGGAAGCTCAGTTTTAGTCCCAGTAGCTCCCACAAGTGTCTCCTCAGTGTGTTCCCATTTCCTTAGAAACAGTGTATTTGCTGGGAGAAAAGTGCATTACTGTGCGCTTTCACCGTTCAGCAAATACATGTGTAGAAGCACAGCGCTAGCAGAAACGAACGTTTCTCGACGTTTTCTAACTCAGGGAACAAGTTGCACACTTCTGAGATGCATTTGGGCAACTTTGTCAGAAATGAGTTTTTTGCCTAAAGAGACATGCCTATTTGCGCAGTAGTACAGATTCTGAGTATGTAACTGGGCTTGATGAAATCAGCATTTCTCTTGCTTCCCTGTGCGTAGGGAAGCTCAGTTTTAGTCACAGTAGCTCCCACAAGTGTCTCCTCAGTGTGTTCCCATTTCCTTAGAAACAGTGTATTTGCTGGGAGAAAAGTGCATTACTGTGCGCTTTCACCGTTCAGCAAATACATGTGTAGAAGCACAGCGCTAGCAGAAACGAACGTTTCTCGACGTTTTCTAACTCAGGGAACAAGTTGCACACTTCTGAGATGCATTTGGGCAACTTTGTCAGAAATGAGTTTTTTGCCTACAGAGACATGCCTATTTGCGCAGTAGTAGAGATTCTGAGTATGTAACTGGGCTTGATGAAATCAGCATTTCTCTTGCTTCCCTGTGCGTAGGGAAGCTCAGTTTTAGTCACAGTAGCTCCCACAAGTGTCTCCTCAGTGTGTTCCCATTTCCTTAGAAACAGTGTATTTGCTGGGAGAAAAGTGCATTACTGTGCGCTTTCACCGTTCAGCAAATACATGTGTAGAAGCACAGCGCTAGCAGAAACGAACGTTTCTCGACGTTTTCTAACTCAGGGAACAAGTTGCACACTTCTGAGATGCATTTGGGCAACTTTGTCAGAAATGAGTTTTTTGCCTACAGAGACATGCCTATTTGCGCAGTAGTACAGATTCTGAGTATGTAACTGGGCTTGATGAAATCAGCATTTCTCTTGCTTCCCTGTGCGTAGGGAAGCTCAGTTTTAGTCACAGTAGCTCCCACAAGTGTCTCCTCAGTGTGTTCCCATTTCCTTAGAAACAGTGTATTTGCTGGGAGAAAAGTGCATTACTGTGCGCTTTCACCGTTCAGCAAATACATGTGTAGAAGCACAGCGCTAGCAGAAACGAACGTTTCTCGACGTTTTCTAACTCAGGGAACAAGTTGCACACTTCTGAGATGCATTTGGGCAACTTTGTCAGAAATGAGTTTTTTGCTTAAAGAGATATGCCTATTTGCGCAGTAGTACAGATTCTGAGTATGTAACTGGGCTTGATAAATCAGCATTTCTCTTGCTTCCCTGTGCGTAGGGAAGCTCAGTTTTAGTCACAGTAGCTCCCACAAGTGTCTCCTCAGTGTGTTCCCATTTCCTTAGAAACAGTGTATTTGCTGGGAGAAAAGTGCATTACTGTGCGCTTTCAACGTTCAGCAAATACATGTGTAGAAGCACAGCGCTAGCAGAAACGACCGTTTCTCGACGTTTTCTAACTCAGGGAACAAGTTGCACACTTCTGAGATGCATTTGGGCAACTTTGTCAGAAATGAGTTTTTTGCCTAAAGAGACATGCCTATTTGCGCACTAGTACAGATTCTGAGTATGTAACTGGGCTTGATGAAATCAGCATTTCTCTTGCTTCCCTGTGCGTAGGGAAGCTCAGTTTTAGTCCCAGTAGCTCCCACAAGTGTCTCCTCAGTGTGTTCCCATTTCCTTAGAAACAGTGTATTTGCTGGGAGAAAAGTGCATTACTGTGCGCTTTCACCGTTCAGCAAATACATGTGTAGAAGCACAGCGCTAGCAGAAACGAACGTTTCTCGACGTTTTCTAACTCAGGGAACAAGTTGCACATTTCTGAGATGCATTTGGGCAACTTTGTCAGAAATGAGTTTTTTGCCTAAAGAGACATGCCTATTTGCGCACTAGTACAGATTCTGAGTATGTAACTGGGCTTGATGAAATCAGCATTTCTCTTGCTTCCCTGTGCGTAGGGAAGCTCAGTTTTAGTCACAGTAGCTCCCACAAGTGTCTCCTCAGTGTGTTCCCATTTCCTTAGAAACAGTGTATTTGCTGGGAGAAAAGTGCATTACTGTGCGCTTTCACCGTTCAGCAAATACATGTGTAGAAGCACAGCGCTAGCAGAAACGAACGTTTCTCGACGTTTTCTAACTCAGGGAACAAGTTGCACACTTCTGAGATGCATTTGGGCAACTTTGTCAGAAATGAGTTTTTTGCCTACAGAGACATGCCTATTTGCGCAGTAGTAGAGATTCTGAGTATGTAACTGGGCTTGATGAAATCAGCATTTCTCTTGCTTCCCTGTGCGTAGGGAAGCTCAGTTTTAGTCACAGTAGCTCCCACAAGTGTCTCCTCAGTGTGTTCCCATTTCCTTAGAAACAGTGTATTTGCTGGGAGAAAAGTGCATTACTGTGCGCTTTCACCGTTCAGCAAATACATGTGTAGAAGCACAGCGCTAGCAGAAACGAACGTTTCTCGACGTTTTCTAACTCAGGGAACAAGTTGCACACTTCTGAGATGCATTTGGGCAACTTTGTCAGAAATGAGTTTTTTGCCTACAGAGACATGCCTATTTGCGCAGTAGTAGAGATTCTGAGTATGTAACTGGGCTTGATGAAATCAGCATTTCTCTTGCTTCCCTGTGCGTAGGGAAGCTCAGTTTTAGTCACAGTAGCTCCCACAAGTGTCTCCTCAGTGTGTTCCCATTTCCTTAGAAACAGTGTATTTGCTGGGAGAAAAGTGCATTACTGTGCGCTTTCACCGTTCAGCAAATACATGTGTAGAAGCACAGCGCTAGCAGAAACGAACGTTTCTCGACGTTTTCTAACTCAGGGAACAAGTTGCACACTTCTGAGATGCATTTGGGCAACTTTGTCAGAAATGAGTTTTTTGCCTAAAGAGACATGCCTATTTGCGCAGTAGTACAAATTCTGAGTATGTAACTGGGCTTGATGAAATCAGCATTTCTCTTGCTTCCCTGTGCGTAGGGAAGCTCAGTTTTAGTCACAGTACCTCCCACAAGTGTCTCCTCAGTGTGTTCCCATTTCCTTAGAAACAGTGTATTTGCTGGGAGAAAAGTGCATTACTGTGCGCTTTCACCGTTCAGCAAATACATGTGTAGAAGCACAGCGCTAGCAGAAACGAACGTTTCTCGACGTTTTCTAACTCAGGGAACAAGTTGCACACTTCTGAGATGCATTTGGGCAACTTTGTCAGAAATGAGTTTTTTGCCTAAAGAGACATGCCTATTTGCGCAGTAGTACAGATTCTGAGTATGTAACTGGGCTTGATGAAATCAGCATTTCTCTTGCTTCCCTGTGCGTAGGGAAGCTCAGTTTTAGTCACAGTAGCTCCCACAAGTGTCTCCTCAGTGTGTTCCCATTTCCTTAGAAACAGTGTATTTGCTGGGAGAAAAGTGCATTACTGTGCGCTTTCACCGTTCAGCAAATACATGTGTAGAAGCACAGCGCTAGCAGAAACGAACGTTTCTCGACGTTTTCTAACTCAGGGAACAAGTTGCACACTTCTGAGATGCATTTGGGCAACATTGTCAGAAATGAGTTTTTTGCCTACAGATTCATGCCTATTTGCGCAGTAGTAGAGATTCTGAGTATGTAACTGGGCTTGATGAAATCAGCATTTCTCTTGCTTCCCTGTGCGTAGGGAAGCTCAGTTTTAGTCACAGTAGCTCCCACAAGTGTCTCCTCAGTGTGTTCCCATTTCCTTAGAAACAGTGTATTTGCTGGGAGAAAAGTGCATTACTGTGCGCTTTCACCGTTCAGCAAATACATGTGTAGAAGCACAGCGCTAGCAGAAACGAACGTTTCTCGACGTTTTCTAACTCAGGGAACAAGTTGCACACTTCTGAGATGCAATTTGGGCAACTTTGTCAGAAATGAGTTTTTTGCCTAAAGAGACATGCCTATTTGCGCAGTAGTACAGATTCTGAGTATGTAACTGGGCTTGATGAAATCAGCATTTCTCTTGCTTCCCTGTGCGTAGGGAAGCTCAGTTTTAGTCACAGTAGCTCCCACAAGTGTCTCCTCAGTGTGTTCCCATTTCCTTAGAAACAGTGTATTTGCTGGGAGAAAAGTGCATTACTGTGCGCTTTCACCGTTCAGCAAATACATGTGTAGAAGCACAGCGCTAGCAGAAACGAACGTTTCTCGACGTTTTCTAACTCAGGGAACAAGTTGCACACTTCTGAGATGCATTTGGGCAACTTTGTCAGAAATGAGTTTTTTGCCTAAAGAGACATGCCTATTTGCGCAGTAGTACAGATTCTGAGTATGTAACTGGGCTTGATGAAATCAGCATTTCTCTTGCTTCCCTGTGCGTAGGGAAGCTCAGTTTTAGTCACAGTAGCTCCCACAAGTGTCTCCTCAGTGTGTTCCCATTTCCTTAGAAACAGTGTATTTGCTGGGAGAAAAGTGCATTACTGTGCGCTTTCACCGTTCAGCAAATACATGTGTAGAAGCACAGCGCTAGCAGAAACGAACGTTTCTCGACGTTTTCTAACTCAGGGAACAAGTTGCACACTTCTGAGATGCATTTGGGCAACTTTGTCAGAAATGAGTTTTTTGCCTACAGAGACATGCCTATTTGCGCAGTAGTAGAGATTCTGAGTATGTAACTGGGCTTGATGAAATCAGCATTTCTCTTGCTTCCCTGTGCGTAGGGAAGCTCAGTTTTAGTCACAGTAGCTCCCACAAGTGTCTCCTCAGTGTGTTCCCATTTCCTTAGAAACAGTGTATTTGCTGGGAGAAAAGTGCATTACTGTGCGCTTTCACCGTTCAGCAAATACATGTGTAGAAGCACAGCGCTAGCAGAAACGAACGTTTCTCGACGTTTTCTAACTCAGGGAACAAGTTGCACACTTCTGAGATGCATTTGGGCAACTTTGTCAGAAATGAGTTTTTTGCCTAAAGAGACATGCCTATTTGCGCAGTAGTACAGATTCTGAGTATGTAACTGGGCTTGATGAAATCAGCATTTCTCTTGCTTCCCTGTGCGTAGGGAAGCTCAGTTTAGTCACAGTAGCTCCCACAAGTGTCTCCTCAGTGTGTTCCCATTTCCTTAGAAACAGTGTATTTGCTGGGAGAAAAGTGCATTACTGTGCGCTTTCAACGTTCAGCAAATACATGTGTAGAAGCACAGCACTAGCAGAAACGACCGTTTCTCGACGTTTTCTAACTCAGGGAACAAGTTGCACACTTCTGAGATGCATTTGGGCAACTTTGTCAGAAATGAGTTTTTTGCCTAAAGAGACATGCCTATTTGCGCAGTAGTACAGATTCTGAGTATGTAACTGGGCTTGATGAAATCAGCATTTCTCTTGCTTCCCTGTGCGTAGGGAAGCTCAGTTTTAGTCCCAGTAGCTCCCACAAGTGTCTCCTCAGTGTGTTCCCATTTCCTTAGAAACAGTGTATTTGCTGGGAGAAAAGTGCATTACTGTGCGCTTTCACCGTTCAGCAAATACATGTGTAGAAGCACAGCGCTAGCAGAAACGAACGTTTCTCGACGTTTTCTAACTCAGGGAACAAGTTGCACACTTCTGAGATGCATTTGGGCAACTTTGTCAGAAATGAGTTTTTTGCCTAAAGAGACATGCCTATTTGCGCAGTAGTACAGATTCTGAGTATGTAACTGGGCTTGATGAAATCAGCATTTCTCTTGCTTCCCTGTGCGTAGGGAAGCTCAGTTTTAGTCACAGTAGCTCCCACAAGTGTCTCCTCAGTGTGTTCCCATTTCCTTAGAAACAGTGTATTTGCTGGGAGAAAAGTGCATTACTGTGCGCTTTCACCGTTCAGCAAATACATGTGTAGAAGCACAGCGCTAGCAGAAACGAACGTTTCTCGACGTTTTCTAACTCAGGGAACAAGTTGCACACTTCTGAGATGCATTTGGGCAACTTTGTCAGAAATGAGTTTTTTGCCTACAGAGACATGCCTATTTGCGCAGTAGTAGAGATTCTGAGTATGTAACTGGGCTTGATGAAATCAGCATTTCTCTTGCTTCCCTGTGCGTAGGGAAGCTCAGTTTTAGTCACAGTAGCTCCCCACAAGTGTCTCCTCAGTGTGTTCCCATTTCCTTAGAAACAGTGTATTTGCTGGGAGAAAAGTGCATTACTGTGCGCTTTCACCGTTCAGCAAATACATGTGTAGAAGCACAGCGCTAGCAGAAACGAACGTTTCTCGACGTTTTCTAACTCAGGGAACAAGTTGCACACTTCTGAGATGCATTTGGGCAACTTTGTCAGAAATGAGTTTTTTGCCTACAGAGACATGCCTATTTGCGCAGTAGTAGAGATTCTGAGTATGTAACTGGGCTTGATGAAATCAGCATTTCTCTTGCTTCCCTGTGCGTAGGGAAGCTCAGTTTTAGTCACAGTAGCTCCCACAAGTGTCTCCTCAGTGTGTTCCCATTTCCTTAGAAACAGTGTATTTGCTGGGAGAAAAGTGCATTACTGTGCGCTTTCACCGTTCAGCAAATACATGTGTAGAAGCACAGCGCTAGCAGAAACGAACGTTTCTCGACGTTTTCTAACTCAGGGAACAAGTTGCACACTTCTGAGATGCATTTGGGCAACTTTGTCAGAAATGAGTTTTTTGCCTAAAGAGACATGCCTATTTGCGCAGTAGTACAGATTCTGAGTATGTAACTGGGCTTGATGAAATCAGCATTTCTCTTGCTTCCCTGTGCGTAGGGAAGCTCAGTTTTAGTCACAGTAGCTCCCACAAGTGTCTCCTCAGTGTGTTCCCATTTCCTTAGAAACAGTGTATTTGCTGGGAGAAAAGTGCATTACTGTGCGCTTTCACCGTTCAGCAAATACATGTGTAGAAGCACAGCGCTAGCAGAAACGAACGTTTCTCGACGTTTTCTAACTCAGGGAACAAGTTGCACACTTCTGAGATGCATTTGGGCAACTTTGTCAGAAATGAGTTTTTTGCCTACAGAGACATGCCTATTTGCGCAGTAGTAGAGATTCTGAGTATGTAACTGGGCTTGATGAAATCAGCATTTCTCTTGCTTCCCTGTGCGTAGGGAAGCTCAGTTTTAGTCACAGTAGCTCCCACAAGTGTCTCCTCAGTGTGTTCCCATTTCCTTAGAAACAGTGTATTTGCTGGAGAAAAGTGCATTACTGTGCGCTTTCACCGTTCAGCAAATACATGTGTAGAAGCACAGCGCTAGCAGAAACGAACGTTTCTCGACGTTTTCTAACTCAGGGAACAAGTTGCACACTTCTGAGATGCATTTGGGCAACTTTGTCAGAAATGAGTTTTTTGCCTAAAGAGACATGCCTATTTGCGCAGTAGTACAGATTCTGAGTATGTAACTGGGCTTGATGAAATCAGCATTTCTCTTGCTTCCCTGTGCGTAGGGAAGCTCAGTTTTAGTCACAGTAGCTCCCACAAGTGTCTCCTCAGTGTGTTCCCATTTCCTTAGAAACAGTGTATTTGCTGGGAGAAAAGTGCATTACTGTGCGCTTTCACCGTTCAGCAAATACATGTGTAGAAGCACAGCGCTAGCAGAAACGAACGTTTCTCGACGTTTTCTAACTCAGGGAACAAGTTGCACACTTCTGAGATGCATTTGGGCAACTTTGTCAGAAATGAGTTTTTTGCCTACAGAGACATGCCTATTTGCGCAGTAGTAGAGATTCTGAGTATGTAACTGGGCTTGATGAAATCAGCATTTCTCTTGCTTCCCTGTGCGTAGGGAAGCTCAGTTTTAGTCACAGTAGCTCCCACAAGTGTCTCCTCAGTGTGTTCCCATTTCCTTAGAAACAGTGTATTTGCTGGGAGAAAAGTGCATTACTGTGCGCTTTCACCGTTCAGCAAATACATGTGTAGAAGCACAGCGCTAGCAGAAACGAACGTTTCTCGACGTTTTCTAACTCAGGGAACAAGTTGCACACTTCTGAGATGCATTTGGGCAACTTTGTCAGAAATGAGTTTTTTGCCTAAAGAGACATGCCTATTTGCGCAGTAGTACAGATTCTGAGTATGTAACTGGGCTTGATGAAATCAGCATTTCTCTTGCTTCCCTGTGCGTAGGGAAGCTCAGTTTTAGTCACAGTAGCTCCCACAAGTGTCTCCTCAGTGTATTCCCATTTCCTTAGAAACAGTGTATTTGCTGGGAGAAAAGTGCATTACTGTGCGCTTTCACCGTTCAGCAAATACATGTGTAGAAGCACAGCGCTAGCAGAAACGAACGTTTCTCGACGTTTTCTAACTCAGGGAACAAGTTGCACACTTCTGAGATGCATTTGGGCAACTTTGTCAGAAATGAGTTTTTTGCCTAAAGAGACATGCCTATTTGCGCAGTAGTACAGATTCTGAGTATGTAACTGGGCTTGATGAAATCAGCATTTCTCTTGCTTCCCTGTGCGTAGGGAAGCTCAGTTTTAGTCACAGTAGCTCCCACAAGTGTCTCCTCAGTGTGTTCCCATTTCCTTAGAAACAGTGTATTTGCTGGGAGAAAAGTGCATTACTCTGCGCTTTCACCGTTCAGCAAATACATGTGTAGAGGCACAGCGCTAGCAGAAACGAACGTTTCTCGACGTTTTCTAACTCAGGGAACAAGTTGCACACTTCTGAGATGCATTTGGGCAACTTTGTCAGAAATGAGTTTTTTGCCTACAGAGACATGCCTATTTGCGCAGTAGTACAGAGTCTGAGTATGTAACTGGGCTTGATGAAATCAGCATTTCTCTTGCTTCCCTGTGCGTAGGGAAGCTCAGTTTTAGTCACAGTAGCTCCCACAAGTGTCTCCTCAGTGTGTTCCCATTTCCTTAGAAACAGTGTATTTGCTGGGAGAAAAGTGCATTACTGTGCGCTTTCAACGTTCAGCAAATACATGTGTAGAAGCACAGCACTAGCAGAAACGAACGTTTCTCGACGTTATCTAACTCAGGGAACAAGTTGCACACTTCTGAGATGCATTTGGACAACTTTGTCAGAAATGAGTTTTTTGCCTAAAGAGACATGCCTATTTGTGCAGTAGTACAGATTCTGAGTATGTAACTGGGCTTGATGAAATCAGCATTTCTCTTGCTTCCCTGTGCGTAGGGAAGCTCATTTTTAGACACAGTAGCTCCCACAAGTGTCTCCTCAGTGTGTTCCCATTTCCTTAGAAACAGTGTATTTGCTGGGAGAAAAGTGCATTACTGTGCGCTTTCACCGTTCAGCAAATACATGTGTAGAAGCACAGCGCTAGCAGAAACGAACGTTTCTCGACGTTTTCTAACTCAGGGAACAAGTTGCACACTTCTGAGATGCATTTGGGCAACTTTGTCAGAAATGAGTTTTTTGCCTAAAGAGACATGCCTATTTGCGCAGTAGTACAGATTCTGAGTATGTAACTGGGCTTGATGAAATCAGCATTTCTCTTGCTTCCCTGTGCGTAGGGAAGCTCAGTTTTAGTCCCAGTAGCTCCCACAAGTGTCTCCTCAGTGTGTTCCCATTTCCTTAGAAACAGTGTATTTGCTGGGAGAAAAGTGCATTACTGTGCGCTTTCACCGTTCAGCAAATACATGTGTAGAAGCACAGCGCTAGCAGAAACGAACGTTTCTCGACGTTTTCTAACTCAGGGAACAAGTTGCACACTTCTGAGATGCATTTGGGCAACTTTGTCAGAAATGAGTTTTTTGCCTAAAGAGACATGCCTATTTGCGCAGTAGTACAGATTCTGAGTATGTAACTGGGCTTGATGAAATCAGCATTTCTCTTGCTTCCCTGTGCGTAGGTAAGCTCAGTTTTAGTCACAGTAGCTCCCACAAGTGTCTCCTCAGTGTGTTCCCATTTCCTTAGACACAGTGTATTTGCTGGGAGAAAAGTGCATTACTGTGCGCTTTCACCGTTCAGCAAATACATGTGTAGAAGCACAGCGCTAGCAGAAACGACCATTTCTCGACGTTTTCTAACTCAGCGAACAAGTTGCACACTTCTGAGATGCATTTGGGCAACTTTGTCAGAAATGAGTTTTTTGCCTACAGAGACATGCCTATTTGCGCAGTAGTACAGATTCTGAGTATGTAACTGGGCTTGATGAAATCAGCATTTCTCTTGCTTCCCTGTGCGTAGGGAAGCTCAGTTTTAGTCACAGTAGCTCCCACAAGTGTCTCCTCAGTGTGTTCCCATTTCCTTAGAAACAGTGTATTTGCTGGGAGAAAAGTGCATTACTGTGCGCTTTCACCGTTCAGCAAATACATGTGTAGAGGCACAGCGCTAGCAGAAACGAACGTTTCTCGACGTTTTCTAACTCAGGGAACAAGTGGCACACTTCTGAGATGCATTTGGGCAACTTTGTCAGAAATGAGTTTTTTGCCTACAGAGACATGCCTATTTGCGCAGTAGTACAGAGTCTGAGTATGTAACTGGGCTTGATGAAATCAGCATTTCTCTTGCTTCCCTGTGCGTAGGGAAGCTCAGTTTTAGTCACAGTAGCTCCCACAAGTGTCTCCTCAGTGTGTTCCCATTTCCTTAGAAACAGTGTATTTGCTGGGAGAAAAGTGCATTACTGTGCGCTTTCACCGTTCAGCAAATACATGTGTAGAAGCACAGCGCTAGCAGAAACGACCATTTCTCGACGTTTTCTAACTCAGCGAACAAGTTGCACACTTCTGAGATGCATTTGGGCAACTTTGTCAGAAATGAGTTTTTTGCCTACAGAGACATGCCTATTTGCGCAGTAGTACAGATTCTGAGTATGTAACTGGGCTTGATGAAATCAGCATTTCTCTTGCTTCCCTGTGCGTAGGGAAGCTCAGTTTTAGTCACAGTAGCTCCCACAAGTGTCTCCTCAGTGTGTTCCCATTTCCTTAGAAACAGTGTATTTGCTGGGAGAAAAGTGCATTACTGTGCGCTTTCACCGTTCAGCAAATACATGTGTAGAGGCACAGCGCTAGCAGAAACGAACGTTTCTCGACGTTTTCTAACTCAGGGAACAAGTGGCACACTTCTGAGATGCATTTGGGCAACTTTGTCAGAAATGAGTTTTTTGCCTACAGAGACATGCCTATTTGCGCAGTAGTACAGAGTCTGAGTATGTAACTGGGCTTGATGAAATCAGCATTTCTCTTGCTTCCCTGTGCGTAGGGAAGCTCAGTTTTAGTCACAGTAGCTCCCACAAGTGTCTCCTCAGTGTGTTCCCATTTCCTTAGAAACAGTGTATTTGCTGGGAGAAAAGTGCATTACTGTGCGCTTTCACCGTTCAGCAAATACATGTGTAGAAGCACAGCGCTAGCAGAAACGAACGTTTCTCGACGTTTTCTAACTCAGGGAACAAGTTGCACACTTCTGAGATGCATTTGGGCAACTTTGTCAGAAATGAGTTTTTTGCCTAAAGAGACATGCCTATTTGCGCAGTAGTACAGATTCTGAGTATGTAACTGGGCTTGATGAAATCAGCATTTCTCTTGCTTCCCTGTGCGTAGGGAAGCTCAGTTTTAGTCCCAGTAGCTCCCACAAGTGTCTCCTCAGTGTGTTCCCATTTCCTTAGAAACAGTGTATTTGCTGGGAGAAAAGTGCATTACTGTGCGCTTTCACCGTTCAGCAAATACATGTGTAGAAGCACAGCGCTAGCAGAAACGAACGTTTCTCGACGTTTTCTAACTCAGGGAACAAGTTGCACACTTCTGAGATGCATTTGGGCAACTTTGTCAGAAATGAGTTTTTTGCCTAAAGAGACATGCCTATTTGCGCAGTAGTACAGATTCTGAGTATGTAACTGGGCTTGATGAAATCAGCATTTCTCTTGCTTCCCTGTGCGTAGGGAAGCTCAGTTTTAGTCACAGTAGCTCCCACAAGTGTCTCCTCAGTGTGTTCCCATTTCCTTAGAAACAGTGTATTTGCTGGGAGAAAAGTGCATTACTGTGCGCTTTCACCGTTCAGCAAATACATGTGTAGAAGCACAGCGCTAGCAGAAACGAACGTTTCTCGACGTTTTCTAACTCAGGGAACAAGTTGCACACTTCTGAGATGCATTTGGGCAACTTTGTCAGAAATGAGTTTTTTGCCTAAAGAGACATGCCTATTTGCGCAGTAGTACAGATTCTGAGTATGTAACTGGGCTTGATGAAATCAGCATTTCTCTTGCTTCCCTGTGCGTAGGGAAGCTCAGTTTTAGTCACAGTAGCTCCCACAAGTGTCTCCTCAGTGTGTTCCCATTTCCTTAGAAACAGTGTATTTGCTGGGAGAAAAGTGCATTACTCTGCGCTTTCACCGTTCAGCAAATACATGTGTAGAAGCACAGCGCTAGCAGAAACGACCGTTTCTCGACGTTTTCTAACTCAGGGAACAAGTTGCACACTTCTGAGATGCATTTGGGCAACTTTGTCAGAAATGAGTTTTTTGCCTACAGAGACATGCCTATTTGCGCACTAGTACAGATTCTGAGTATGTAACTGGGCTTGATGAAATCAGCATGTCTCTTGCTTCCCTGTGCATAGGGAAGCTCAGTTTTAGTCCCAGTAGCTCCCACAAGTGTCTCCTCAGTGTGTTCCCATTTCCTTAGAAACAGTGTATTTGCTGGGAGAAAAGTGCATTACTGTGCGCTTTCACCGTTCAGCAAATACATGTGTAGAAGCACAGCGCTAGCAGAAACGACCGTTTCTCGACGTTTTCTAACTCAGGGAACAAGTGGCACACTTCTGAGATGCATTTGGGCAACTTTGTCAGAAATGAGTTTTTTGCCTAAAGAGACATCCCTATTTGCGCAGTAGTACAGAGTCTGAGTATGTAACTGGGCTTGATGAAATCAGCATTTCTCTTTCTTCCCTGTGCGTAGGGAAGCTCAGTTTTAGTCACAGTAGCTCCCACAAGTGTCTCCTCAGTGTGTTCCCATTTCCTTAGAAACAGTGTATTTGCTGGGAGAAAAGTGCATTACTGTGCGCTTTCACCGTTCAGCAAATACATGTGTAGAAGCACAGCGCTAGCAGAAACGACCGTTTCTCGACGTTATCTAACTCAGGGAACAAGTTGCACACTTCTGAGATGCATTTGGACAACTTTGTCAGAAATGAGTTTTTTGCCTAAAGAGACATGCCTATTTGCGCAGTAGTACAGATTCTGAGTATGTAACTGGGCTTGATGAAATCAGCATTTCTCTTGCTTCCCTGTGCGTAGGGAAGCTCAGTTTTAGTCCCAGTAGCTCCCACAAGTGTCTCCTCAGTGTGTTCCCATTTCCTTAGAAACAGTGTATTTGCTGGGAGAAAAGTGCATTACTGTGCGCTTTCACCGTTCAGCAAATACATGTGTAGAAGCACAGCGCTAGCAGAAACGAACGTTTCTCGACGTTTTCTAACTCAGGGAACAAGTTGCACACTTCTGAGATGCATTTGGGCAACTTTGTCAGAAATGAGTTTTTTGCCTAAAGAGACATGCCTATTTGCGCAGTAGTACAGATTCTGAGTATGTAACTGGGCTTGATGAAATCAGCATTTCTCTTGCTTCCCTGTGCGTAGGGAAGCTCAGTTTTAGTCACAGTAGCTCCCACAAGTGTCTCCTCAGTGTGTTCCCATTTCCTTAGAAACAGTGTATTTGCTGGGAGAAAAGTGCATTACTCTGCGCTTTCACCGTTCAGCAAATACATGTGTAGAAGCACAGCGCTAGCAGAAACGACCGTTTCTCGACGTTTTCTAACTCAGGGAACAAGTTGCACACTTCTGAGATGCATTTGGGCAACTTTGTCAGAAATGAGTTTTTTGCCTAAAGAGACATGCCTATTTGCGCAGTAGTACAGATTCTGAGTATGTAACTGGGCTTGATGAAATCAGCATTTCTCTTGCTTCCCTGTGCGTAGGGAAGCTCAGTTTTAGTCCCAGTAGCTCCCACAAGTGTCTCCTCAGTGTGTTCCCATTTCCTTAGAAACAGTGTATTTGCTGGGAGAAAAGTGCATTACTGTGCGCTTTCACCGTTCAGCAAATACATGTGTAGAAGCACAGCGCTAGCAGAAACGAACGTTTCTCGACGTTTTCTAACTCAGGGAACAAGTTGCACACTTCTGAGATGCATTTGGGCAACTTTGTCAGAAATGAGTTTTTTGCCTAAAGAGACATGCCTATTTGCGCAGTAGTACAGATTCTGAGTATGTAACTGGGCTTGATGAAATCAGCATTTCTCTTGCTTCCCTGTGCGTAGGGAAGCTCAGTTTTAGTCACAGTAGCTCCCACAAGTGTCTCCTCAGTGTGTTCCCATTTCCTTAGACACAGTGTATTTGCTGGGAGAAAAGTGCATTACTGTGCGCTTTCACCGTTCAGCAAATACATGTGTAGAAGCACAGCGCTAGCAGAAACGACCATTTCTCGACGTTTTCTAACTCAGCGAACAAGTTGCACACTTCTGAGATGCATTTGGGCAACTTTGTCAGAAATGAGTTTTTTGCCTACAGAGACATGCCTATTTGCGCAGTAGTACAGATTCTGAGTATGTAACTGGGCTTGATGAAATCAGCATTTCTCTTGCTTCCCTGTGCGTAGGGAAGCTCAGTTTTAGTCACAGTAGCTCCCACAAGTGTCTCCTCAGTGTGTTCCCATTTCCTTAGAAACAGTGTATTTGCTGGGAGAAAAGTGCATTACTGTGTGCTTTCAACGTTCAGCAAATACATGTGTAGAAGCACAGCGCTAGCAGAAACGACCGTTTCTCGACGTTTTCTAACTCAGGGAACAAGTTGCACACTTCTGAGATGCATTTGGGCAACTTTGTCAGAAATGAGTTTTTTGCCTAAAGAGACATCCCTATTTGCGCAGTAGTACAGAGTCTGAGTATGTAACTGGGCTTGATGAAATCAGCATTTCTCTTGCTTCCCTGTGCGTAGGGAAGCTCAGTTTTAGTCACAGTAGCTCCCACAAGTGTCTCCTCAGTGTGTTCCCATTTCCTTAGAAACAGTGTATTTGCTGGGAGAAAAGTGCATTACTGTGCGCTTTCACCGTTCAGCAAATACATGTGTAGAAGCACAGCGCTAGCAGAAACGACCGTTTCTCGACGTTATCTAACTCAGGGAACAAGTTGCACACTTCTGAGATGCATTTGGACAACTTTGTCAGAAATGAGTTTTTTGCCTAAAGAGACATGCCTATTTGCGCAGTAGTACAGATTCTGAGTATGTAACTGGGCTTGATGAAATCAGCATTTCTCTTGCTTCCCTGTGCGTAGGGAAGCTCAGTTTTAGTCACAGTAGCTCCCACAAGTGTCTCCTCAGTGTGTTCCCATTTCCTTAGAAACAGTGTATTTGCTGGGAGAAAAGTGCATTACTGTGCGCTTTCACCGTTCAGCAAATACATGTGTAGAAGCACAGCGCTAGCAGAAACGAACGTTTCTCGACGTTTTCTAACTCAGGGAACAAGTTGCACACTTCTGAGATGCATTTGGGCAACTTTGTCAGAAATGAGTTTTTTGCCTAAAGAGACATGCCTATTTGCGCAGTAGTACAGATTCTGAGTATGTAACTGGGCTTGATGAAATCAGCATTTCTCTTGCTTCCCTGTGCGTAGGGAAGCTCAGTTTTAGTCACAGTAGCTCCCACAAGTGTCTCCTCAGTGTGTTCCCATTTCCTTAGAAACAGTGTATTTGCTGGGAGAAAAGTGCATTACTCTGCGCTTTCACCGTTCAGCAAATACATGTGTAGAAGCACAGCGCTAGCAGAAACGACCGTTTCTCGACGTTTTCTAACTCAGGGAACAAGTTGCACACTTCTGAGATGCATTTGGGCAACTTTGTCAGAAATGAGTTTTTTGCCTACAGAGACATGCCTATTTGCGCACTAGTACAGATTCTGAGTATGTAACTGGGCTTGATGAAATCAGCATGTCTCTTGCTTCCCTGTGCATAGGGAAGCTCAGTTTTAGTCCCAGTAGCTCCCACAAGTGTCTCCTCAGTGTGTTCCCATTTCCTTAGAAACAGTGTATTTGCTGGGAGAAAAGTGCATTACTGTGCGCTTTCACCGTTCAGCAAATACATGTGTAGAAGCACAGCGCTAGCAGAAACGACCGTTTCTCGACGTTTTCTAACTCAGGGAACAAGTGGCACACTTCTGAGATGCATTTGGGCAACTTTGTCAGAAATGAGTTTTTTGCCTAAAGAGACATCCCTATTTGCGCAGTAGTACAGAGTCTGAGTATGTAACTGGGCTTGATGAAATCAGCATTTCTCTTGCTTCCCTGTGCGTAGGGAAGCTCAGTTTTAGTCACAGTAGCTCCCACAAGTGTCTCCTCAGTGTGTTCCCATTTCCTTAGAAACAGTGTATTTGCTGGGAGAAAAGTGCATTACTGTGCGCTTTCACCGTTCAGCAAATACATGTGTAGAAGCACAGCGCTAGCAGAAACGACCGTTTCTCGACGTTATCTAACTCAGGGAACAAGTTGCACACTTCTGAGATGCATTTGGACAACTTTGTCAGAAATGAGTTTTTTGCCTAAAGAGACATGCCTATTTGCGCAGTAGTACAGATTCTGAGTATGTAACTGGGCTTGATGAAATCAGCATTTCTCTTGCTTCCCTGTGCGTAGGGAAGCTCAGTTTTAGTCACAGTAGCTCCCACAAGTGTCTCCTCAGTGTGTTCCCATTTCCTTAGAAACAGTGTATTTGCTGGGAGAAAAGTGCATTACTGTGCGCTTTCACCGTTCAGCAAATACATGTGTAGAAGCACAGCGCTAGCAGAAACGAACGTTTCTCGACGTTTTCTAACTCAGGGAACAAGTTGCACACTTCTGAGATGCATTTGGGCAACTTTGTCAGAAATGAGTTTTTTGCCTAAAGAGACATGCCTATTTGCGCAGTAGTACAGATTCTGAGTATGTAACTGGGCTTGATGAAATCAGCATTTCTCTTGCTTCCCTGTGCGTAGGGAAGCTCAGTTTTAGTCACAGTAGCTCCCACAAGTGTCTCCTCAGTGTGTTCCCATTTCCTTAGAAACAGTGTATTTGCTGGGAGAAAAGTGCATTACTCTGCGCTTTCACCGTTCAGCAAATACATGTGTAGAAGCACAGCGCTAGCAGAAACGACCGTTTCTCGACGTTTTCTAACTCAGGGAACAAGTTGCACACTTCTGAGATGCATTTGGGCAACTTTGTCAGAAATGAGTTTTTTGCCTACAGAGACATGCCTATTTGCGCACTAGTACAGATTCTGAGTATGTAACTGGGCTTGATGAAATCAGCATGTCTCTTGCTTCCCTGTGCATAGGGAAGCTCAGTTTTAGTCCCAGTAGCTCCCACAAGTGTCTCCTCAGTGTGTTCCCATTTCCTTAGAAACAGTGTATTTGCTGGGAGAAAAGTGCATTACTGTGCGCTTTCACCGTTCAGCAAATACATGTGTAGAAGCACAGCGCTAGCAGAAACGACCGTTTCTCGACGTTTTCTAACTCAGGGAACAAGTGGCACACTTCTGAGATGCATTTGGGCAACTTTGTCAGAAATGAGTTTTTTGCCTAAAGAGACATGCCTATTTGCGCAGTAGTACAGATTCTGAGTATGTAACTGGGCTTGATGAAATCAGCATTTCTCTTGCTTCCCTGTGCGTAGGGAAGCTCAGTTTTAGTCACAGTAGCTCCCACAAGTGTCTCCTCAGTGTGTTCCCATTTCCTTAGAAACAGTGTATTTGCTGGGAGAAAAGTGCATTACTGTGTGCTTTCACCGTTCAGCAAATACATGTGTAGAGGCACAGCGCTAGCAGAAACGAACGTTTCTCGACGTTTTCTAACTCAGGGAACAAGTTGCACACTTCTGAGATGCATTTGGGCAACTTTGTCAGAAATGAGTTTTTTGCCTACAGAGACATGCCTATTTGCGCAGTAGTACAGATTCTGAGTATGTAACTGGGCTTGATGAAATCAGCATTTCTCTTGCTTCCCTGTGCGTAGGGAAGCTCAGTTTTAGTCACAGTAGCTCCCACAAGTGTCTCCTCAGTGTGTTCCCATTTCCTTAGAAACAGTGTATTTGCTGGGAGAAAAGTGCATTACTGTGCGCTTTCACCGTTCAGCAAATACATGTGTAGAAGCACAGCGCTAGCAGAAACGAACGTTTCTCGACGTTTTCTAACTCAGGGAACAAGTTGCACACTTCTGAGATGCATTTGGGCAACTTTGTCAGAAATGAGTTTTTTGCTTAAAGAGATATGCCTATTTGCGCAGTAGTACACATTCTGAGTATGTAACTGGGCTTGATGAAATCAGCATTTCTCTTGCTTCCTTGTGCGTAGGGAAGCTCAGTTTTAGTCACAGTAGCTCCCACAAGTGTCTCCTCAGTGTGTTCCCATTTCCTTAGAAACAGTGTATTTGCTGGGAGAAAAGTGCATTACTGTGTGCTTTCAACGTTCAGCAAATACATGTGTAGAAGCACAGCGCTAGCAGAAACGACCGTTTCTCGACGTTTTCTAACTCAGGGAACAAGTTGCACACTTCTGAGATGCATTTGGGCAACTTTGTCAGAAATGAGTTTTTTGCCTAAAGAGACATCCCTATTTGCGCAGTAGTACAGAGTCTGAGTATGTAACTGGGCTTGATGAAATCAGCATTTCTCTTGCTTCCCTGTGCGTAGGGAAGCTCAGTTTTAGTCACAGTAGCTCCCACAAGTGTCTCCTCAGTGTGTTCCCATTTCCTTAGAAACAGTGTATTTGCTGGGAGAAAAGTGCATTACTGTGCGCTTTCACCGTTCAGCAAATACATGTGTAGAAACACAGCGCTAGCAGAAACGACCGTTTCTCGACGTTATCTAACTCAGGGAACAAGTTGCACACTTCTGAGATGCATTTGGACAACTTTGTCAGAAATGAGTTTTTTGCCTAAAGAGACATGCCTATTTGCGCAGTAGTACAGATTCTGAGTATGTAACTGGGCTTGATGAAATCAGCATTTCTCTTGCTTCCCTGTGCGTAGGGAAGCTCAGTTTTAGTCACAGTAGCTCCCACAAGTGTCTCCTCAGTGTGTTCCCATTTCCTTAGAAACAGTGTATTTGCTGGGAGAAAAGTGCATTACTGTGCGCTTTCACCGTTCAGCAAATACATGTGTAGAAGCACAGCGCTAGCAGAAACGAACGTTTCTCGACGTTTTCTAACTCAGGGAACAAGTTGCACACTTCTGAGATGCATTTGGGCAACTTTGTCAGAAATGAGTTTTTTGCCTAAAGAGACATGCCTATTTGCGCAGTAGTACAGATTCTGAGTATGTAACTGGGCTTGATGAAATCAGCATTTCTCTTGCTTCCCTGTGCGTAGGGAAGCTCAGTTTTAGTCCCAGTAGCTCCCACAAGTGTCTCCTCAGTGTGTTCCCATTTCCTTAGAAACAGTGTATTTGCTGGGAGAAAAGTGCATTACTGTGCGCTTTCACCGTTCAGCAAATACATGTGTAGAAGCACAGCGCTAGCAGAAACGAACGTTTCTCGACGTTTTCTAACTCAGGGAACAAGTTGCACACTTCTGAGATGCATTTGGGCAACTTTGTCAGAAATGAGTTTTTTGCCTAAAGAGACATGCCTATTTGCGCAGTAGTACAGATTCTGAGTATGTAACTGGGCTTGATGAAATCAGCATTTCTCTTGCTTCCCTGTGCGTAGGGAAGCTCAGTTTTAGTCACAGTAGCTCCCACAAGTGTCTCCTCAGTGTGTTCCCATTTCCTTAGAAACAGTGTATTTGCTGGGAGAAAAGTGCATTACTGTGCGCTTTCACCGTTCAGCAAATACACGTGTAGAAGCACAGCGCTAGCAGAAACGAACGTTTCTCGACGTTTTCTAACTCAGGGAACAAGTTGCACACTTCTGAGATGCATTTGGGCAACTTTGTCAGAAATGAGTTTTTTGCTTAAAGAGATATGCCTATTTGCGCAGTAGTACAGATTCTGAGTATGTAACTGGGCTTGATGAAATCAGCATTTCTCTTGCTTCCCTGTGCGTAGGGAAGCTCAGTTTTAGTCACAGTAGCTCCCACAAGTGTCTCCTCAGTGTGTTCCCATTTCCTTAGAAACAGTGTATTTGCTGGGAGAAAAGTGCATTACTGTGCGCTTTCACCGTTCAGCAAATACATGTGTAGAAGCACAGCGCTAGCAGAAACGACCGTTTCTCGACGTTTTCTAACTCAGGGAACAAGTGGCACACTTCTGAGATGCATTTGGGCAACTTTGTCAGAAATGAGTTTTTTGCCTACAGAGACATGCCTATTTGCGCACTAGTACAGATTCTGAGTATGTAACTGGGCTTGATGAAATCAGCATTTCTCTTGCTTCCCTGTGCATAGGGAAGCTCAGTTTTAGTCCCAGTAGCTCCCACAAGTGTCTCCTCAGTGTGTTCCCATTTCCTTAGAAACAGTGTATTTGCTGGGAGAAAAGTGCATTACTGTGCGCTTTCACCGTTCAGCAAATACATGTGTAGAAGCACAGCGCTAGCAGAAACGAACGTTTCTCGACGTTTTCTAACTCAGGGAACAAGTTGCACACTTCTGAGATGCATTTGGGCAACTTTGTCAGAAATGAGTTTTTTGCCTACAGAGACATGCCTATTTGCGCAGTAGTACAGATTCTGAGTATGTAACTGGGCTTGATGAAATCAGCATTTCTCTTGCTTCCCTGTGCGTAGGGAAGCTCAGTTTTAGTCACAGTAGCTCCCACAAGTGTCTCCTCAGTGTGTTCCCATTTCCTTAGAAACAGTGTATTTGCTGGGAGAAAAGTGCATTACTGTGCGCTTTCACCGTTCAGCAAATACATGTGTAGAAGCACAGCGCTAGCAGAAACGAACGTTTCTCGACGTTTTCTAACTCAGGGAACAAGTTGCACACTTCTGAGATGCATTTGGGCAACTTTGTCAGAAATGAGTTTTTTGCCTACAGAGACATGCCTATTTGCGCAGTAGTACAGATTCTGAGTATGTAACTGGGCTTGATGAAATCAGCATTTCTCTTGCTTCCCTGTGCGTAGGGAAGCTCAGTTTTAGTCACAGTAGCTCCCACAAGTGTCTCCTCAGTGTGTTCCCATTTCCTTAGAAACAGTGTATTTGCTGGGAGAAAAGTGCATTACTGTGCGCTTTCACCGTTCAGCAAATACATGTGTAGAAGCACAGCGCTAGCAGAAACGAACGTTTCTCGACGTTTTCTAACTCAGGGAACAAGTTGCACACTTCTGAGATGCATTTGGGCAACTTTGTCAGAAATGAGTTTTTTGCCTACAGAGACATGCCTATTTGCGCAGTAGTACAGAGTCTGAGTATGTAACTGGGCTTGATGAAATCAGCATTTCTCTTGCTTCCCTGTGCGTAGGGAAGCTCAGTTTTAGTCACAGTAGCTCCCACAAGTGTCTCCTCAGTGTGTTCCCATTTCCTTAGCAACAGTGTATTTGCTGGGAGAAAAGTGCATTACTGTGCGCTTTCACCGTTCAGCAAATACATGTGTAGAAGCACAGCGCTAGCAGAAACGAACGTTTCTCGACGTTTTCTAACTCAGGGAACAAGTTGCACACTTCTGAGATGCATTTGGGCAACTTTGTCAGAAATGAGTTTTTTGCTTAAAGAGATATGCCTATTTGCGCAGTAGTACAGATTCTGAGTATGTAACTGGGCTTGATGAAATCAGCATTTCTCTTGCTTCCCTGTGCGTAGGGAAGCTCAGTTTTAGTCACAGTAGCTCCCACAAGTGTCTCCTCAGTGTGTTCCCATTTCCTTAGAAACAGTGTATTTGCTGGGAGAAAAGTGCATTACTGTGCGCTTTCAACGTTCAGCAAATACATGTGTAGAAGCACAGCGCTAGCAGAAACGACCGTTTCTCGACGTTTTCTAACTCAGGGAACAAGTGGCACACTTCTGAGATGCATTTGGGCAACTTTGTCAGAAATGAGTTTTTTGCCTACAGAGACATGCCTATTTGCGCACTAGTACAGATTCTGAGTATGTAACTGGGCTTGATGAAATCAGCATTTCTCTTGCTTCCCTGTGCATAGGGAAGCTCAGTTTTAGTCCCAGTAGCTCCCACAAGTGTCTCCTCAGTGTGTTCCCATTTCCTTAGAAACAGTGTATTTGCTGGGAGAAAAGTGCATTACTGTGCGCTTTCACCGTTCAGCAAATACATGTGTAGAAGCACAGCGCTAGCAGAAACGAACGTTTCTCGACGTTTTCTAACTCAGGGAACAAGTTGCACACTTCTGAGATGCATTTGGGCAACTTTGTCAGAAATGAGTTTTTTGCCTACAGAGACATGCCTATTTGCGCAGTAGTACAGATTCTGAGTATGTAACTGGGCTTGATGAAATCAGCATTTCTCTTGCTTCCCTGTGCGTAGGGAAGCTCAGTTTTAGTCACAGTAGCTCCCACAAGTGTCTCCTCAGTGTGTTCCCATTTCCTTAGAAACAGTGTATTTGCTGGGAGAAAAGTGCATTACTGTGCGCTTTCACCGTTCAGCAAATACATGTGTAGAGGCACAGCGCTAGCAGAAACGAACGTTTCTCGACGTTTTCTAACTCAGGGAACAAGTTGCACACTTCTGAGATGCATTTGGGCAACTTTGTCAGAAATGAGTTTTTTGCCTACAGAGACATGCCTATTTGCGCAGTAGTACAGATTCTGAGTATGTAACTGGGCTTGATGAAATCAGCATTTCTCTTGCTTCCCTGTGCGTAGGGAAGCTCAGTTTTAGTCACAGTAGCTCCCACAAGTGTCTCCTCAGTGTGTTCCCATTTCCTTAGAAACAGTGTATTTGCTGGGAGAAAAGTGCATTACTGTGCGCTTTCAACGTTCAGCAAATACATGTGTAGAAGCACAGCGCTAGCAGAAACGACCGTTTCTCGACGTTTTCTAACTCAGGGAACAAGTTGCACACTTCTGAGATGCATTTGGGCAACTTTGTCAGAAATGAGTTTTTTGCCTAAAGAGACATGCCTATTTGCGCAGTAGTACAGATTGTGAGTACGTAACTAGGCTTGATGAAATCAGCATTTCTCTTGCTTCCCTGTGCGTAGGGAAGCTCAGTTTTAGTCACAGTAGCTCCCACAAGTGTCTCCTCAGTGTGTTCCCATTTCCTTAGAAACAGTGTATTTGCTGGGAGAAAAGTGCATTACTGTGCGCTTTCACCGTTCAGCAAATACATGTGTAGAAGCACAGCGCTAGCAGAAACGACCGTTTCTCGACGTTTTCTAACTCAGGGAACAAGTTGCACACTTCTGAGATGCATTTGGGCAACTTTGTCAGAAATGAGTTTTTTGCCTACAGAGACATGACTATTTGCGCAGTAGTACAGATTCTGAGTAGGTAACTGGGCTTGATGAAATCAGCATTTCTCTTGCTTCCCTGTGCGTAGGGAAGCTCAGTTTTAGTCACAGTAGCTCCCACAAGTGTCTCCTCAGTGTGTTCCCATTTCCTTAGAAACAGTGTATTTGCTGGGAGAAAAGTGCATTACTGTGCGCTTTCACCGTTCAGCAAATACATGTGTAGAAGCACAGCGCTAGCAGAAACGAACGTTTCTCGACGTTTTCTAACTCAGGGAACAAGTTGCACACTTCTGAGATGCATTTGGGCAACTTTGTCAGAAATGAGTTTTTTGCCTAAAGAGACATGCCTATTTGCGCAGTAGTACAGATTCTGAGTATGTAACTGGGCTTGATGAAATCAGCATTTCTCTTGCTTCCCTGTGCGTAGGGAAGCTCAGTTTTAGTCACAGTAGCTCCCACAAGTGTCTCCTCAGTGTGTTCCCATTTCCTTAGAAACAGTGTATTTGCTGGGAGAAAAGTGCATTACTCTGCGCTTTCACCGTTCAGCAAATACATGTGTAGAAGCACAGCGCTAGCAGAAACGACCGTTTCTCGACGTTTTCTAACTCAGGGAACAAGTTGCACACTTCTGAGATGCATTTGGGCAACTTTGTCAGAAATGAGTTTTTTGCCTACAGAGACATGCCTATTTGCGCACTAGTACAGATTCTGAGTATGTAACTGGGCTTGATGAAATCAGCATGTCTCTTGCTTCCCTGTGCATAGGGAAGCTCAGTTTTAGTCCCAGTAGCTCCCACAAGTGTCTCCTCAGTGTGTTCCCATTTCCTTAGAAACAGTGTATTTGCTGGGAGAAAAGTGCATTACTGTGCGCTTTCACCGTTCAGCAAATACATGTGTAGAAGCACAGCGCTAGCAGAAACGACCGTTTCTCGACGTTTTCTAACTCAGGGAACAAGTGGCACACTTCTGAGATGCATTTGGGCAACTTTGTCAGAAATGAGTTTTTTGCCTAAAGAGACATCCCTATTTGCGCAGTAGTACAGAGTCTGAGTATGTAACTGGGCTTGATGAAATCAGCATTTCTCTTGCTTCCCTGTGCGTAGGGAAGCTCAGTTTTAGTCACAGTAGCTCCCACAAGTGTCTCCTCAGTGTGTTCCCATTTCCTTAGAAACAGTGTATTTGCTGGGAGAAAAGTGCATTACTGTGCGCTTTCACCGTTCAGCAAATACATGTGTAGAAGCACAGCGCTAGCAGAAACGACCGTTTCTCGACGTTATCTAACTCAGGGAACAAGTTGCACACTTCTGAGATGCATTTGGACAACTTTGTCAGAAATGAGTTTTTTGCCTAAAGAGACATGCCTATTTGCGCAGTAGTACAGATTCTGAGTATGTAACTGGGCTTGATGAAATCAGCATTTCTCTTGCTTCCCTGTGCGTAGGGAAGCTCAGTTTTAGTCACAGTAGCTCCCACAAGTGTCTCCTCAGTGTGTTCCCATTTCCTTAGAAACAGTGTATTTGCTGGGAGAAAAGTGCATTACTGTGCGCTTTCACCGTTCAGCAAATACATGTGTAGAAGCACAGCGCTAGCAGAAACGAACGTTTCTCGACGTTTTCTAACTCAGGGAACAAGTTGCACACTTCTGAGATGCATTTGGGCAACTTTGTCAGAAATGAGTTTTTTGCCTAAAGAGACATGCCTATTTGCGCAGTAGTACAGATTCTGAGTATGTAACTGGGCTTGATGAAATCAGCATTTCTCTTGCTTCCCTGTGCGTAGGGAAGCTCAGTTTTAGTCACAGTAGCTCCCACAAGTGTCTCCTCAGTGTGTTCCCATTTCCTTAGAAACAGTGTATTTGCTGGGAGAAAAGTGCATTACTCTGCGCTTTCACCGTTCAGCAAATACATGTGTAGAAGCACAGCGCTAGCAGAAACGACCGTTTCTCGACGTTTTCTAACTCAGGGAACAAGTTGCACACTTCTGAGATGCATTTGGGCAACTTTGTCAGAAATGAGTTTTTTGCCTACAGAGACATGCCTATTTGCGCACTAGTACAGATTCTGAGTATGTAACTGGGCTTGATGAAATCAGCATGTCTCTTGCTTCCCTGTGCATAGGGAAGCTCAGTTTTAGTCCCAGTAGCTCCCACAAGTGTCTCCTCAGTGTGTTCCCATTTCCTTAGAAACAGTGTATTTGCTGGGAGAAAAGTGCATTACTGTGCGCTTTCACCGTTCAGCAAATACATGTGTAGAAGCACAGCGCTAGCAGAAACGACCGTTTCTCGACGTTTTCTAACTCAGGGAACAAGTGGCACACTTCTGAGATGCATTTGGGCAACTTTGTCAGAAATGAGTTTTTTGCCTAAAGAGACATGCCTATTTGCGCAGTAGTACAGATTCTGAGTATGTAACTGGGCTTGATGAAATCAGCATTTCTCTTGCTTCCCTGTGCGTAGGGAAGCTCAGTTTTAGTCACAGTAGCTCCCACAAGTGTCTCCTCAGTGTGTTCCCATTTCCTTAGAAACAGTGTATTTGCTGGGAGAAAAGTGCATTACTGTGTGCTTTCACCGTTCAGCAAATACATGTGTAGAGGCACAGCGCTAGCAGAAACGAACGTTTCTCGACGTTTTCTAACTCAGGGAACAAGTTGCACACTTCTGAGATGCATTTGGGCAACTTTGTCAGAAATGAGTTTTTTGCCTACAGAGACATGCCTATTTGCGCAGTAGTACAGATTCTGAGTATGTAACTGGGCTTGATGAAATCAGCATTTCTCTTGCTTCCCTGTGCGTAGGGAAGCTCAGTTTTAGTCACAGTAGCTCCCACAAGTGTCTCCTCAGTGTGTTCCCATTTCCTTAGAAACAGTGTATTTGCTGGGAGAAAAGTGCATTACTGTGCGCTTTCACCGTTCAGCAAATACATGTGTAGAAGCACAGCGCTAGCAGAAACGAACGTTTCTCGACGTTTTCTAACTCAGGGAACAAGTTGCACACTTCTGAGATGCATTTGGGCAACTTTGTCAGAAATGAGTTTTTTGCTTAAAGAGATATGCCTATTTGCGCAGTAGTACACATTCTGAGTATGTAACTGGGCTTGATGAAATCAGCATTTCTCTTGCTTCCTTGTGCGTAGGGAAGCTCAGTTTTAGTCACAGTAGCTCCCACAAGTGTCTCCTCAGTGTGTTCCCATTTCCTTAGAAACAGTGTATTTGCTGGGAGAAAAGTGCATTACTGTGTGCTTTCAACGTTCAGCAAATACATGTGTAGAAGCACAGCGCTAGCAGAAACGACCGTTTCTCGACGTTTTCTAACTCAGGGAACAAGTTGCACACTTCTGAGATGCATTTGGGCAACTTTGTCAGAAATGAGTTTTTTGCCTAAAGAGACATCCCTATTTGCGCAGTAGTACAGAGTCTGAGTATGTAACTGGGCTTGATGAAATCAGCATTTCTCTTGCTTCCCTGTGCGTAGGGAAGCTCAGTTTTAGTCACAGTAGCTCCCACAAGTGTCTCCTCAGTGTGTTCCCATTTCCTTAGAAACAGTGTATTTGCTGGGAGAAAAGTGCATTACTGTGCGCTTTCACCGTTCAGCAAATACATGTGTAGAAACACAGCGCTAGCAGAAACGACCGTTTCTCGACGTTATCTAACTCAGGGAACAAGTTGCACACTTCTGAGATGCATTTGGACAACTTTGTCAGAAATGAGTTTTTTGCCTAAAGAGACATGCCTATTTGCGCAGTAGTACAGATTCTGAGTATGTAACTGGGCTTGATGAAATCAGCATTTCTCTTGCTTCCCTGTGCGTAGGGAAGCTCAGTTTTAGTCACAGTAGCTCCCACAAGTGTCTCCTCAGTGTGTTCCCATTTCCTTAGAAACAGTGTATTTGCTGGGAGAAAAGTGCATTACTGTGCGCTTTCACCGTTCAGCAAATACATGTGTAGAAGCACAGCGCTAGCAGAAACGAACGTTTCTCGACGTTTTCTAACTCAGGGAACAAGTTGCACACTTCTGAGATGCATTTGGGCAACTTTGTCAGAAATGAGTTTTTTGCCTAAAGAGACATGCCTATTTGCGCAGTAGTACAGATTCTGAGTATGTAACTGGGCTTGATGAAATCAGCATTTCTCTTGCTTCCCTGTGCGTAGGGAAGCTCAGTTTTAGTCCCAGTAGCTCCCACAAGTGTCTCCTCAGTGTGTTCCCATTTCCTTAGAAACAGTGTATTTGCTGGGAGAAAAGTGCATTACTGTGCGCTTTCACCGTTCAGCAAATACATGTGTAGAAGCACAGCGCTAGCAGAAACGAACGTTTCTCGACGTTTTCTAACTCAGGGAACAAGTTGCACACTTCTGAGATGCATTTGGGCAACTTTGTCAGAAATGAGTTTTTTGCCTAAAGAGACATGCCTATTTGCGCAGTAGTACAGATTCTGAGTATGTAACTGGGCTTGATGAAATCAGCATTTCTCTTGCTTCCCTGTGCGTAGGGAAGCTCAGTTTTAGTCACAGTAGCTCCCACAAGTGTCTCCTCAGTGTGTTCCCATTTCCTTAGAAACAGTGTATTTGCTGGGAGAAAAGTGCATTACTGTGCGCTTTCACCGTTCAGCAAATACACGTGTAGAAGCACAGCGCTAGCAGAAACGAACGTTTCTCGACGTTTTCTAACTCAGGGAACAAGTTGCACACTTCTGAGATGCATTTGGGCAACTTTGTCAGAAATGAGTTTTTTGCTTAAAGAGATATGCCTATTTGCGCAGTAGTACAGATTCTGAGTATGTAACTGGGCTTGATGAAATCAGCATTTCTCTTGCTTCCCTGTGCGTAGGGAAGCTCAGTTTTAGTCACAGTAGCTCCCACAAGTGTCTCCTCAGTGTGTTCCCATTTCCTTAGAAACAGTGTATTTGCTGGGAGAAAAGTGCATTACTGTGCGCTTTCACCGTTCAGCAAATACATGTGTAGAAGCACAGCGCTAGCAGAAACGACCGTTTCTCGACGTTTTCTAACTCAGGGAACAAGTGGCACACTTCTGAGATGCATTTGGGCAACTTTGTCAGAAATGAGTTTTTTGCCTACAGAGACATGCCTATTTGCGCACTAGTACAGATTCTGAGTATGTAACTGGGCTTGATGAAATCAGCATTTCTCTTGCTTCCCTGTGCATAGGGAAGCTCAGTTTTAGTCCCAGTAGCTCCCACAAGTGTCTCCTCAGTGTGTTCCCATTTCCTTAGAAACAGTGTATTTGCTGGGAGAAAAGTGCATTACTGTGCGCTTTCACCGTTCAGCAAATACATGTGTAGAAGCACAGCGCTAGCAGAAACGAACGTTTCTCGACGTTTTCTAACTCAGGGAACAAGTTGCACACTTCTGAGATGCATTTGGGCAACTTTGTCAGAAATGAGTTTTTTGCCTACAGAGAAATGCCTATTTGCGCAGTAGTACAGATTCTGAGTATGTAACTGGGCTTGATGAAATCAGCATTTCTCTTGCTTCCCTGTGCGTAGGGAAGCTCAGTTTTAGTCACAGTAGCTCCCACAAGTGTCTCCTCAGTGTGTTCCCATTTCCTTAGAAACAGTGTATTTGCTGGGAGAAAAGTGCATTACTGTGCGCTTTCACCGTTCAGCAAATACATGTGTAGAAGCACAGCGCTAGCAGAAACGAACGTTTCTCGACGTTTTCTAACTCAGGGAACAAGTTGCACACTTCTGAGATGCATTTGGGCAACTTTGTCAGAAATGAGTTTTTTGCCTACAGAGACATGCCTATTTGCGCAGTAGTACAGAGTCTGAGTATGTAACTGGGCTTGATGAAATCAGCATTTCTCTTGCTTCCCTGTGCGTAGGGAAGCTCAGTTTTAGTCACAGTAGCTCCCACAAGTGTCTCCTCAGTGTGTTCCCATTTCCTTAGCAACAGTGTATTTGCTGGGAGAAAAGTGCATTACTGTGCGCTTTCACCGTTCAGCAAATACATGTGTAGAAGCACAGCGCTAGCAGAAACGAACGTTTCTCGACGTTTTCTAACTCAGGGAACAAGTTGCACACTTCTGAGATGCATTTGGGCAACTTTGTCAGAAATGAGTTTTTTGCTTAAAGAGATATGCCTATTTGCGCAGTAGTACAGATTCTGAGTATGTAACTGGGCTTGATGAAATCAGCATTTCTCTTGCTTCCCTGTGCGTAGGGAAGCTCAGTTTTAGTCACAGTAGCTCCCACAAGTGTCTCCTCAGTGTGTTCCCATTTCCTTAGAAACAGTGTATTTGCTGGGAGAAAAGTGCATTACTGTGCGCTTTCACCGTTCAGCAAATACATGTGTAGAAGCACAGCGCTAGCAGAAACGACCGTTTCTCGACGTTTTCTAACTCAGGGAACAAGTGGCACACTTCTGAGATGCATTTGGGCAACTTTGTCAGAAATGAGTTTTTTGCCTACAGAGACATGCCTATTTGCGCACTAGTACAGATTCTGAGTATGTAACTGGGCTTGATGAAATCAGCATTTCTCTTGCTTCCCTGTGCATAGGGAAGCTCAGTTTTAGTCCCAGTAGCTCCCACAAGTGTCTCCTCAGTGTGTTCCCATTTCCTTAGAAACAGTGTATTTGCTGGGAGAAAAGTGCATTACTGTGCGCTTTCACCGTTCAGCAAATACATGTGTAGAAGCACAGCGCTAGCAGAAACGAACGTTTCTCGACGTTTTCTAACTCAGGGAACAAGTTGCACACTTCTGAGATGCATTTGGGCAACTTTGTCAGAAATGAGTTTTTTGCCTACAGAGACATGCCTATTTGCGCAGTAGTACAGATTCTGAGTATGTAACTGGGCTTGATGAAATCAGCATTTCTCTTGCTTCCCTGTGCGTAGGGAAGCTCAGTTTTAGTCACAGTAGCTCCCACAAGTGTCTCCTCAGTGTGTTCCCATTTCCTTAGAAACAGTGTATTTGCTGGGAGAAAAGTGCATTACTGTGCGCTTTCACCGTTCAGCAAATACATGTGTAGAGGCACAGCGCTAGCAGAAACGAACGTTTCTCGACGTTTTCTAACTCAGGGAACAAGTTGCACACTTCTGAGATGCATTTGGGCAACTTTGTCAGAAATGAGTTTTTTGCCTACAGAGACATGCCTATTTGCGCAGTAGTACAGATTCTGAGTATGTAACTGGGCTTGATGAAATCAGCATTTCTCTTGCTTCCCTGTGCGTAGGGAAGCTCAGTTTTAGTCACAGTAGCTCCCACAAGTGTCTCCTCAGTGTGTTCCCATTTCCTTAGAAACAGTGTATTTGCTGGGAGAAAAGTGCATTACTGTGCGCTTTCAACGTTCAGCAAATACATGTGTAGAAGCACAGCGCTAGCAGAAACGACCGTTTCTCGACGTTTTCTAACTCAGGGAACAAGTTGCACACTTCTGAGATGCATTTGGGCAACTTTGTCAGAAATGAGTTTTTTGCCTAAAGAGACATGCCTATTTGCGCAGTAGTACAGATTGTGAGTACGTAACTAGGCTTGATGAAATCAGCATTTCTCTTGCTTCCCTGTGCGTAGGGAAGCTCAGTTTTAGTCACAGTAGCTCCCACAAGTGTCTCCTCAGTGTGTTCCCATTTCCTTAGAAACAGTGTATTTGCTGGGAGAAAAGTGCATTACTGTGCGCTTTCACCGTTCAGCAAATACATGTGTAGAAGCACAGCGCTAGCAAAAACGACCGTTTCTCGACGTTTTCTAACTCAGGGAACAAGTTGCACACTTCTGAGATGCATTTGGGCAACTTTGTCAGAAATGAGTTTTTTGCCTAAAGAGACATGCCTATTTGCGCAGTAGTACAGATTCTGAGTATGTAACTGGGCTTGATGAAATCAGCATTTCTCTTGCTTCCCTGTGCGTAGGGAAGCTCAGTTTTAGTCACAGTAGCTCCCACAAGTGTCTCCTCAGTGTGTTCCCATTTCCTTAGAAACAGTGTATTTGCTGGGAGAAAAGTGCATTACTGTGCGCTTTCAACGTTCAGCAAATACATGTGTAGAAGCACAGCGCTAGCAGAAACGACCGTTTCTCGACGTTTTCTAACTCAGGGAACAAGTTGCACACTTCTGAGATGCATTTGGGCAACTTTGTCAGAAATGAGTTTTTTGCCTAAAGAGACATGCCTATTTGCGCAGTAGTACAGATTGTGAGTACGTAACTAGGCTTGATGAAATCAGCATTTCTCTTGCTTCCCTGTGCGTAGGGAAGCTCAGTTTTAGTCACAGTAGCTCCCACAAGTGTCTCCTCAGTGTGTTCCCATTTCCTTAGAAACAGTGTATTTGCTGGGAGAAAAGTGCATTACTGTGCGCTTTCACCGTTCAGCAAATACATGTGTAGAAGCACAGCGCTAGCAAAAACGACCGTTTCTCGACGTTTTCTAACTCAGGGAACAAGTGGCACACTTCTGAGATGCATTTGGGCAACTTTGTCAGAAATGAGTTTTTTGCCTACAGAGACATGCGTATTTGCGCACTAGTACAGATTCTGAGTATGTAACTGGGCTTGATGAAATCAGCATTTCTCTTGCTTCCCTGTGCATAGGGAAGCTCAGTTTTAGTCCCAGTAGCTCCCACAAGTGTCTCCTCAGTGTGTTCCCATTTCCTTAGAAACAGTGTATTTGCTGGGAGAAAAGTGCATTACTGTGCGCTTTCAACGTTCAGCAAATACATGTGTAGAAGCACAGCGCTAGCAGAAACGACCGTTTCTCGACGTTTTCTAACTCAGGGAACAAGTTGCACACTTCTGAGATGCATTTGGGCAACTTTGTCAGAAATGAGTTTTTTGCCTAAAGAGACATGCCTATTTGCGCAGTAGTACAGATTGTGAGTACGTAACTAGGCTTGATGAAATCAGCATTTCTCTTGCTTCCCTGTGCGTAGGGAAGCTCAGTTTTAGTCACAGTAGCTCCCACAAGTGTCTCCTCAGTGTGTTCCCATTTCCTTAGAAACAGTGTATTTGCTGGGAGAAAAGTGCATTACTGTGCGCTTTCACCGTTCAGCAAATACATGTGTAGAAGCACAGCGCTAGCAAAAACGACCGTTTCTCGACGTTTTCTAACTCAGGGAACAAGTGGCACACTTCTGAGATGCATTTGGGCAACTTTGTCAGAAATGAGTTTTTTGCCTACAGAGACATGCGTATTTGCGCACTAGTACAGATTCTGAGTATGTAACTGGGCTTGATGAAATCAGCATTTCTCTTGCTTCCCTGTGCATAGGGAAGCTCAGTTTTAGTCCCAGTAGCTCCCACAAGTGTCTCCTCAGTGTGTTCCCATTTCCTTAGAAACAGTGTATTTGCTGGGAGAAAAGTGCATTACTGTGCGCTTTCACCGTTCAGCAAATACATGTGTAGAAGCACAGCGCTAGCAGAAACGAACGTTTCTCGACGTTTTCTAACTCAGGGAACAAGTTGCACACTTCTGAGATGCATTTGGGCAACTTTGTCAGAAATGAGTTTTTTGCCTACAGAGACATGCCTATTTGCGCAGTAGTAGAGATTCTGAGTATGTAACTGGGCTTGATGAAATCAGCATTTCTCTTGCTTCCCTGTGCGTAGGGAAGCTCAGTTTTAGTCACAGTAGCTCCCACAAGTGTCTCCTCAGTGTGTTCCCATTTCCTTAGAAACAGTGTATTTGCTGGGAGAAAAGTGCATTACTGTGCGCTTTCACCGTTCAGCAAATACATGTGTAGAAGCACAGCGCTAGCAGAAACGAACGTTTCTCGACGTTTTCTAACTCAGGGAACAAGTTGCACACTTCTGAGATGCATTTGGGCAACTTTGTCAGAAATGAGTTTTTTGCCTAAAGAGACATGCCTATTTGCGCAGTAGTACAGATTCTGAGTATGTAACTGGGCTTGATGAAATCAGCATTTCTCTTGCTTCCCTGTGCGTAGGGAAGCTCAGTTTTAGTCCCAGTAGCTCCCACAAGTGTCTCCTCAGTGTGTTCCCATTTCCTTAGAAACAGTGTATTTGCTGGGAGAAAAGTGCATTACTGTGCGCTTTCACCGTTCAGCAAATACATGTGTAGAAGCACAGCGCTAGCAGAAACGAACGTTTCTCGACGTTTTCTAACTCAGGGAACAAGTTGCACACTTCTGAGATGCATTTGGGCAACTTTGTCAGAAATGAGTTTTTTGCCTACAGAGACATGCCTATTTGCGCAGTAGTACAGATTCTGAGTATGTAACTGGGCTTGATGAAATCAGCATTTCTCTTGCTTCCCTGTGCGTAGGGAAGCTCAGTTTTAGTCACAGTAGCTCCCACAAGTGTCTCCTCAGTGTGTTCCCATTTCCTTAGAAACAGTGTATTTGCTGGGAGAAAAGTGCATTACTGTGCGCTTTCACCGTTCAGCAAATACATGTGTAGAAGCACAGCGCTAGCAGAAACGACCGTTTCTCGACGTTTTCTAACTCAGGGAACAAGTTGCACACTTCTGAGATGCATTTGGGCAACTTTGTCAGAAATGAGTTTTTTGCCTAAAGAGACATGCCTATTTGCGCAGTAGTACAGATTGTGAGTACGTAACTAGGCTTGATGAAATCAGCATTTCTCTTGCTTCCCTGTGCGTAGGGAAGCTCAGTTTTAGTCACAGTAGCTCCCACAAGTGTCTCCTCAGTGTGTTCCCATTTCCTTAGAAACAGTGTATTTGCTGGGAGAAAAGTGCATTACTGTGCGCTTTCACCGTTCAGCAAATACATGTGTAGAAGCACAGCGCTAGCAGAAACGACCGTTTCTCGACGTTTTCTAACTCAGGGAACAAGTTGCACACTTCTGAGATGCATTTGGGCAACTTTGTCAGAAATGAGTTTTTTGCCTAAAGAGACATGCCTATTTGCGCAGTAGTACAGATTCTGAGTATGTAACTGGGCTTGATGAAATCAGCATTTCTCTTGCTTCCCTGTGCGTAGGGAAGCTCAGTTTTAGTCACAGTAGCTCCCACAAGTGTCTCCTCAGTGTGTTCCCATTTCCTTAGAAACAGTGTATTTGCTGGGAGAAAAGTGCATTACTGTGCGCTTTCAACGTTCAGCAAATACATGTGTAGAAGCACAGCGCTAGCAGAAACGACCGTTTCTCGACGTTTTCTAACTCAGGGAACAAGTTGCACACTTCTGAGATGCATTTGGGCAACTTTGTCAGAAATGAGTTTTTTGCCTAAAGAGACATGCCTATTTGCGCAGTAGTACAGATTGTGAGTACGTAACTAGGCTTGATGAAATCAGCATTTCTCTTGCTTCCCTGTGCGTAGGGAAGCTCAGTTTTAGTCACAGTAGCTCCCACAAGTGTCTCCTCAGTGTGTTCCCATTTCCTTAGAAACAGTGTATTTGCTGGGAGAAAAGTGCATTACTGTGCGCTTTCACCGTTCAGCAAATACATGTGTAGAAGCACAGCGCTAGCAAAAACGACCGTTTCTCGACGTTTTCTAACTCAGGGAACAAGTGGCACACTTCTGAGATGCATTTGGGCAACTTTGTCAGAAATGAGTTTTTTGCCTACAGAGACATGCGTATTTGCGCACTAGTACAGATTCTGAGTATGTAACTGGGCTTGATGAAATCAGCATTTCTCTTGCTTCCCTGTGCATAGGGAAGCTCAGTTTTAGTCCCAGTAGCTCCCACAAGTGTCTCCTCAGTGTGTTCCCATTTCCTTAGAAACAGTGTATTTGCTGGGAGAAAAGTGCATTACTGTGCGCTTTCAACGTTCAGCAAATACATGTGTAGAAGCACAGCGCTAGCAGAAACGACCGTTTCTCGACGTTTTCTAACTCAGGGAACAAGTTGCACACTTCTGAGATGCATTTGGGCAACTTTGTCAGAAATGAGTTTTTTGCCTAAAGAGACATGCCTATTTGCGCAGTAGTACAGATTGTGAGTACGTAACTAGGCTTGATGAAATCAGCATTTCTCTTGCTTCCCTGTGCGTAGGGAAGCTCAGTTTTAGTCACAGTAGCTCCCACAAGTGTCTCCTCAGTGTGTTCCCATTTCCTTAGAAACAGTGTATTTGCTGGGAGAAAAGTGCATTACTGTGCGCTTTCACCGTTCAGCAAATACATGTGTAGAAGCACAGCGCTAGCAAAAACGACCGTTTCTCGACGTTTTCTAACTCAGGGAACAAGTGGCACACTTCTGAGATGCATTTGGGCAACTTTGTCAGAAATGAGTTTTTTGCCTACAGAGACATGCGTATTTGCGCACTAGTACAGATTCTGAGTATGTAACTGGGCTTGATGAAATCAGCATTTCTCTTGCTTCCCTGTGCATAGGGAAGCTCAGTTTTAGTCCCAGTAGCTCCCACAAGTGTCTCCTCAGTGTGTTCCCATTTCCTTAGAAACAGTGTATTTGCTGGGAGAAAAGTGCATTACTGTGCGCTTTCACCGTTCAGCAAATACATGTGTAGAAGCACAGCGCTAGCAGAAACGAACGTTTCTCGACGTTTTCTAACTCAGGGAACAAGTTGCACACTTCTGAGATGCATTTGGGCAACTTTGTCAGAAATGAGTTTTTTGCCTACAGAGACATGCCTATTTGCGCAGTAGTAGAGATTCTGAGTATGTAACTGGGCTTGATGAAATCAGCATTTCTCTTGCTTCCCTGTGCGTAGGGAAGCTCAGTTTTAGTCACAGTAGCTCCCACAAGTGTCTCCTCAGTGTGTTCCCATTTCCTTAGAAACAGTGTATTTGCTGGGAGAAAAGTGCATTACTGTGCGCTTTCACCGTTCAGCAAATACATGTGTAGAAGCACAGCGCTAGCAGAAACGAACGTTTCTCGACGTTTTCTAACTCAGGGAACAAGTTGCACACTTCTGAGATGCATTTGGGCAACTTTGTCAGAAATGAGTTTTTTGCCTAAAGAGACATGCCTATTTGCGCAGTAGTACAGATTCTGAATATGTAACTGGGCTTGATGAAATCAGCATTTCTCTTGCTTCCCTGTGCGTAGGGAAGCTCAGTTTTAGTCCCAGTAGCTCCCACAAGTGTCTCCTCAGTGTGTTCCCATTTCCTTAGAAACAGTGTATTTGCTGGGAGAAAAGTGCATTACTGTGCGCTTTCACCGTTCAGCAAATACATGTGTAGAAGCACAGCGCTAGCAAAAACGACCGTTTCTCGACGTTTTCTAACTCAGGGAACAAGTGGCACACTTCTGAGATGCATTTGGGCAACTTTGTCAGAAATGAGTTTTTTGCCTACAGAGACATGCGTATTTGCGCACTAGTACAGATTCTGAGTATGTAACTGGGCTTGATGAAATCAGCATTTCTCTTGCTTCCCTGTGCATAGGGAAGCTCAGTTTTAGTCCCAGTAGCTCCCACAAGTGTCTCCTCAGTGTGTTCCCATTTCCTTAGAAACAGTGTATTTGCTGGGAGAAAAGTGCATTACTGTGCGCTTTCAACGTTCAGCAAATACATGTGTAGAAGCACAGCGCTAGCAGAAACGAACGTTTCTCGACGTTTTCTAACTCAGGGAACAAGTTGCACACTTCTGAGATGCATTTGGGCAACTTTGTCAGAAATGAGTTTTTTGCCTAAAGAGACATGCCTATTTGCGCAGTAGTACAGATTGTGAGTACGTAACTAGGCTTGATGAAATCAGCATTTCTCTTGCTTCCCTGTGCGTAGGGAAGCTCAGTTTTAGTCACAGTAGCTCCCACAAGTGTCTCCTCAGTGTGTTCCCATTTCCTTAGAAACAGTGTATTTGCTGGGAGAAAAGTGCATTACTGTGCGCTTTCACCGTTCAGCAAATACATGTGTAGAAGCACAGCGCTAGCAAAAACGACCGTTTCTCGACGTTTTCTAACTCAGGGAACAAGTGGCACACTTCTGAGATGCATTTGGGCAACTTTGTCAGAAATGAGTTTTTTGCCTACAGAGACATGCCTATTTGCGCAGTAGTACAGATTCTGAGTATGTAACTGGGCTTGATGAAATCAGCATTTCTCTTGCTTCCCTGTGCGTAGGGAAGCTCAGTTTTAGTCACAGTAGCTCCCACAAGTGTCTCCTCAGTGTGTTCCCATTTCCTTAGAAACAGTGTATTTGCTGGGAGAAAAGTGCATTACTGTGCGCTTTCAACGTTCAGCAAATACATGTGTAGAAGCACAGCGCTAGCAGAAACGACCGTTTCTCGACGTTTTCTAACTCAGGGAACAAGTTGCACACTTCTGAGATGCATTTGGGCAACTTTGTCAGAAATGAGTTTTTTGCCTAAAGAGACATGCCTATTTGCGCAGTAGTACAGATTGTGAGTACGTAACTAGGCTTGATGAAATCAGCATTTCTCTTGCTTCCCTGTGCGTAGGGAAGCTCAGTTTTAGTCACAGTAGCTCCCACAAGTGTCTCCTCAGTGTGTTCCCATTTCCTTAGAAACAGTGTATTTGCTGGGAGAAAAGTGCATTACTGTGCGCTTTCACCGTTCAGCAAATACATGTGTAGAAGCACAGAGCTAGCAAAAACGACCGTTTCTCGACGTTTTCTAACTCAGGGAACAAGTTGCACACTTCTGAGATGCATTTGGGCAACTTTGTCAGAAATGAGTTTTTTGCCTAAAGAGACATGCCTATTTGCGCAGTAGTACAGATTCTGAGTATGTAACTGGGCTTGATGAAATCAGCATTTCTCTTGCTTCCCTGTGCGTAGGGAAGCTCAGTTTTAGTCACAGTAGCTCCCACAAGTGTCTCCTCAGTGTGTTCCCATTTCCTTAGAAACAGTGTATTTGCTGGGAGAAAAGTGCATTACTGTGCGCTTTCAACGTTCAGCAAATACATGTGTAGAAGCACAGCGCTAGCAGAAACGACCGTTTCTCGACGTTTTCTAACTCAGGGAACAAGTTGCACACTTCTGAGATGCATTTGGGCAACTTTGTCAGAAATGAGTTTTTTGCCTAAAGAGACATGCCTATTTGCGCAGTAGTACAGATTGTGAGTACGTAACTAGGCTTGATGAAATCAGCATTTCTCTTGCTTCCCTGTGCGTAGGGAAGCTCAGTTTTAGTCACAGTAGCTCCCACAAGTGTCTCCTCAGTGTGTTCCCATTTCCTTAGAAACAGTGTATTTGCTGGGAGAAAAGTGCATTACTGTGCGCTTTCACCGTTCAGCAAATACATGTGTAGAAGCACAGCGCTAGCAAAAACGACCGTTTCTCGACGTTTTCTAACTCAGGGAACAAGTGGCACACTTCTGAGATGCATTTGGGCAACTTTGTCAGAAATGAGTTTTTTGCCTACAGAGACATGCGTATTTGCGCACTAGTACAGATTCTGAGTATGTAACTGGGCTTGATGAAATCAGCATTTCTCTTGCTTCCCTGTGCATAGGGAAGCTCAGTTTTAGTCCCAGTAGCTCCCACAAGTGTCTCCTCAGTGTGTTCCCATTTCCTTAGAAACAGTGTATTTGCTGGGAGAAAAGTGCATTACTGTGCGCTTTCAACGTTCAGCAAATACATGTGTAGAAGCACAGCGCTAGCAGAAACGACCGTTTCTCGACGTTTTCTAACTCAGGGAACAAGTTGCACACTTCTGAGATGCATTTGGGCAACTTTGTCAGAAATGAGTTTTTTGCCTAAAGAGACATGCCTATTTGCGCAGTAGTACAGATTGTGAGTACGTAACTAGGCTTGATGAAATCAGCATTTCTCTTGCTTCCCTGTGCGTAGGGAAGCTCAGTTTTAGTCACAGTAGCTCCCACAAGTGTCTCCTCAGTGTGTTCCCATTTCCTTAGAAACAGTGTATTTGCTGGGAGAAAAGTGCATTACTGTGCGCTTTCACCGTTCAGCAAATACATGTGTAGAAGCACAGCGCTAGCAAAAACGACCGTTTCTCGACGTTTTCTAACTCAGGGAACAAGTGGCACACTTCTGAGATGCATTTGGGCAACTTTGTCAGAAATGAGTTTTTTGCCTACAGAGACATGCGTATTTGCGCACTAGTACAGATTCTGAGTATGTAACTGGGCTTGATGAAATCAGCATTTCTCTTGCTTCCCTGTGCATAGGGAAGCTCAGTTTTAGTCCCAGTAGCTCCCACAAGTGTCTCCTCAGTGTGTTCCCATTTCCTTAGAAACAGTGTATTTGCTGGGAGAAAAGTGCATTACTGTGCGCTTTCACCGTTCAGCAAATACATGTGTAGAAGCACAGCGCTAGCAGAAACGAACGTTTCTCGACGTTTTCTAACTCAGGGAACAAGTTGCACACTTCTGAGATGCATTTGGGCAACTTTGTCAGAAATGAGTTTTTTGCCTACAGAGACATGCCTATTTGCGCAGTAGTAGAGATTCTGAGTATGTAACTGGGCTTGATGAAATCAGCATTTCTCTTGCTTCCCTGTGCGTAGGGAAGCTCAGTTTTAGTCACAGTAGCTCCCACAAGTGTCTCCTCAGTGTGTTCCCATTTCCTTAGAAACAGTGTATTTGCTGGGAGAAAAGTGCATTACTGTGCGCTTTCACCGTTCAGCAAATACATGTGTAGAAGCACAGCGCTAGCAGAAACGAACGTTTCTCGACGTTTTCTAACTCAGGGAACAAGTTGCACACTTCTGAGATGCATTTGGGCAACTTTGTCAGAAATGAGTTTTTTGCCTAAAGAGACATGCCTATTTGCGCAGTAGTACAGATTCTGAGTATGTAACTGGGCTTGATGAAATCAGCATTTCTCTTGCTTCCCTGTGCGTAGGGAAGCTCAGTTTTAGTCCCAGTAGCTCCCACAAGTGTCTCCTCAGTGTGTTCCCATTTCCTTAGAAACAGTGTATTTGCTGGGAGAAAAGTGCATTACTGTGCGCTTTCACCGTTCAGCAAATACATGTGTAGAAGCACAGCGCTAGCAAAAACGACCGTTTCTCGACGTTTTCTAACTCAGGGAACAAGTGGCACACTTCTGAGATGCATTTGGGCAACTTTGTCAGAAATGAGTTTTTTGCCTACAGAGACATGCGTATTTGCGCACTAGTACAGATTCTGAGTATGTAACTGGGCTTGATGAAATCAGCATTTCTCTTGCTTCCCTGTGCATAGGGAAGCTCAGTTTTAGTCCCAGTAGCTCCCACAAGTGTCTCCTCAGTGTGTTCCCATTTCCTTAGAAACAGTGTATTTGCTGGGAGAAAAGTGCATTACTGTGCGCTTTCAACGTTCAGCAAATACATGTGTAGAAGCACAGCGCTAGCAGAAACGAACGTTTCTCGACGTTTTCTAACTCAGGGAACAAGTTGCACACTTCTGAGATGCATTTGGGCAACTTTGTCAGAAATGAGTTTTTTGCCTAAAGAGACATGCCTATTTGCGCAGTAGTACAGATTGTGAGTACGTAACTAGGCTTGATGAAATCAGCATTTCTCTTGCTTCCCTGTGCGTAGGGAAGCTCAGTTTTAGTCACAGTAGCTCCCACAAGTGTCTCCTCAGTGTGTTCCCATTTCCTTAGAAACAGTGTATTTGCTGGGAGAAAAGTGCATTACTGTGCGCTTTCACCGTTCAGCAAATACATGTGTAGAAGCACAGCGCTAGCAAAAACGACCGTTTCTCGACGTTTTCTAACTCAGGGAACAAGTGGCACACTTCTGAGATGCATTTGGGCAACTTTGTCAGAAATGAGTTTTTTGCCTACAGAGACATGCGTATTTGCGCACTAGTACAGATTCTGAGTATGTAACTGGGCTTGATGAAATCAGCATTTCTCTTGCTTCCCTGTGCATAGGGAAGCTCAGTTTTAGTCCCAGTAGCTCCCACAAGTGTCTCCTCAGTGTGTTCCCATTTCCTTAGAAACAGTGTATTTGCTGGGAGAAAAGTGCATTACTGTGCGCTTTCACCGTTCAGCAAATACATGTGTAGAAGCACAGCGCTAGCAGAAACGAACGTTTCTCGACGTTTTCTAACTCAGGGAACAAGTTGCACACTTCTGAGATGCATTTGGGCAACTTTGTCAGAAATGAGTTTTTTGCCTACAGAGACATGCCTATTTGCGCAGTAGTAGAGATTCTGAGTATGTAACTGGGCTTGATGAAATCAGCATTTCTCTTGCTTCCCTGTGCGTAGGGAAGCTCAGTTTTAGTCACAGTAGCTCCCACAAGTGTCTCCTCAGTGTGTTCCCATTTCCTTAGAAACAGTGTATTTGCTGGGAGAAAAGTGCATTACTGTGCGCTTTCACCGTTCAGCAAATACATGTGTAGAAGCACAGCGCTAGCAGAAACGAACGTTTCTCGACGTTTTCTAACTCAGGGAACAAGTTGCACACTTCTGAGATGCATTTGGGCAACTTTGTCAGAAATGAGTTTTTTGCCTAAAGAGACATGCCTATTTGCGCAGTAGTACAGATTCTGAGTATGTAACTGGGCTTGATGAAATCAGCATTTCTCTTGCTTCCCTGTGCGTAGGGAAGCTCAGTTTTAGTCCCAGTAGCTCCCACAAGTGTCTCCTCAGTGTGTTCCCATTTCCTTAGAAACAGTGTATTTGCTGGGAGAAAAGTGCATTACTGTGCGCTTTCACCGTTCAGCAAATACATGTGTAGAAGCACAGCGCTAGCAGAAACGAACGTTTCTCGACGTTTTCTAACTCAGGGAACAAGTTGCACACTTCTGAGATGCATTTGGGCAACTTTGTCAGAAATGAGTTTTTTGCCTAAAGAGATATGCCTATTTGCGCAGTAGTACAGATTCTGAGTATGTAACTGGGCTTGATGAAATCAGCATTTCTCTTGCTTCCCTGTGCGTAGGGAAGCTCAGTTTTAGTCACAGTAGCTCCCACAAGTGTCTCCTCAGTGTGTTCCCATTTCCTTAGAAACAGTGTATTTGCTGGGAGAAAAGTGCATTACTGTGCGCTTTCACCGTTCAGCAAATACATGTGTAGAAGCACAGCGCTAGCAGAAACGACCGTTTCTCGACGTTTTCTAACTCAGGGAACAAGTGTCACACTTCTGAGATGCATTTGGGCAACTTTGTCAGAAATGAGTTTTTTGCCTAAAGAGACATGCCTATTTGCGCAGTAGTACAGATTCTGAGTATGTAACTGGGCTTGATGAAATCAGCATTTCTCTTGCTTCCCTGTGCGTAGGGAAGCTCAGTTTTAGTCCCAGTAGCTCCCACAAGTGTCTCCTCAGTGTGTTCCCATTTCCTTAGAAACAGTGTATTTGCTGGGAGAAAAGTGCATTACTGTGCGCTTTCACCGTTCAGCAAATACATGTGTAGAAGCACAGCGCTAGCAGAAACGAACGTTTCTCGACGTTTTCTAACTCAGGGAACAAGTTGCACACTTCTGAGATGCATTTGGGCAACTTTGTCAGAAATGAGTTTTTTGCCTAAAGAGACATGCCTATTTGCGCAGTAGTACAGATTCTGAGTATGTAACTGGGCTTGATGAAATCAGCATTTCTCTTGCTTCCCTGTGCGTAGGGAAGCTCAGTTTTAGTCCCAGTAGCTCCCACAAGTGTCTCCTCAGTGTGTTCCCATTTCCTTAGAAACAGTGTATTTGCTGGGAGAAAAGTGCATTACTGTGCGCTTTCACCGTTCAGCAAATACATGTGTAGAAGCACAGCGCTAGCAGAAACGAACGTTTCTCGACGTTTTCTAACTCAGGGAACAAGTTGCACACTTCTGAGATGCATTTGGGCAACTTTGTCAGAAATGAGTTTTTTGCCTAAAGAGATATGCCTATTTGCGCAGTAGTACAGATTCTGAGTATGTAACTGGGCTTGATGAAATCAGCATTTCTCTTGCTTCCCTGTGCGTAGGGAAGCTCAGTTTTAGTCACAGTAGCTCCCACAAGTGTCTCCTCAGTGTGTTCCCATTTCCTTAGAAACAGTGTATTTGCTGGGAGAAAAGTGCATTACTGTGCGCTTTCACCGTTCAGCAAATACATGTGTAGAAGCACAGCGCTAGCAGAAACGACCGTTTCTCGACGTTTTCTAACTCAGGGAACAAGTGTCACACTTCTGAGATGCATTTGGGCAACTTTGTCAGAAATGAGTTTTTTGCCTAAAGAGACATGCCTATTTGCGCAGTAGTACAGATTCTGAGTATGTAACTGGGCTTGATGAAATCAGCATTTCTCTTGCTTCCCTGTGCGTAGGGAAGCTCAGTTTTAGTCCCAGTAGCTCCCACAAGTGTCTCCTCAGTGTGTTCCCATTTCCTTAGAAACAGTGTATTTGCTGGGAGAAAAGTGCATTACTGTGCGCTTTCACCGTTCAGCAAATACATGTGTAGAAGCACAGCGCTAGCAGAAACGAACGTTTCTCGACGTTTTCTAACTCAGGGAACAAGTTGCACACTTCTGAGATGCATTTGGGCAACTTTGTCAGAAATGAGTTTTTTGCCTAAAGAGACATGCCTATTTGCGCAGTAGTACAGATTCTGAGTATGTAACTGGGCTTGATGAAATCAGCATTTCTCTTGCTTCCCTGTGCGTAGGGAAGCTCAGTTTTAGTCCCAGTAGCTCCCACAAGTGTCTCCTCAGTGTGTTCCCATTTCCTTAGAAACAGTGTATTTGCTGGGAGAAAAGTGCATTACTGTGCGCTTTCACCGTTCAGCAAATACATGTGTAGAAGCACAGCGCTAGCAAAAACGACCGTTTCTCGACGTTTTCTAACTCAGGGAACAAGTGGCACACTTCTGAGATGCATTTGGGCAACTTTGTCAGAAATGAGTTTTTTGCCTACAGAGACATGCGTATTTGCGCACTAGTACAGATTCTGAGTATGTAACTGGGCTTGATGAAATCAGCATATCTCTTGCTTCCCTGTGCATAGGGAAGCTCAGTTTTAGTCCCAGTAGCTCCCACAAGTGTCTCCTCAGTGTGTTCCCATTTCCTTAGAAACAGTGTATTTGCTGGGAGAAAAGTGCATTACTGTGCGCTTTCACCGTTCAGCAAATACATGTGTAGAAGCACAGCGCTAGCAGAAACGAACGTTTCTCGACGTTTTCTAACTCAGGGAACAAGTTGCACACTTCTGAGATGCATTTGGGCAACTTTGTCAGAAATGAGTTTTTTGCCTACAGAGACATGCCTATTTGCGCAGTAGTAGAGATTCTGAGTATGTAACTGGGCTTGATGAAATCAGCATTTCTCTTGCTTCCCTGTGCGTAGGGAAGCTCAGTTTTAGTCACAGTAGCTCCCACAAGTGTCTCCTCAGTGTGTTCCCATTTCCTTAGAAACAGTGTATTTGCTGGGAGAAAAGTGCATTACTGTGCGCTTTCACCGTTCAGCAAATACATGTGTAGAAGCACAGCGCTAGCAGAAACGAACGTTTCTCGACGTTTTCTAACTCAGGGAACAAGTTGCACACTTCTGAGATGCATTTGGGCAACTTTGTCAGAAATGAGTTTTTTGCCTAAAGAGACATGCCTATTTGCGCAGTAGTACAGATTCTGAGTATGTAACTGGGCTTGATGAAATCAGCATTTCTCTTGCTTCCCTGTGCGTAGGGAAGCTCAGTTTTAGTCCCAGTAGCTCCCACAAGTGTCTCCTCAGTGTGTTCCCATTTCCTTAGAAACAGTGTATTTGCTGGGAGAAAAGTGCATTACTGTGCGCTTTCACCGTTCAGCAAATACATGTGTAGAAGCACAGCGCTAGCAGAAACGAACGTTTCTCGACGTTTTCTAACTCAGGGAACAAGTGTCACACTTCTGAGATGCATTTGGGCAACTTTGTCAGAAATGAGTTTTTTGCCTAAAGAGACATGCCTATTTGCGCAGTAGTACAGATTCTGAGTATGTAACTGGGCTTGATGAAATCAGCATTTCTCTTGCTTCCCTGTGCGTAGGGAAGCTCATTTTTAGTCACAGTAGCTCCCACAAGTGTCTCCTCAGTGTGTTCCCATTTCCTTAGAAACAGTGTATTTGCTGGGAGAAAAGTGCATTACTGTGCGCTTTCACCGTTCAGCAAATACATGTGTAGAAGCACAGCGCTAGCAGAAACGAACGTTTCTCGACGTTTTCTAACTCAGGGAACAAGTTGCACACTTCTGAGATGCATTTGGGCAACTTTGTCAGAAATGAGTTTTTTGCCTAAAGAGACATGCCTATTTGCGCAGTAGTACAGATTCTGAGTATGTAACTGGGCTTGATGAAATCAGCATTTCTCTTGCTTCCCTGTGCGTAGGGAAGCTCAGTTTTAGTCACAGTAGCTCCCACAAGTGTCTCCTCAGTGTGTTCCCATTTCCTTAGAAACAGTGTATTTGCTGGGAGAAAAGTGCATTACTGTGCGCTTTCACCGTTCAGCAAATACATGTGTAGAGGCACAGCGCTAGCAGAAACGAACGTTTCTCGACGTTTTCTAACTCAGGGAACAAGTGGCACACTTCTGAGATGCATTTGGGCAACTTTGTCAGAAATGAGTTTTTTGCCTACAGAGACATGCCTTTTTGCGCAGTAGTACAGAGTCTGAGTATGTAACTGGGCTTGATGAAATCAGCATTTCTCTTGCTTCCCTGTGCGTAGGGAAGCTCAGTTTTAGTCACAGTAGCTCCCACAAGTGTCTCCTCAGTGTGTTCCCATTTCCTTAGAAACAGTGTATTTGCTGGGAGAAAAGTGCATTACTGTGCGCTTTCAACGTTCAGCAAATACATGTGTAGAAGCACAGCGCTAGCAGAAACGAACGTTTCTCGACGTTATCTAACTCAGGGAACAAGTTGCACACTTCTGAGATGCATTTGGACAACTTTGTCAGAAATGAGTTTTTTGCCTAAAGAGACATGCCTATTTGCGCAGTAGTACAGATTCTGAGTATGTAACTGGGCTTGATGAAATCAGCATTTCTCTTGCTTCCCTGTGCGTAGGGAAGCTCAGTTTTAGTCACAGTAGCTCCCACAAGTGTCTCCTCAGTGTGTTCCCATTTCCTTAGAAACAGTGTATTTGCTGGGAGAAAAGTGCATTACTGTGCGCTTTCACCGTTCAGCAAATACATGTGTAGAAGCACAGCGCTAGCAGAAACGAACGTTTCTCGACGTTTTCTAACTCAGGGAACAAGTTGCACACTTCTGAGATGCATTTGGGCAACTTTGTCAGAAATGAGGTTTTTGCCTAAAGAGACATGCCTATTTGCGCAGTAGTACAGATTCTGAGTATGTAACTGGGCTTGATGAAATCAGCATTTCTCTTGCTTCCCTGTGCGTAGGGAAGCTCAGTTTTAGTCCCAGTAGCTCCCACAAGTGTCTCCTCAGTGTGTTCCCATTTCCTTAGAAACAGTGTATTTGCTGGGAGAAAAGTGCATTACTGTGCGCTTTCACCGTTCAGCAAATACATGTGTAGAAGCACAGCGCTAGCAGAAACGAACGTTTCTCGACGTTTTCTAACTCAGGGAACAAGTTGCACACTTCTGAGATGCATTTGGGCAACTTTGTCAGAAATGAGTTTTTTGCCTAAAGAGACATGCCTATTTGCGCAGTAGTACAGATTCTGAGTATGTAACTGGGCTTGATGAAATCAGCATTTCTCTTGCTTCCCTGTGCGTAGGGAAGCTCAGTTTTAGTCACAGTAGCTCCCACAAGTGTCTCCTCAGTGTGTTCCCATTTCCTTAGAAACAGTGTATTTGCTGGGAGAAAAGTGCATTACTGTGCGCTTTCACCGTTCAGCAAATACATGTGTAGAGGCACAGCGCTAGCAGAAACGAACGTTTCTCGACGTTTTCTAACTCAGGGAACAAGTGGCACACTTCTGAGATGCATTTGGGCAACTTTGTCAGAAATGAGTTTTTTGCCTACAGAGACATGCCTTTTTGCGCAGTAGTACAGAGTCTGAGTATGTAACTGGGCTTGATGAAATCAGCATTTCTCTTGCTTCCCTGTGCGTAGGGAAGCTCAGTTTTAGTCACAGTAGCTCCCACAAGTGTCTCCTCAGTGTGTTCCCATTTCCTTAGAAACAGTGTATTTGCTGGGAGAAAAGTGCATTACTGTGCGCTTTCAACGTTCAGCAAATACATGTGTAGAAGCACAGCGCTAGCAGAAACGAACGTTTCTCGACGTTATCTAACTCAGGGAACAAGTTGCACACTTCTGAGATGCATTTGGACAACTTTGTCAGAAATGAGTTTTTTGCCTAAAGAGACATGCCTATTTGCGCAGTAGTACAGATTCTGAGTATGTAACTGGGCTTGATGAAATCAGCATTTCTCTTGCTTCCCTGTGCGTAGGGAAGCTCAGTTTTAGTCACAGTAGCTCCCACAAGTGTCTCCTCAGTGTGTTCCCATTTCCTTAGAAACAGTGTATTTGCTGGGAGAAAAGTGCATTACTGTGCGCTTTCACCGTTCAGCAAATACATGTGTAGAAGCACAGCGCTAGCAGAAACGAACGTTTCTCGACGTTTTCTAACTCAGGGAACAAGTTGCACACTTCTGAGATGCATTTGGGCAACTTTGTCAGAAATGAGGTTTTTGCCTAAAGAGACATGCCTATTTGCGCAGTAGTACAGATTCTGAGTATGTAACTGGGCTTGATGAAATCAGCATTTCTCTTGCTTCCCTGTGCGTAGGGAAGCTCAGTTTTAGTCCCAGTAGCTCCCACAAGTGTCTCCTCAGTGTGTTCCCATTTCCTTAGAAACAGTGTATTTGCTGGGAGAAAAGTGCATTACTGTGCGCTTTCACCGTTCAGCAAATACATGTGTAGAAGCACAGCGCTAGCAGAAACGAACGTTTCTCGACGTTTTCTAACTCAGGGAACAAGTTGCACACTTCTGAGATGCATTTGGGCAACTTTGTCAGAAATGAGTTTTTTGCCTAAAGAGACATGCCTATTTGCGCAGTAGTACAGATTCTGAGTATGTAACTGGGCTTGATGAAATCAGCATTTCTCTTGCTTCCCTGTGCGTAGGGAAGCTCAGTTTTAGTCACAGTAGCTCCCACAAGTGTCTCCTCAGTGTGTTCCCATTTCCTTAGACACAATGTATTTGCTGGGAGAAAAGTGCATTACTGTGCGCTTTCACCGTTCAGCAAATACATGTGTAGAAGCACAGCGCTAGCAGAAACGACCATTTCTCGACGTTTTCTAACTCAGCGAACAAGTTGCACACTTCTGAGATGCATTTGGGCAACTTTGTCAGAAATGAGTTTTTTGCCTACAGAGACATGCCTATTTGCGCAGTAGTACAGATTCTGAGTATGTAACTGGGCTTGATGAAATCAGCATTTCTCTTGCTTCCCTGTGCGTAGGGAAGCTCAGTTTTAGTCACAGTAGCTCCCACAAGTGTCTCCTCAGTGTGTTCCCATTTCCTTAGAAACAGTGTATTTGCTGGGAGAAAAGTGCATTACTGTGCGCTTTCACCGTTCAGCAAATACATGTGTAGAAGCACAGCGCTAGCAGAAACGACCGTTTCTCGACGTTTTCTAACTCAGGGAACAAGTTGCACACTTCTGAGATGCATTTGGGCAACTTTGTCAGAAATGAGTTTTTTGCCTACAGAGACATGCCTATTTGCGCAGTAGTACAGATTCTGAGTATGTAACTGGGCTTGATGAAATCAGCATTTCTCTTGCTTCCCTGTGCGTAGGGAAGCTCAGTTTTAGTCACAGTAGCTCCCACAAGTGTCTCCTCAGTGTGTTCCCATTTCCTTAGAAACAGTGTATTTGCTGGGAGAAAAGTGCATTACTGTGCGCTTTCAACGTTCAGCAAATACATGTGTAGAAGCACAGCGCTAGCAGAAACGAACGTTTCTCGACGTTTTCTAACTCAGGGAACAAGTTGCACACTTCTGAGATGCATTTGGGCAACTTTGTCAGAAATGAGTTTTTTGCCTAAAGAGACATGCCTATTTGCGCAGTAGTACAGATTCTGAGTATGTAACTGGGCTTGATGAAATCAGCATTTCTCTTGCTTCCTTGTGCGTAGGGAAGCTCAGTTTTAGTCACAGTAGCTCCCACAAGTGTCTCCTCAGTGTGTTCCCATTTCCTTAGAAACAGTGTATTTGCTGGGAGAAAAGTGCATTACTGTGTGCTTTCAACGTTCAGCAAATACATGTGTAGAAGCACAGCGCTAGCAGAAACGACCGTTTCTCGACGTTTTCTAACTCAGGGAACAAGTTGCACACTTCTGAGATGCATTTGGGCAACTTTGTCAGAAATGAGTTTTTTGCCTAAAGAGACATGCCTATTTGCGCAGTAGTACAGATTCTGAGTATGTAACTGGGCTTGATGAAATCAGCATTTCTCTTGCTTCCCTGTGCGTAGGGAAGCTCCGTTTTAGTCACAGTAGCTCCCACAAGTGTCTCCTCAGTGTGTTCCCATTTCCTTAGACACAGTGTATTTGCTGGGAGAAAAGTGCATTACTGTGCGCTTTCACCGTTCAGCAAATACATGTGTAGAAGCACAGCGCTAGCAGAAACGACCATTTCTCGACGTTTTCTAACTCAGCGAACAAGTTGCACACTTCTGAGATGCATTTGGGCAACTTTGTCAGAAATGAGTTTTTTGCCTACAGAGACATGCCTATTTGCGCAGTAGTACAGATTCTGAGTATGTAACTGGGCTTGATGAAATCAGCATTTCTCTTGCTTCCCTGTGCGTAGGGAAGCTCAGTTTTAGTCACAGTAGCTCCCACAAGTGTCTCCTCAGTGTGTTCCCATTTCCTTAGAAACAGTGTATTTGCTGGGAGAAAAGTGCATTACTGTGCGCTTTCACCGTTCAGCAAATACATGTGTAGAAGCACAGCGCTAGCAGAAACGACCGTTTCTCGACGTTTTCTAACTCAGGGAACAAGTTGCACACTTCTGAGATGCATTTGGGCAACTTTGTCAGAAATGAGTTTTTTGCCTACAGAGACATGCCTATTTGCGCAGTAGTACAGATTCTGAGTATGTAACTGGGCTTGATGAAATCAGCATTTCTCTTGCTTCCCTGTGCGTAGGGAAGCTCAGTTTTAGTCACAGTAGCTCCCACAAGTGTCTCCTCAGTGTGTTCCCATTTCCTTAGAAACAGTGTATTTGCTGGGAGAAAAGTGCATTACTGTGCGCTTTCACCGTTCAGCAAATACATGTGTAGAAGCACAGCGCTAGCAGAAACGAACGTTTCTCGACGTTTTCTAACTCAGGGAACAAGTTGCACACTTCTGAGATGCATTTGGGCAACTTTGTCAGAAATGAGTTTTTTGCCTAAAGAGACATGCCTATTTGCGCAGTAGTACAGATTCTGAGTATGTAACTGGGCTTGATGAAATCAGCATTTCTCTTGCTTCCCTGTGCGTAGGGAAGCTCCGTTTTAGTCACAGTAGCTCCCACAAGTGTCTCCTCAGTGTGTTCCCATTTCCTTAGACACAGTGTATTTGCTGGGAGAAAAGTGCATTACTGTGCGCTTTCACCGTTCAGCAAATACATGTGTAGAAGCACAGCGCTAGCAGAAACGACCGTTTCTCGACGTTTTCTAACTCAGGGAACAAGTGGCACACTTCTGAGATGCATTTGGGCAACTTTGTCAGAAATGAGTTTTTTGCCTAAAGAGACATGCCTATTTGCGCAGTAGTACAGATTCTGAGTATGTAACTGGGCTTGATGAAATCAGCATTTCTCTTGCTTCCCTGTGCGTAGGGAAGCTCAGTTTTAGTCACAGTAGCTCCCACAAGTGTCTCCTCAGTGTGTTCCCATTTCCTTAGAAACAGTGTATTTGCTGGGAGAAAATTGCATTACTGTGCGCTTTCACCGTTCAGCAAATACATGTGTAGAGGCACAGCGCTAGCAGAAACGAACGTTTCTCGACGTTTTCTAACTCAGGGAACAAGTTGCACACTTCTGAGATGCATTTGGGCAACTTTGTCAGAAATGAGTTTTTTGCCTACAGAGACATGCCTATTTGCGCAGTAGTACAGATTCTGAGTATGTAACTGGGCTTGATGAAATCAGCATTTCTCTTGCTTCCCTGTGCGTAGGGAAGCTCAGTTTTAGTCCCAGTAGCTCCCACAAGTGTCTCCTCAGTGTGTTCCCATTTCCTTAGAAACAGTGTATTTGCTGGGAGAAAAGTGCATTACTGTGCGCTTTCACCGTTCAGCAAATACATGTGTAGAAGCACAGCGCTAGCAGAAACGAACGTTTCTCGACGTTTTCTAACTCAGGGAACAAGTTGCACACTTCTGAGATGCATTTGGGCAACTTTGTCAGAAATGAGTTTTTTGCTTAAAGAGATATGCCTATTTGCGCAGTAGTACAGATTCTGAGTATGTAACTGGGCTTGATGAAATCAGCATTTCTCTTGCTTCCTTGTGCGTAGGGAAGCTCAGTTTTAGTCACAGTAGCTCCCACAAGTGTCTCCTCAGTGTGTTCCCATTTCCTTAGAAACAGTGTATTTGCTGGGAGAAAAGTGCATTACTGTGTGCTTTCAACGTTCAGCAAATACATGTGTAGAAGCACAGCGCTAGCAGAAACGACCGTTTCTCGACGTTTTCTAACTCAGGGAACAAGTTGCACACTTCTGAGATGCATTTGGGCAACTTTGTCAGAAATGAGTTTTTTGCCTAAAGAGACATCCCTATTTGCGCAGTAGTACAGAGTCTGAGTATGTAACTGGGCTTGATGAAATCAGCATTTCTCTTGCTTCCCTGTGCGTAGGGAAGCTCAGTTTTAGTCACAGTAGCTCCCACAAGTGTCTCCTCAGTGTGTTCCCATTTCCTTAGAAACAGTGTATTTGCTGGGAGAAAAGTGCATTACTGTGCGCTTTCACCGTTCAGCAAATACATGTGTAGAAGCACAGCGCTAGCAGAAACGACCGTTTCTCGACGTTATCTAACTCAGGGAACAAGTTGCACACTTCTGAGATGCATTTGGACAACTTTGTCAGAAATGAGTTTTTTGCCTAAAGAGACATGCCTATTTGCGCAGTAGTAGAGATTCTGAGTATGTAACTGGGCTTGATGAAATCAGCATTTCTCTTGCTTCCCTGTGCGTAGGGAAGCTCAGTTTTAGTCACAGTAGCTCCCACAAGTGTCTCCTCAGTGTGTTCCCATTTCCTTAGAAACAGTGTATTTGCTGGGAGAAAAGTGCATTACTGTGCGCTTTCACCGTTCAGCAAATACATGTGTAGAAGCACAGCGCTAGCAGAAACGAACGTTTCTCGACGTTTTCTAACTCAGGGAACAAGTTGCACACTTCTGAGATGCATTTGGGCAACTTTGTCAGAAATGAGTTTTTTGCCTAAAGAGACATGCCTATTTGCGCAGTAGTACAGATTCTGAGTATGTAACTGGGCTTGATGAAATCAGCATTTCTCTTGCTTCCCTGTGCGTAGGGAAGCTCAGTTTTAGTCACAGTAGCTCCCACAAGTGTCTCCTCAGTGTGTTCCCATTTCCTTAGAAACAGTGTATTTGCTGGGAGAAAAGTGCATTACTGTGCGCTTTCACCGTTCAGCAAATACATGTGTAGAAGCACAGCGCTAGCAGAAACGTACGTTTCTCGACGTTTTCTAACTCAGGGAACAAGTTGCACACTTCTGAGATGCATTTGGGCAACTTTGTCAGAAATGAGTTTTTTGCCTAAAGAGACATGCCTATTTGCGCAGTAGTACAGATTCTGAGTATGTAACTGGGCTTGATGAAATCAGCATTTCTCTTGCTTCCCTGTGCGTAGGGAAGCTCAGTTTTAGTCCCAGTAGCTCCCACAAGTGTCTCCTCAGTGTGTTCCCATTTCCTTAGAAACAGTGTATTTGCTGGGAGAAAAGTGCATTACTGTGCGCTTTCACCGTTCAGCAAATACATGTGTAGAAGCACAGCGCTAGCAGAAACGAACGTTTCTCGACGTTTTCTAACTCAGGGAACAAGTTGCACACTTCTGAGATGCATTTGGGCAACTTTGTCAGAAATGAGTTTTTTGCCTAAAGAGACATGCCTATTTGCGCAGTAGTACAGATTCTGAGTATGTAACTGGGCTTGATGAAATCAGCATTTCTCTTGCTTCCCTGTGCGTAGGGAAGCTCAGTTTTAGTCACAGTAGCTCCCACAAGTGTCTCCTCAGTGTGTTCCCATTTCCTTAGAAACAGTGTATTTGCTGGGAGAAAAGTGCATTACTGTGCGCTTTCAACGTTCAGCAAATACATGTGTAGAAGCACAGCGCTAGCAGAAACGAACGTTTCTCGACGTTTTCTAACTCAGGGAACAAGTTGCACACTTCTGAGATGCATTTGGGCAACTTTGTCAGAAATGAGTTTTTTGCCTAAAGAGACATGCCTATTTGCGCAGTAGTACAGATTCTGAGTATGTAACTGGGCTTGATGAAATCAGCATTTCTCTTGCTTCCCTGTGCGTAGGGAAGCTCAGTTTTAGTCACAGTAGCTCCCACAAGTGTCTCCTCAGTGTGTTCCCATTTCCTTAGAAACAGTGTATTTGCTGGGAGAAAAGTGCATTACTGTGCGCTTTCACCGTTCAGCAAATACATGTGTAGAAGCACAGCGCTAGCAGAAACGACCGTTTCTCGACGTTTTCTAACTCAGGGAACAAGTGGCACACTTCTGAGATGCATTTGGGCAACTTTGTCAGAAATGAGTTTTTTGCCTAAAGAGACATGCCTATTTGCGCAGTAGTACAGATTCTGAGTATGTAACTGGGCTTGATGAAATCAGCATTTCTCTTGCTTCCCTGTGCGTAGGGAAGCTCAGTTTTAGTCACAGTAGCTCCCACAAGTGTCTCCTCAGTGTGTTCCCATTTCCTTAGACACAGTGTATTTGCTGGGAGAAAAGTGCATTACTGTGCGCTTTCACCGTTCAGCAAATACATGTGTAGAAGCACAGCGCTAGCAGAAACGACCGTTTCTCGACGTTTTCTAACTCAGCGAACAAGTTGCACACTTCTGAGATGCATTTGGGCAACTTTGTCAGAAATGAGTTTTTTGCCTACAGAGACATGCCTATTTGCGCAGTAGTACAGATTCTGAGTATGTAACTGGGCTTGATGAAATCAGCATTTCTCTTGCTTCCCTGTGCGTAGGGAAGCTCAGTTTTAGTCACAGTAGCTCCCACAAGTGTCTCCTCAGTGTGTTCCCATTTCCTTAGAAACAGTGTATTTGCTGGGAGAAAAGTGCATTACTGTGTGCTTTCAACGTTCAGCAAATACATGTGTAGAAGCACAGCGCTAGCAGAAACGACCGTTTCTCGACGTTTTCTAACTCAGGGAACAAGTTGCACACTTCTGAGATGCATTTGGGCAACTTTGTCAGAAATGAGTTTTTTGCCTACAGAGACATGCCTATTTGCGCAGTAGTACAGATTCTGAGTATGTAACTGGGCTTGATGAAATCAGCATTTCTCTTGCTTCCCTGTGCGTAGGGAAGCTCAGTTTTAGTCCCAGTAGCTCCCACAAGTGTCTCCTCAGTGTGTTCCCATTTCCTTAGAAACAGTGTATTTGCTGGGAGAAAAGTGCATTACTGTGCGCTTTCACCGTTCAGCAAATACATGTGTAGAAGCACAGCGCTAGCAGAAACGACCGTTTCTCGACGTTTTCTAACTCAGGGAACAAGTGGCACACTTCTGAGATGCATTTGGGCAACTTTGTCAGAAATGAGTTTTTTGCCTAAAGAGACATGCCTATTTGCGCAGTAGTACAGATTCTGAGTATGTAACTGGGCTTGATGAAATCAGCATTTCTCTTGCTTCCCTGTGCGTAGGGAAGCTCAGTTTTAGTCCCAGTAGCTCCCACAAGTGTCTCCTCAGTGTGTTCCCATTTCCTTAGAAACAGTGTATTTGCTGGGAGAAAAGTGCATTACTGTGCGCTTTCACCGTTCAGCAAATACATGTGTAGAAGCACAGCGCTAGCAGAAACGAACGTTTCTCGACGTTTTCTAACTCAGGGAACAAGTTGCACACTTCTGAGATGCATTTGGGCAACTTTGTCAGAAATGAGTTTTTTGCCTAAAGAGACATGCCTATTTGCGCAGTAGTACAGATTCTGAGTATGTAACTGGGCTTGATGAAATCAGCATTTCTCTTGCTTCCCTGTGCGTAGGGAAGCTCAGTTTTAGTCCCAGTAGCTCCCACAAGTGTCTCCTCAGTGTGTTCCCATTTCCTTAGAAACAGTGTATTTGCTGGGAGAAAAGTGCATTACTGTGCGCTTTCACCGTTCAGCAAATACATGTGTAGAAGCACAGCGCTAGCAGAAACGACCGTTTCTCAACGTTTTCTAACTCAGGGAACAAGTTGCACACTTCTGAGATGCATTTGGGCAACTTTGTCAGAAATGAGTTTTTTGCCTACAGAGACATGCCTATTTGCGCAGTAGTACAGAGTCTGAGTATGTAACCGGGCTTGATGAAATCAGCATTTCTCTTGCTTCCCTGTGCGTAGGGAAGCTCAGTTTTAGTCACAGTAGCACCCACAAGTGTCTCCTCAGTGTGTTCCCATTTCCTTAGAAACAGTGTATTTGCTGGGAGAAAAGTGCATTACTGTGCGCTTTCACCGTTCAGCAAATACATGTGTAGAAGCACAGCGCTAGCAGAAACGACCGTTTCTCGACGTTATCTAACTCAGGGAACAAGTTGCACACTTCTGAGATGCATTTTGACAACTTTGTCAGAAATGAGTTTTTTGCCTAAAGAGACATGCCTATTTGCGCAGTAGTACAGATTCTGAGTATGTAACTGGGCTTGATGAAATCAGCATTTCTCTTGCTTCCCTGTGCGTAGGGAAGCTCATTTTTAGTCACAGTAGCTCCCACAAGTGTCTCCTCAGTGTGTTCCCATTTCCTTAGAAACAGTGTATTTGCTGGGAGAAAAGTGCATTACTGTGCGCTTTCACCGTTCAGCAAATACATGTGTAGAAGCACAGCGCTAGCAGAAACGAACATTTCTCGACGTTTTCTAACTCAGGGAACAAGTTGCACACTTCTGAGATGCATTTGGGCAACTTTGTCAGAAATGAGTTTTTTGCCTACAGAGACATGCCTATTTGCGCACTAGTACAGATTCTGAGTATGTAACTGGGCTTGATGAAATCAGCATTTCTCTTGCTTCCCTGTGCGTAGGGAAGCTCAGTTTTAGTCCCAGTAGCTCCCACAAGTGTCTCCTCAGTGTGTTCCCATTTCCTTAGAAACAGTGTATTTGCTGGGAGAAAAGTGCATTACTGTGCGCTTTCACCGTTCAGCAAATACATGTGTAGAAGCACAGCGCTAGCAGAAACGACCGTTTCTCGACGTTTTCTAACTCAGGGAACAAGTTGCACACTTCTGAGATGCATTTGGGCAACTTTGTCAGAAATGAGTTTTTTGCCTAAAGAGACATGCCTATTTGCGCAGTAGTACAGAGTCTGAGTATGTAACTGGGCTTGATGAAATCAGCATTTCTCTTGCTTCCCTGTGCGTAGGGAAGCTCAGTTTTAGTCACAGTAGCTCCCACAAGTGTCTCCTCAGTGTGTTCCCATTTCCTTAGAAACAGTGTATTTGCTGGGAGAAAAGTGCATTACTGTGCGCTTTCACCGTTCAGCAAATACATGTGTAGAAGCACAGCGCTAGCAGAAACGAACGTTTCTCGACGTTTTCTAACTCAGGGAACAAGTTGCACACTTCTGAGATGCATTTGGGCAACTTTGTCAGAAATGAGTTTTTTGCCTAAAGAGACATGCCTATTTGCGCAGTAGTACAGATTCTGAGTATGTAACTGAGCTTGATGAAATCAGCATTTCTCTTGCTTCCCTGTGCGTAGGGAAGCTCAGTTTTAGTCCCAGTAGCTCCCACAAGTGTCTCCTCAGTGTGTTCCCATTTCCTTAGAAACAGTGTATTTGCTGGGAGAAAAGTGCATTACTGTGCGCGTTCACCGTTCAGCAAATACATGTGTAGAAGCACAGCGCTAGCAGAAACGAACGTTTCTCGACGTTTTCTAACTCAGGGAACAAGTTGCACACTTCTGAGATGCATTTGGGCAACTTTGTCAGAAATGAGTTTTTTGCCTAAAGAGACATGCCTATTTGCGCAGTAGTACAGATTCTGAGTATGTAACTGGGCTTGATGAAATCAGCATTTCTCTTGCTTCCCTGTGCGTAGGGAAGCTCAGTTTTAGTCACAGTAGCTCCCACAAGTGTCTCCTCAGTGTGTTCCCATTTCCTTAGACACAGTGTATTTGCTGGGAGAAAAGTGCATTACTGTGCGCTTTCACCGTTCAGCAAATACATGTGTAGAAGCACAGCGCTAGCAGAAACGACCGTTTCTCGACGTTTTCTAACTCAGCGAACAAGTTGCACACTTCTGAGATGCATTTGGGCAACTTTGTCAGAAATGAGTTTTTTGCCTACAGAGACATGCCTATTTGCGCAGTAGTACAGATTCTGAGTATGTAACTGGGCTTGATGAAATCAGCATTTCTCTTGCTTCCCTGTGCGTAGGGAAGCTCAGTTTTAGTCACAGTAGCTCCCACAAGTGTCTCCTCAGTGTGTTCCCATTTCCTTAGAAACAGTGTATTTGCTGGGAGAAAAGTGCATTACTGTGTGCTTTCAACGTTCAGCAAATACATGTGTAGAAGCACAGCGCTAGCAGAAACGACCGTTTCTCGACGTTTTCTAACTCAGGGAACAAGTTGCACACTTCTGAGATGCATTTGGGCAACTTTGTCAGAAATGAGTTTTTTGCCTACAGAGACATGCCTATTTGCGCAGTAGTACAGATTCTGAGTATGTAACTGGGCTTGATGAAATCAGCATTTCTCTTGCTTCCCTGTGCGTAGGGAAGCTCAGTTTTAGTCCCAGTAGCTCCCACAAGTGTCTCCTCAGTGTGTTCCCATTTCCTTAGAAACAGTGTATTTGCTGGGAGAAAAGTGCATTACTGTGCGCTTTCACCGTTCAGCAAATACATGTGTAGAAGCACAGCGCTAGCAGAAACGACCGTTTCTCGACGTTTTCTAACTCAGGGAACAAGTGGCACACTTCTGAGATGCATTTGGGCAACTTTGTCAGAAATGAGTTTTTTGCCTAAAGAGACATGCCTATATGCGCAGTAGTACAGATTCTGAGTATGTAACTGGCTTGATGAAATCAGCATTTCTCTTGCTTCCCTGTGCGTAGGGAAGCTCAGTTTTAGTCACAGTAGCTCCCACAAGTGTCTCCTCAGTGTGTTCCCATTTCCTTAGAAACAGTGTATTTGCTGGGAGAAAAGTGCATTACTGTGTGCTTTCACCGTTCAGCAAATACATGTGTAGAGGCACAGCGCTAGCAGAAACGAACGTTTCTCGACGTTTTCTAACTCAGGGAACAAGTTGCACACTTCTGAGATGCATTTGGGCAACTTTGTCAGAAATGAGTTTTTTGCCTAGAGAGACATGCCTATTTGCGCAGTAGTAGAGATTCTGAGTATGTAACTGGGCTTGATGAAATCAGCATTTCTCTTGCTTCCCTGTGCGTAGGGAAGCTCAGTTTTAGTCACAGTAGCTCCCACAAGTGTCTCCTCAGTGTGTTCCCATTTCCTTAGAAACAGTGTATTTGCTGGGAGAAAAGTGCATTACTGTGCGCTTTCACCGTTCAGCAAATACATGTGTAGAAGCACAGCGCTAGCAGAAACGAACGTTTCTCGACGTTTTCTAACTCAGGGAACAAGTTGCACACTTCTGAGATGCATTTGGGCAACTTTGTCAGAAATGAGTTTTTTGCTTAAAGAGATATGCCTATTTGCGCAGTAGTACACATTCTGAGTATGTAACTGGGCTTGATGAAATCAGCATTTCTCTTGCTTCCTTGTGCGTAGGGAAGCTCAGTTTTAGTCACAGTAGCTCCCACAAGTGTCTCCTCAGTGTGTTCCCATTTCCTTAGAAACAGTGTATTTGCTGGGAGAAAAGTGCATTACTGTGTGCTTTCAACGTTCAGCAAATACATGTGTAGAAGCACAGCGCTAGCAGAAACGACCGTTTCTCGACGTTTTCTAACTCAGGGAACAAGTTGCACACTTCTGAGATGCATTTGGGCAACTTTGTCAGAAATGAGTTTTTTGCCTAAAGAGACATCCCTATTTGCGCAGTAGTACAGAGTCTGAGTATGTAACTGGGCTTGATGAAATCAGCATTTCTCTTGCTTCCCTGTGCGTAGGGAAGCTCAGTTTTAGTCACAGTAGCTCCCACAAGTGTCTCCTCAGTGTGTTCCCATTTCCTTAGAAACAGTGTATTTGCTGGGAGAAAAGTGCATTACTGTGCGCTTTCACCGTTCAGCAAATACATGTGTAGAAACACAGCGCTAGCAGAAACGACCGTTTCTCGACGTTATCTAACTCAGGGAACAAGTTGCACACTTCTGAGATGCATTTGGACAACTTTGTCAGAAATGAGTTTTTTGCCTAAAGAGACATGCCTATTTGCGCAGTAGTACAGATTCTGAGTATGTAACTGGGCTTGATGAAATCAGCATTTCTCTTGCTTCCCTGTGCGTAGGGAAGCTCAGTTTTAGTCCCAGTAGCTCCCACAAGTGTCTCCTCAGTGTGTTCCCATTTCCTTAGAAACAGTGTATTTGCTGGGAGAAAAGTGCATTACTGTGCGCTTTCACCGTTCAGCAAATACATGTGTAGAAGCACAGCGCTAGCAGAAACGAACGTTTCTCGACGTTTTCTAACTCAGGGAACAAGTTGCACACTTCTGAGATGCATTTGGGCAACTTTGTCAGAAATGAGTTTTTTGCCTAAAGAGACATGCCTATTTGCGCAGTAGTACAGATTCTGAGTATGTAACTGGGCTTGATGAAATCAGCATTTCTCTTGCTTCCCTGTGCGTAGGGAAGCTCAGTTTTAGTCCCAGTAGCTCCCACAAGTGTCTCCTCAGTGTGTTCCCATTTCCTTAGAAACAGTGTATTTGCTGGGAGAAAAGTGCATTACTGTGCGCTTTCACCGTTCAGCAAATACATGTGTAGAAGCACAGCGCTAGCAGAAACGAACGTTTCTCGACGTTTTCTAACTCAGGGAACAAGTTGCACACTTCTGAGATGCATTTGGGCAACTTTGTCAGAAATGAGTTTTTTGCCTAAAGAGACATGCCTATTTGCGCAGTAGTACAGATTCTGAGTATGTAACTGGGCTTGATGAAATCAGCATTTCTCTTGCTTCCCTGTGCGTAGGGAAGCTCAGTTTTAGTCACAGTAGCTCCCACAAGTGTCTCCTCAGTGTGTTCCCATTTCCTTAGAAACAGTGTATTTGCTGGGAGAAAAGTGCATTACTGTGCGCTTTCACCGTTCAGCAAATACATGTGTAGAAGCACAGCGCTAGCAGAAACGAACGTTTCTCGACGTTTTCTAACTCAGGGAACAAGTTGCACACTTCTGAGATGCATTTGGGCAACTTTGTCAGAAATGAGTTTTTTGCTTAAAGAGATATGCCTATTTGCGCAGTAGTACAGATTCTGAGTATGTAACTGGGCTTGATGAAATCAGCATTTCTCTTGCTTCCCTGTGCGTAGGGAAGCTCAGTTTTAGTCACAGTAGCTCCCACAAGTGTCTCCTCAGTGTGTTCCCATTTCCTTAGAAACAGTGTATTTGCTGGGAGAAAAGTGCATTACTGTGCGCTTTCACCGTTCAGCAAATACATGTGTAGAAGCACAGCGCTAGCAGAAACGACCGTTTCTCGACGTTTTCTAACTCAGGGAACAAGTGGCACACTTCTGAGATGCATTTGGGCAACTTTGTCAGAAATGAGTTTTTTGCCTACAGAGACATGCCTATTTGCGCACTAGTACAGATTCTGAGTATGTAACTGGGCTTGATGAAATCAGCATTTCTCTTGCTTCCCTGTGCATAGGGAAGCTCAGTTTTAGTCCCAGTAGCTCCCACAAGTGTCTCCTCAGTGTGTTCCCATTTCCTTAGAAACAGTGTATTTGCTGGGAGAAAAGTGCATTACTGTGCGCTTTCACCGTTCAGCAAATACATGTGTAGAAGCACAGCGCTAGCAGAAACGAACGTTTCTCGACGTTTTCTAACTCAGGGAACAAGTTGCACACTTCTGAGATGCATTTGGGCAACTTTGTCAGAAATGAGTTTTTTGCCTACAGAGACATGCCTATTTGCGCAGTAGTACAGATTCTGAGTATGTAACTGGGCTTGATGAAATCAGCATTTCTCTTGCTTCCCTGTGCGTAGGGAAGCTCAGTTTTAGTCACAGTAGCTCCCACAAGTGTCTCCTCAGTGTGTTCCCATTTCCTTAGAAACAGTGTATTTGCTGGGAGAAAAGTGCATTACTGTGTGCTTTCAACGTTCAGCAAATACATGTGTAGAAGCACAGCGCTAGCAGAAACGACCGTTTCTCGACGTTTTCTAACTCAGGGAAGAAGTTGCACACTTCTGAGATGCATTTGGGCAACTTTGTCAGAAATGAGTTTTTTGCCTAAAGAGACATCCCTATTTGCGCAGTAGTACAGAGTCTGAGTATGTAACTGGGCTTGATGAAATCAGCATTTCTCTTGCTTCCCTGTGCGTAGGGAAGCTCAGTTTTAGTCACAGTAGCTCCCACAAGTGTCTCCTCAGTGTGTTCCCATTTCCTTAGAAACAGTGTATTTGCTGGGAGAAAAGTGCATTACTGTGCGCTTTCACCGTTCAGCAAATACATGTGTAGAAACACAGCGCTAGCAGAAACGACCGTTTCTCGACGTTATCTAACTCAGGGAACAAGTTGCACACTTCTGAGATGCATTTGGACAACTTTGTCAGAAATGAGTTTTTTGCCTAAAGAGACATGCCTATTTGCGCAGTAGTACAGATTCTGAGTATGTAACTGGGCTTGATGAAATCAGCATTTCTCTTGCTTCCCTGTGCGTAGGGAAGCTCAGTTTTAGTCACAGTAGCTCCCACAAGTGTCTCCTCAGTGTGTTCCCATTTCCTTAGAAACAGTGTATTTGCTGGGAGAAAAGTGCATTACTGTGCGCTTTCACCGTTCAGCAAATACATGTGTAGAAGCACAGCGCTAGCAGAAACGAACGTTCTCGACGTTTTCTAACTCAGGGAACAAGTTGCACACTTCTGAGATGCATTTGGGCAACTTTGTCAGAAATGAGTTTTTTGCCTAAAGAGACATGCCTATTTGCGCAGTAGTACAGATTCTGAGTATGTAACTGGGCTTGATGAAATCAGCATTTCTCTTGCTTCCCTGTGCGTAGGGAAGCTCAGTTTTAGTCCCAGTAGCTCCCACAAGTGTCTCCTCAGTGTGTTCCCATTTCCTTAGAAACAGTGTATTTGCTGGGAGAAAAGTGCATTACTGTGCGCTTTCACCGTTCAGCAAATACATGTGTAGAAGCACAGCGCTAGCAGAAACGAACGTTTCTCGACGTTTTCTAACTCAGGGAACAAGTTGCACACTTCTGAGATGCATTTGGGCAACTTTGTCAGAAATGAGTTTTTTGCCTAAAGAGACATGCCTATTTGCGCAGTAGTACAGATTCTGAGTATGTAACTGGGCTTGATGAAATCAGCATTTCTCTTGCTTCCCTGTGCGTAGGGAAGCTCAGTTTTAGTCACAGTAGCTCCCACAAGTGTCTCCTCAGTGTGTTCCCATTTCCTTAGAAACAGTGTATTTGCTGGTAGAAAAGTGCATTACTGTGCGCTTTCACCGTTCAGCAAATACATGTGTAGAAGCACAGCGCTAGCAGAAACGAACGTTTCTCGACGTTTTCTAACTCAGGGAACAAGTTGCACACTTCTGAGATGCATTTGGGCAACTTTGTCAGAAATGAGTTTTTTGCTTAAAGAGATATGCCTATTTGCGCAGTAGTACAGATTCTGAGTATGTAACGGGGCTTGATGAAATCAGCATTTCTCTTGCTTCCCTGTGCGTAGGGAAGCTCAGTTTTAGTCACAGTAGCTCCCACAAGTGTCTCCTCAGTGTGTTCCCATTTCCTTAGAAACAGTGTATTTGCTGGGAGAAAAGTGCATTACTGTGCGCTTTCACCGTTCAGCAAATACATGTGTAGAAGCACAGCGCTAGCAGAAACGACCGTTTCTCGACGTTTTCTAACTCAGGGAACAAGTGGCACACTTCTGAGATGCATTTGGGCAACTTTGTCAGAACTGAGTTTTTTGCCTACAGAGACATGCCTATTTGCGCACTAGTACAGATTCTGAGTATGTAACTGGGCTTGATGAAATCAGCATTTCTCTTGCTTCCCTGTGCATAGGGAAGCTCAGTTTTAGTCCCAGTAGCTCCCACAAGTGTCTCCTCAGTGTGTTCCCATTTCCTTAGAAACAGTGTATTTGCTGGGAGAAAAGTGCATTACTGTGCGCTTTCACCGTTCAGCAAATACATGTGTAGAAGCACAGCGCTAGCAGAAACGAACGTTTCTCGACGTTTTCTAACTCAGGGAACAAGTTGCACACTTCTGAGATGCATTTGGGCAACTTTGTCAGAAATGAGTTTTTTGCCTACAGAGACATGCCTATTTGCGCAGTAGTACAGATTCTGAGTATGTAACTGGGCTTGATGAAATCAGCATTTCTCTTGCTTCCCTGTGCGTAGGGAAGCTCAGTTTTAGTCACAGTAGCTCCCACAAGTGTCTCCTCAGTGTGTTCCCATTTCCTTAGAAACAGTGTATTTGCTGGGAGAAAAGTGCATTACTGTGCGCTTTCACCGTTCAGCAAATACATGTGTAGAAGCACAGCGCTAGCAGAAACGAACGTTTCTCGACGTTTTCTAACTCAGGGAACAAGTTGCACACTTCTGAGATGCATTTGGGCAACTTTGTCAGAAATGAGTTTTTTGCCTACAGAGACATGCCTATTTGCGCAGTAGTACAGAGTCTGAGTATGTAACTGGGCTTGATGAAATCAGCATTTCTCTTGCTTCCCTGTGCGTAGGGAAGCTCAGTTTTAGTCACAGTAGCTCCCACAAGTGTCTCCTCAGTGTGTTCCCATTTCCTTAGCAACAGTGTATTTGCTGGGAGAAAAGTGCATTACTGTGCGCTTTCACCGTTCAGCAAATACATGTGTAGAAGCACAGCGCTAGCAGAAACGAACGTTTCTCGACGTTTTCTAACTCAGGGAACAAGTTGCACACTTCTGAGATGCATTTGGGCAACTTTGTCAGAAATGAGTTTTTTGCTTAAAGAGATATGCCTATTTGCGCAGTAGTACAGATTCTGAGTATGTAACTGGGCTTGATGAAATCAGCATTTCTCTTGCTTCCCTGTGCGTAGGGAAGCTCAGTTTTAGTCACAGTAGCTCCCACAAGTGTCTCCTCAGTGTGTTCCCATTTCCTTAGAAACAGTGTATTTGCTGGGAGAAAAGTGCATTACTGTGCGCTTTCACCGTTCAGCAAATACATGTGTAGAAGCACAGCGCTAGCAGAAACGACCGTTTCTCGACGTTTTCTAACTCAGGGAACAAGTGGCACACTTCTGAGATGCATTTGGGCAACTTTGTCAGAAATGAGTTTTTTGCCTACAGAGACATGCCTATTTGCGCACTAGTACAGATTCTGAGTATGTAACTGGGCTTGATGAAATCAGCATTTCTCTTGCTTCCCTGTGCATAGGGAAGCTCAGTTTTAGTCCCAGTAGCTCCCACAAGTGTCTCCTCAGTGTGTTCCCATTTCCTTAGAAACAGTGTATTTGCTGGGAGAAAAGTGCATTACTGTGCGCTTTCACCGTTCAGCAAATACATGTGTAGAAGCACAGCGCTAGCAGAAACGAACGTTTCTCGACGTTTTCTAACTCAGGGAACAAGTTGCACACTTCTGAGATGCATTTGGGCAACTTTGTCAGAAATGAGTTTTTTGCCTACAGAGACATGCCTATTTGCGCAGTAGTACAGATTCTGAGTATGTAACTGGGCTTGATGAAATCAGCATTTCTCTTGCTTCCCTGTGCGTAGGGAAGCTCAGTTTTAGTCACAGTAGCTCCCACAAGTGTCTCCTCAGTGTGTTCCCATTTCCTTAGAAACAGTGTATTTGCTGGGAGAAAAGTGCATTACTGTGCGCTTTCACCGTTCAGCAAATACATGTGTAGAGGCACAGCGCTAGCAGAAACGAACGTTTCTCGACGTTTTCTAACTCAGGGAACAAGTTGCACACTTCTGAGATGCATTTGGGCAACTTTGTCAGAAATGAGTTTTTTGCCTACAGAGACATGCCTATTTGCGCAGTAGTACAGATTCTGAGTATGTAACTGGGCTTGATGAAATCAGCATTTCTCTTGCTTCCCTGTGCGTAGGGAAGCTCAGTTTTAGTCACAGTAGCTCCCACAAGTGTCTCCTCAGTGTGTTCCCATTTCCTTAGAAACAGTGTATTTGCTGGGAGAAAAGTGCATTACTGTGCGCTTTCAACGTTCAGCAAATACATGTGTAGAAGCACAGCGCTAGCAGAAACGACCGTTTCTCGACGTTTTCTAACTCAGGGAACAAGTTGCACACTTCTGAGATGCATTTGGGCAACTTTGTCAGAAATGAGTTTTTTGCCTAAAGAGACATGCCTATTTGCGCAGTAGTACAGATTGTGAGTACGTAACTAGGCTTGATGAAATCAGCATTTCTCTTGCTTCCCTGTGCGTAGGGAAGCTCAGTTTTAGTCACAGTAGCTCCCACAAGTGTCTCCTCAGTGTGTTCCCATTTCCTTAGAAACAGTGTATTTGCTGGGAGAAAAGTGCATTACTGTGCGCTTTCACCGTTCAGCAAATACATGTGTAGAAGCACAGCGCTAGCAAAAACGACCGTTTCTCGACGTTTTCTAACTCAGGGAACAAGTTGCACACTTCTGAGATGCATTTGGGCAACTTTGTCAGAAATGAGTTTTTTGCCTAAAGAGACATGCCTATTTGCGCAGTAGTACAGATTCTGAGTATGTAACTGGGCTTGATGAAATCAGCATTTCTCTTGCTTCCCTGTGCGTAGGGAAGCTCAGTTTTAGTCACAGTAGCTCCCACAAGTGTCTCCTCAGTGTGTTCCCATTTCCTTAGAAACAGTGTATTTGCTGGGAGAAAAGTGCATTACTGTGCGCTTTCAACGTTCAGCAAATACATGTGTAGAAGCACAGCGCTAGCAGAAACGACCGTTTCTCGACGTTTTCTAACTCAGGGAACAAGTTGCACACTTCTGAGATGCATTTGGGCAACTTTGTCAGAAATGAGTTTTTTGCCTAAAGAGACATGCCTATTTGCGCAGTAGTACAGATTGTGAGTACGTAACTAGGCTTGATGAAATCAGCATTTCTCTTGCTTCCCTGTGCGTAGGGAAGCTCAGTTTTAGTCACAGTAGCTCCCACAAGTGTCTCCTCAGTGTGTTCCCATTTCCTTAGAAACAGTGTATTTGCTGGGAGAAAAGTGCATTACTGTGCGCATTCACCGTTCAGCAAATACATGTGTAGAAGCACAGCGCTAGCAAAAACGACCGTTTCTCGACGTTTTCTAACTCAGGGAACAAGTGGCACACTTCTGAGATGCATTTGGGCAACTTTGTCAGAAATGAGTTTTTTGCCTACAGAGACATGCGTATTTGCGCACTAGTACAGATTCTGAGTATGTAACTGGGCTTGATGAAATCAGCATTTCTCTTGCTTCCCTGTGCATAGGGAAGCTCAGTTTTAGTCCCAGTAGCTCCCACAAGTGTCTCCTCAGTGTGTTCCCATTTCCTTAGAAACAGTGTATTTGCTGGGAGAAAAGTGCATTACTGTGCGCTTTCAACGTTCAGCAAATACATGTGTAGAAGCACAGCGCTAGCAGAAACGACCGTTTCTCGACGTTTTCTAACTCAGGGAACAAGTTGCACACTTCTGAGATGCATTTGGGCAACTTTGTCAGAAATGAGTTTTTTGCCTAAAGAGACATGCCTATTTGCGCAGTAGTACAGATTGTGAGTACGTAACTAGGCTTGATGAAATCAGCATTTCTCTTGCTTCCCTGTGCGTAGGGAAGCTCAGTTTTAGTCACAGTAGCTCCCACAAGTGTCTCCTCAGTGTGTTCCCATTTCCTTAGAAACAGTGTATTTGCTGGGAGAAAAGTGCATTACTGTGCGCTTTCACCGTTCAGCAAATACATGTGTAGAAGCACAGCGCTAGCAAAAACGACCGTTTCTCGACGTTTTCTAACTCAGGGAACAAGTGGCACACTTCTGAGATGCATTTGGGCAACTTTGTCAGAAATGAGTTTTTTGCCTACAGAGACATGCGTATTTGCGCACTAGTACAGATTCTGAGTATGTAACTGGGCTTGATGAAATCAGCATTTCTCTTGCTTCCCTGTGCATAGGGAAGCTCAGTTTTAGTCCCAGTAGCTCCCACAAGTGTCTCCTCAGTGTGTTCCCATTTCCTTAGAAACAGTGTATTTGCTGGGAGAAAAGTGCATTACTGTGCGCTTTCACCGTTCAGCAAATACATGTGTAGAAGCACAGCGCTAGCAGAAACGAACGTTTCTCGACGTTTTCTAACTCAGGGAACAAGTTGCACACTTCTGAGATGCATTTGGGCAACTTTGTCAGAAATGAGTTTTTTGCCTACAGAGACATGCCTATTTGCGCAGTAGTAGAGATTCTGAGTATGTAACTGGGCTTGATGAAATCAGCATTTCTCTTGCTTCCCTGTGCGTAGGGAAGCTCAGTTTTAGTCACAGTAGCTCCCACAAGTGTCTCCTCAGTGTGTTCCCATTTCCTTAGAAACAGTGTATTTGCTGGGAGAAAAGTGCATTACTGTGCGCTTTCACCGTTCAGCAAATACATGTGTAGAAGCACAGCGCTAGCAGAAACGAACGTTTCTCGACGTTTTCTAACTCAGGGAACAAGTTGCACACTTCTGAGATGCATTTGGGCAACTTTGTCAGAAATGAGTTTTTTGCCTAAAGAGACATGCCTATTTGCGCAGTAGTACAGATTCTGAGTATGTAACTGGGCTTGATGAAATCAGCATTTCTCTTGCTTCCCTGTGCATAGGGAAGCTCAGTTTTAGTCCCAGTAGCTCCCACAAGTGTCTCCTCAGTGTGTTCCCATTTCCTTAGAAACAGTGTATTTGCTGGGAGAAAAGTGCATTACTGTGCGCTTTCACCGTTCAGCAAATACATGTGTAGAAGCACAGCGCTAGCAGAAACGAACGTTTCTCGACGTTTTCTAACTCAGGGAACAAGTTGCACACTTCTGAGATGCATTTGGGCAACTTTGTCAGAAATGAGTTTTTTGCCTAAAGAGACATGCCTATTTGCGCAGTAGTACAGATTCTGAGTATGTAACTGGGCTTGATGAAATCAGCATTTCTCTTGCTTCCCTGTGCGTAGGGAAGCTCAGTTTTAGTCACAGTAGCTCCCACAAGTGTCTCCTCAGTGTGTTCCCATTTCCTTAGACACAGTGTATTTGCTGGGAGAAAAGTGCATTACTGTGCGCTTTCACCGTTCAGCAAATACATGTGTAGAAGCACAGCGCTAGCAGAAACGACCATTTCTCGACGTTTTCTAACTCAGCGAACAAGTTGCACACTTCTGAGATGCATTTGGGCAACTTTGTCAGAAATGAGTTTTTTGCCTACAGAGACATGCCTATTTGCGCAGTAGTACAGATTCTGAGTATGTAACTGGGCTTGATGAAATCAGCATTTCTCTTGCTTCCCTGTGCGTAGGGAAGCTCAGTTTTAGTCCCAGTAGCTCCCACAAGTGTCTCCTCAGTGTGTTCCCATTTCCTTAGAAACAGTGTATTTGCTGGGAGAAAAGTGCATTACTGTGCGCTTTCACCGTTCAGCAAATACATGTGTAGAAGCACAGCGCTAGCAGAAACGACCGTTTCTCGACGTTTTCTAACTCAGGGAACAAGTGGCACACTTCTGAGATGCATTTGGGCAACTTTGTCAGAAATGAGTTTTTTGCCTACAGAGACATGCCTATTTGCGCAGTAGTACAGATTCTGAGTATGTAACTGGGCTTGATGAAATCAGCATTTCTCTTGCTTCCCTGTGCGTAGGGAAGCTCAGTTTTAGTCACAGTAGCTCCCACAAGTGTCTCCTCAGTGTGTTCCCATTTCCTTAGAAACAGTGTATTTGCTGGGAGAAAAGTGCATTACTGTGCGCTTTCACCGTTCAGCAAATACATGTGTAGAGGCACAGCGCTAGCAGAAACGACCGTTTCTCGACGTTTTCTAACTCAGGGAACAAGTTGCACACTTCTGAGATGCATTTGGGCAATTTTGTCAGAAATGAGTTTTTTGCCTACAGAGACATGCCTATTTGCGCAGTAGTACAGAGTCTGAGTATGTAACTGGGCTTGATGAAATCAGCATTTCTCTTGCTTCCCTGTGCGTAGGGAAGCTCAGTTTTAGTCACAGTAGCTCCCACAAGTGTCTTCTCAGTGTGTTCCCATTTCCTTAGAAACAGTGTATTTGCTGGGAGAAAAGTGCATTACTGGGCGCTTTCAACGTTCAGCAAATACATGTGTAGAAGCACAGCGCTAGCAGAAACGACCGTTTCTCGACGTTATCTAACTCAGAGAACAAGTTGCACACTTCTGAGATGCATTTGGACAACTTTGTCAGAAATGAGTTTTTTGCCTAAAGAGACATGCCTATTTGCGCAGTAGTAGAGATTCTGAGTATGTAACTGGGCTTGATGAAATCAGCATTTCTCTTGCTTCCCTGTGCGTAGGGAAGCTCAGTTTTAGTCCCAGTAGCTCCCACAAGTGTCTCCTCAGTGTGTTCCCATTTCCTTAGAAACAGTGTATTTGCTGGGAGAAAAGTGCATTACTGTGCGCTTTCACCGTTCAGCAAATACATGTGTAGAAGCACAGTGCTAGCAGAAACGAACGTTTCTCGACGTTTTCTAACTCAGGGAACAAGTTGCACACTTCTGAGATGCATTTGGGCAACTTTGTCAGAAATGAGTTTTTTGCCTACAGAGACATGCCTATTTGCGCACTAGTACAGATTCTGAGTATGTAACTGGGCTTGATGAAATCAGCATGTCTCTTGCTTCCCTGTGCATAGGGAAGCTCAGTTTTAGTCCCAGTAGCTCCCACAAGTGTCTCCTCAGTGTGTTCCCATTTCCTTAGAAACAGTGTATTTGCTGGGAGAAAAGTGCATTACTGTGCGCTTTCACCGTTCAGCAAATACATGTGTAGAAGCACAGCGCTAGCAGAAACGACCGTTTCTCGACGTTTTCTAACTCAGGGAACAAGTGGCACACTTCTGAGATGCATTTGGGCAACTTTGTCAGAAATGAGTTTTTTGCCTAAAGAGACATGCCTATTTGCGCAGTAGTACAGATTCTGAGTATGTAACTGGGCTTGATGAAATCAGCATTTCTCTTGCTTCCCTGTGCGTAGGGAAGCTCAGTTTTAGTCACAGTAGCTCCCACAAGTGTCTCCTCAGTGTGTTCCCATTTCCTTAGAAACAGTGTATTTGCTGGGAGAAAAGTGCATTACTGTGCGCTTTCACCGTTCAGCAAATACATGTGTAGAGGCACAGCGCTAGCAGAAACGACCGTTTCTCGACGTTTTCTAACTCAGGGAACAAGTTGCACACTTCTGAGATGCATTTGGGCAACTTTGTCAGAAATGAGTTTTTTGCCTACAGAGACATGCCTATTTGCGCAGTAGTACAGATTCTGAGTATGTAACTGGGCTTGATGAAATCAGCATTTCTCTTGCTTCCCTGTGCGTAGGGAAGCTCAGTTTTAGTCACAGTAGCTCCCACAAGTGTCTCCTCAGTGTGTTCCCATTTCCTTAGAAACAGTGTATTTGCTGGGAGAAAAGTGCATTACTGTGCGCTTTCACCGTTCAGCAAATACATGTGTAGAAGCACAGCGCTAGCAGAAACGAACGTTTCTCGACGTTTTCTAACTCAGGGAACAAGTTGCACACTTCTGAGATGCATTTGGGCAACTTTGTCAGAAATGAGTTTTTTGCTTAAAGAGATATGCCTATTTGCGCAGTAGTACAGATTCTGAGTATGTAACTGGGCTTGATGAAATCAGCATTTCTCTTGCTTCCTTGTGCGTAGGGAAGCTCAGTTTTAGTCACAGTAGCTCCCACAAGTGTCTCCTCAGTGTGTTCCCATTTCCTTAGAAACAGTGTATTTGCTGGGAGAAAAGTGCATTACTGTGTGCTTTCAACGTTCAGCAAATACATGTGTAGACGCACAGCGCTAGCAGAAACGACCGTTTCTCGACGTTTTCTAACTCAGGGAACAAGTTGCACACTTCTGAGATGCATTTGGGCAACTTTGTCAGAAATGAGTTTTTTGCCTACAGAGACATGCCTATTTGCGCAGTAGTACAGATTCTGAGTATGTAACTGGGCTTGATGAAATCAGCATTTCTCTTGCTTCCCTGTGCGTAGGGAAGCTCAGTTTTAGTCACAGTAGCTCCCACAAGTGTCTCCTCAGTGTGTTCCCATTTCCTTAGAAACAGTGTATTTGCTGGGAGAAAAGTGCATTACTGTGCGCTTTCACCGTTCAGCAAATACATGTGTAGAAGCACAGCGCTAGCAGAAACGACCGTTTCTCGACGTTTTCTAACTCAGGGAACAAGTGGCACACTTCTGAGATGCATTTGGGCAACTTTGTCAGAAATGAGTTTTTTGCCTACAGAGACATGCCTATTTGCGCACTAGTACAGATTCTGAGTATGTAACTGGGCTTGATGAAATCAGCATTTCTCTTGCTTCCCTGTGCGTAGGGAAGCTCAGTTTTAGTCACAGTAGCTCCCACAAGTGTCTCCTCAGTGTGTTCCCATTTCCTTAGAAACAGTGTATTTGCTGGGAGAAAAGTGCATTACTGTGCGCTTTCACCGTTCAGCAAATACATGTGTAGAAGCACAGCGCTAGCAGAAACGAACGTTTCTCGACGTTTTCTAACTCAGGGAACAAGTTGCACACTTCTGAGATGCATTTGGGCAACTTTGTCAGAAATGAGTTTTTTGCCTACAGAGACATGCCTATTTGCGCACTAGTACAGATTCTGAGTATGTAACTGGGCTTGATGAAATCAGCATGTCTCTTGCTTCCCTGTGCGTAGGGAAGCTCAGTTTTAGTCCCAGTAGCTCCCACAAGTGTCTCCTCAGTGTGTTCCCATTTCCTTAGAAACAGTGTATTTGCTGGGAGAAAAGTGCATTACTGTGCGCTTTCACCGTTCAGCAAATACATGTGTAGAAGCACAGCGCTAGCAGAAACGAACGTTTCTCGACGTTTTCTAACTCAGGGAACAAGTTGCACACTTCTGAGATGCATTTGGGCAACTTTGTCAGAAATGAGTTTTTTGCCTAAAGAGACATGCCTATTTGCGCAGTAGTACAGATTCTGAGTATGTAACTGGGCTTGATGAAATCAGCATTTCTCTTGCTTCCCTGTGCGTAGGGAAGCTCAGTTTTAGTCACAGTAGCTCCCACAAGTGTCTCCTCAGTGTGTTCCCATTTCCTTAGAAACAGTGTATTTGCTGGGAGAAAAGTGCATTACTGTGCGCTTTCACCGTTCAGCAAATACATGTGTAGAAGCACAGCGCTAGCAGAAACGACCATTTCTCGACGTTTTCTAACTCAGCGAACAAGTTGCACACTTCTGAGATGCATTTGGGCAACTTTGTCAGAAATGAGTTTTTTGCCTACAGAGACATGCCTATTTGCGCAGTAGTACAGATTCTGAGTATGTAACTGGGCTTGATGAAATCAGCATTTCTCTTGCTTCCCTGTGCGTAGGGAAGCTCAGTTTTAGTCACAGTAGCTCCCACAAGTGTCTCCTCAGTGTGTTCCCATTTCCTTAGAAACAGTGTATTTGCTGGGAGAAAAGTGCATTACTGTGCGCTTTCACCGTTCAGCAAATACATGTGTAGAGGCACAGCGCTAGCAGAAACGAACGTTTCTCGACGTTTTCTAACTCAGGGAACAAGTGGCACACTTCTGAGATGCATTTGGGCAACTTTGTCAGAAATGAGTTTTTTGCCTACAGAGACATGCCTATTTGCGCAGTAGTACAGAGTCTGAGTATGTAACTGGGCTTGATGAAATCAGCATTTCTCTTGCTTCCCTGTGCGTAGGGAAGCTCAGTTTTAGTCACAGTAGCTCCCACAAGTGTCTCCTCAGTGTGTTCCCATTTCCTTAGAAACAGTGTATTTGCTGGGAGAAAAGTGCATTACTGTGCGCTTTCACCGTTAAGCAAATACATGTGTAGAAGCACAGCGCTAGCAGAAACGAACGTTTCTCGACGTTTTCTAACTCAGGGAACAAGTTGCACACTTCTGAGATGCATTTGGGCAACTTTGTCAGAAATGAGTTTTTTGCCTAAAGAGACATGCCTATTTGCGCAGTAGTACAGATTCTGAGTATGTAACTGGGCTTGATGAAATCAGCATTTCTCTTGCTTCCCTGTGCGTAGGGAAGCTCAGTTTTAGTCCCAGTAGCTCCCACAAGTGTCTCCTCAGTGTGTTCCCATTTCCTTAGAAACAGTGTATTTGCTGGGAGAAAAGTGCATTACTGTGCGCTTTCACCGTTCAGCAAATACATGTGTAGAAGCACAGCGCTAGCAGAAACGAACGTTTCTCGACGTTTTCTAACTCAGGGAACAAGTTGCACACTTCTGAGATGCATTTGGGCAACTTTGTCAGAAATGAGTTTTTTGCCTAAAGAGACATGCCTATTTGCGCAGTAGTACAGATTCTGAGTATGTAACTGGGCTTGATGAAATCAGCATTTCTCTTGCTTCCCTGTGCGTAGGGAAGCTCAGTTTTAGTCACAGTAGCTCCCACAAGTGTCTCCTCAGTGTGTTCCCATTTCCTTAGACACAGTGTATTTGCTGGGAGAAAAGTGCATTACTGTGCGCTTTCACCGTTCAGCAAATACATGTGTAGAAGCACAGCGCTAGCAGAAACGACCATTTCTCGACGTTTTCTAACTCAGCGAACAAGTTGCACACTTCTGAGATGCATTTGGGCAACTTTGTCAGAAATGAGTTTTTTGCCTACAGAGACATGCCTATTTGCGCAGTAGTACAGATTCTGAGTATGTAACTGGGCTTGATGAAATCAGCATTTCTCTTGCTTCCCTGTGCGTAGGGAAGCTCAGTTTTAGTCACAGTAGCTCCCACAAGTGTCTCCTCAGTGTGTTCCCATTTCCTTAGAAACAGTGTATTTGCTGGGAGAAAAGTGCATTACTGTGTGCTTTCAACGTTCAGCAAATACATGTGTAGAAGCACAGCGCTAGCAGAAACGACCGTTTCTCGACGTTTTCTAACTCAGGGAACAAGTTGCACACTTCTGAGATGCATTTGGGCAACTTTGTCAGAAATGAGTTTTTTGCCTAAAGAGACATCCCTATTTGCGCAGTAGTACAGAGTCTGAGTATGTAACTGGGCTTGATGAAATCAGCATTTCTCTTGCTTCCCTGTGCGTAGGGAAGCTCAGTTTTAGTCACAGTAGCTCCCACAAGTGTCTCCTCAGTGTGTTCCCATTTCCTTAGAAACAGTGTATTTGCTGGGAGAAAAGTGCATTACTGTGCGCTTTCACCGTTCAGCAAATACATGTGTAGAAGCACAGCGCTAGCAGAAACGACCGTTTCTCGACGTTATCTAACTCAGGGAACAAGTTGCACACTTCTGAGATGCATTTGGACAACTTTGTCAGAAATGAGTTTTTTGCCTAAAGAGACATGCCTATTTGCGCAGTAGTACAGATTCTGAGTATGTAACTGGGCTTGATGAAATCAGCATTTCTCTTGCTTCCCTGTGCGTAGGGAAGCTCAGTTTTAGTCACAGTAGCTCCCACAAGTGTCTCCTCAGTGTGTTCCCATTTCCTTAGAAACAGTGTATTTGCTGGGAGAAAAGTGCATTACTGTGCGCTTTCACCGTTCAGCAAATACATGTGTAGAAGCACAGCGCTAGCAGAAACGAACGTTTCTCGACGTTTTCTAACTCAGGGAACAAGTTGCACACTTCTGAGATGCATTTGGGCAACTTTGTCAGAAATGAGTTTTTTGCCTACAGAGACATGCCTATTTGCGCAGTAGTACAGATTCTGAGTATGTAACTGGGCTTGATGAAATCAGCATTTCTCTTGCTTCCCTGTGCGTAGGGAAGCTCAGTTTTAGTCACAGTAGCTCCCACAAGTGTCTCCTCAGTGTGTTCCCATTTCCTTAGAAACAGTGTATTTGCTGGGAGAAAAGTGCATTACTGTGCGCTTTCAACGTTCAGCAAATACATGTGTAGAAGCACAGCGCTAGCAGAAACGACCGTTTCTCGACGTTTTCTAACTCAGGGAACAAGTTGCACACTTCTGAGATGCATTTGGGCAACTTTGTCAGAAATGAGTTTTTTGCCTAAAGAGACATGCCTATTTGCGCAGTAGTACAGATTCTGAGTATGTAACTGGGCTTGATGAAATCAGCATTTCTCTTGCTTCCCTGTGCGTAGGGAAGCTCAGTTTTAGTCACAGTAGCTCCCACAAGTGTCTCCTCAGTGTGTTCCCATTTCCTTAGAAACAGTGTATTTGCTGGGAGAAAAGTGCATTACTGTGCGCTTTCACCGTTCAGCAAATACATGTGTAGAGGCACAGCGCTAGCAGAAACGAACGTTTCTCGACGTTTTCTAACTCAGGGAACAAGTTGCACACTTCTGAGATGCATTTGGGCAACTTTGTCAGAAATGAGTTTTTTGCCTACAGAGACATGCCTATTTGCGCACTAGTACAGATTCTGAGTATGTAACTGGGCTTGATGAAATCAGCATTTCTCTTGCTTCCCTGTGCGTAGGGAAGCTCAGTTTTAGTCACAGTAGCTCCCACAAGTGTCTCCTCAGTGTGTTCCCATTTCCTTAGACACAGTGTATTTGCTGGGAGAAAAGTGCATTACTGTGCGCTTTCACCGTTCAGCAAATACATGTGTAGAAGCACAGCGCTAGCAGAAACGACCATTTCTCGACGTTTTCTAACTCAGCGAACAAGTTGCACACTTCTGAGATGCATTTGGGCAACTTTGTCAGAAATGAGTTTTTTGCCTACAGAGACATGCCTATTTGCGCAGTAGTACAGATTCTGAGTATGTAACTGGGCTTGATGAAATCAGCATTTCTCTTGCTTCCCTGTGCGTAGGGAAGCTCAGTTTTAGTCACAGTAGCTCCCACAAGTGTCTCCTCAGTGTGTTCCCATTTCCTTAGAAACAGTGTATTTGCTGGGAGAAAAGTGCATTACTGTGTGCTTTCAACGTTCAGCAAATACATGTGTAGAAGCACAGCGCTAGCAGAAACGACCGTTTCTCGACGTTTTCTAACTCAGGGAACAAGTTGCACACTTCTGAGATGCATTTGGGCAACTTTGTCAGAAATGAGTTTTTTGCCTAAAGAGACATCCCTATTTGCGCAGTAGTACAGAGTCTGAGTATGTAACTGGGCTTGATGAAATCAGCATTTCTCTTGCTTCCCTGTGCGTAGGGAAGCTCAGTTTTAGTCACAGTAGCTCCCACAAGTGTCTCCTCAGTGTGTTCCCATTTCCTTAGAAACAGTGTATTTGCTGGGAGAAAAGTGCATTACTGTGCGCTTTCACCGTTCAGCAAATACATGTGTAGAAGCACAGCGCTAGCAGAAACGACCGTTTCTCGACGTTATCTAACTCAGGGAACAAGTTGCACACTTCTGAGATGCATTTGGACAACTTTGTCAGAAATGAGTTTTTTGCCTAAAGAGACATGCCTATTTGCGCAGTAGTACAGATTCTGAGTATGTAACTGGGCTTGATGAAATCAGCATTTCTCTTGCTTCCCTGTGCGTAGGGAAGCTCAGTTTTAGTCACAGTAGCTCCCACAAGTGTCTCCTCAGTGTGTTCCCATTTCCTTAGAAACAGTGTATTTGCTGGGAGAAAAGTGCATTACTGTGCGCTTTCACCGTTCAGCAAATACATGTGTAGAAGCACAGCGCTAGCAGAAACGACCGTTTCTCGACGTTTTCTAACTCAGGGAACAAGTGGCACACTTCTGAGATGCATTTGGGCAACTTTGTCAGAAATGAGTTTTTTGCCTACAGAGACATGCCTATTTGCGCACTAGTACAGATTCTGAGTATGTAACTGGGCTTGATGAAATCAGCATTTCTCTTGCTTCCCTGTGCGTAGGGAAGCTCAGTTTTAGTCACAGTAGCTCCCACAAGTGTCTCCTCAGTGTGTTCCCATTTCCTTAGAAACAGTGTATTTGCTGGGAGAAAAGTGCATTACTGTGCGCTTTCACCGTTCAGCAAATACATGTGTAGAAGCACAGCGCTAGCAGAAACGAACGTTTCTCGACGTTTTCTAACTCAGGGAACAAGTTGCACACTTCTGAGATGCATTTGGGCAACTTTGTCAGAAATGAGTTTTTTGCCTACAGAGACATGCCTATTTGCGCACTAGTACAGATTCTGAGTATGTAACTGGGCTTGATGAAATCAGCATGTCTCTTGCTTCCCTGTGCGTAGGGAAGCTCAGTTTTAGTCCCAGTAGCTCCCACAAGTGTCTCCTCAGTGTGTTCCCATTTCCTTAGAAACAGTGTATTTGCTGGGAGAAAAGTGCATTACTGTGCGCTTTCACCGTTCAGCAAATACATGTGTAGAAGCACAGCGCTAGCAGAAACGAACGTTTCTCGACGTTTTCTAACTCAGGGAACAAGTTGCACACTTCTGAGATGCATTTGGGCAACTTTGTCAGAAATGAGTTTTTTGCCTAAAGAGACATGCCTATTTGCGCAGTAGTACAGATTCTGAGTATGTAACTGGGCTTGATGAAATCAGCATTTCTCTTGCTTCCCTGTGCGTAGGGAAGCTCAGTTTTAGTCACAGTAGCTCCCACAAGTGTCTCCTCAGTGTGTTCCCATTTCCTTAGAAACAGTGTATTTGCTGGGAGAAAAGTGCATTACTGTGCGCTTTCACCGTTCAGCAAATACATGTGTAGAAGCACAGCGCTAGCAGAAACGACCATTTCTCGACGTTTTCTAACTCAGCGAACAAGTTGCACACTTCTGAGATGCATTTGGGCAACTTTGTCAGAAATGAGTTTTTTGCCTACAGAGACATGCCTATTTGCGCAGTAGTACAGATTCTGAGTATGTAACTGGGCTTGATGAAATCAGCATTTCTCTTGCTTCCCTGTGCGTAGGGAAGCTCAGTTTTAGTCACAGTAGCTCCCACAAGTGTCTCCTCAGTGTGTTCCCATTTCCTTAGAAACAGTGTATTTGCTGGGAGAAAAGTGCATTACTGTGCGCTTTCACCGTTCAGCAAATACATGTGTAGAGGCACAGCGCTAGCAGAAACGAACGTTTCTCGACGTTTTCTAACTCAGGGAACAAGTGGCACACTTCTGAGATGCATTTGGGCAACTTTGTCAGAAATGAGTTTTTTGCCTACAGAGACATGCCTATTTGCGCAGTAGTACAGAGTCTGAGTATGTAACTGGGCTTGATGAAATCAGCATTTCTCTTGCTTCCCTGTGCGTAGGGAAGCTCAGTTTTAGTCACAGTAGCTCCCACAAGTGTCTCCTCAGTGTGTTCCCATTTCCTTAGAAACAGTGTATTTGCTGGGAGAAAAGTGCATTACTGTGCGCTTTCACCGTTCAGCAAATACATGTGTAGAAGCACAGCGCTAGCAGAAACGAACGTTTCTCGACGTTTTCTAACTCAGGGAACAAGTTGCACACTTCTGAGATGCATTTGGGCAACTTTGTCAGAAATGAGTTTTTTGCCTACAGAGACATGCCTATTTGCGCAGTAGTACAGATTCTGAGTATGTAACTGGGCTTGATGAAATCAGCATTTCTCTTGCTTCCCTGTGCGTAGGGAAGCTCAGTTTTAGTCCCAGTAGCTCCCACAAGTGTCTCCTCAGTGTGTTCCCATTTCCTTAGAAACAGTGTATTTGCTGGGAGAAAAGTGCATTACTGTGCGCTTTCACCGTTCAGCAAATACATGTGTAGAAGCACAGCGCTAGCAGAAACGAACGTTTCTCGACGTTTTCTAACTCAGGGAACAAGTTGCACACTTCTGAGATGCATTTGGGCAACTTTGTCAGAAATGAGTTTTTTGCCTAAAGAGACATGCCTATTTGCGCAGTAGTACAGATTCTGAGTATGTAACTGGGCTTGATGAAATCAGCATTTCTCTTGCTTCCCTGTGCGTAGGGAAGCTCAGTTTTAGTCACAGTAGCTCCCACAAGTGTCTCCTCAGTGTGTTCCCATTTCCTTAGACACAGTGTATTTGCTGGGAGAAAAGTGCATTACTGTGCGCTTTCACCGTTCAGCAAATACATGTGTAGAAGCACAGCGCTAGCAGAAACGACCATTTCTCGACGTTTTCTAACTCAGCGAACAAGTTGCACACTTCTGAGATGCATTTGGGCAACTTTGTCAGAAATGAGTTTTTTGCCTACAGAGACATGCCTATTTGCGCAGTAGTACAGATTCTGAGTATGTAACTGGGCTTGATGAAATCAGCATTTCTCTTGCTTCCCTGTGCGTAGGGAAGCTCAGTTTTAGTCACAGTAGCTCCCACAAGTGTCTCCTCAGTGTGTTCCCATTTCCTTAGAAACAGTGTATTTGCTGGGAGAAAAGTGCATTACTGTGTGCTTTCAACGTTCAGCAAATACATGTGTAGAAGCACAGCGCTAGCAGAAACGACCGTTTCTCGACGTTTTCTAACTCAGGGAACAAGTTGCACACTTCTGAGATGCATTTGGGCAACTTTGTCAGAAATGAGTTTTTTGCCTAAAGAGACATCCCTATTTGCGCAGTAGTACAGAGTCTGAGTATGTAACTGGGCTTGATGAAATCAGCATTTCTCTTGCTTCCCTGTGCGTAGGGAAGCTCAGTTTTAGTCACAGTAGCTCCCACAAGTGTCTCCTCAGTGTGTTCCCATTTCCTTAGAAACAGTGTATTTGCTGGGAGAAAAGTGCATTACTGTGCGCTTTCACCGTTCAGCAAATACATGTGTAGAAGCACAGCGCTAGCAGAAACGACCGTTTCTCGACGTTATCTAACTCAGGGAACAAGTTGCACACTTCTGAGATGCATTTGGACAACTTTGTCAGAAATGAGTTTTTTGCCTAAAGAGACATGCCTATTTGCGCAGTAGTACAGATTCTGAGTATGTAACTGGGCTTGATGAAATCAGCATTTCTCTTGCTTCCCTGTGCGTAGGGAAGCTCAGTTTTAGTCACAGTAGCTCCCACAAGTGTCTCCTCAGTGTGTTCCCATTTCCTTAGAAACAGTGTATTTGCTGGGAGAAAAGTGCATTACTGTGCGCTTTCACCGTTCAGCAAATACATGTGTAGAAGCACAGCGCTAGCAGAAACGAACGTTTCTCGACGTTTTCTAACTCAGGGAACAAGTGGCACACTTCTGAGATGCATTTGGGCAACTTTGTCAGAAATGAGTTTTTTGCCTACAGAGACATGCCTATTTGCGCAGTAGTACAGATTCTGAGTATGTAACTGGGCTTGATGAAATCAGCATTTCTCTTGCTTCCCTGTGCGTAGGGAAGCTCAGTTTTAGTCACAGTAGCTCCCACAAGTGTCTCCTCAGTGTGTTCCCATTTCCTTAGAAACAGTGTATTTGCTGGGAGAAAAGTGCATTACTGTGCGCTTTCAACGTTCAGCAAATACATGTGTAGAAGCACAGCGCTAGCAGAAACGACCGTTTCTCGACGTTTTCTAACTCAGGGAACAAGTTGCACACTTCTGAGATGCATTTGGGCAACTTTGTCAGAAATGAGTTTTTTGCCTAAAGAGACATGCCTATTTGCGCAGTAGTACAGATTCTGAGTATGTAACTGGGCTTGATGAAATCAGCATTTCTCTTGCTTCCCTGTGCGTAGGGAAGCTCAGTTTTAGTCACAGTAGCTCCCACAAGTGTCTCCTCAGTGTGTTCCCATTTCCTTAGAAACAGTGTATTTGCTGGGAGAAAAGTGCATTACTGTGCGCTTTCACCGTTCAGCAAATACATGTGTAGAGGCACAGCGCTAGCAGAAACGAACGTTTCTCGACGTTTTCTAACTCAGGGAACAAGTTGCACACTTCTGAGATGCATTTGGGCAACTTTGTCAGAAATGAGTTTTTTGCCTACAGAGACATGCCTATTTGCGCACTAGTACAGAGTCTGAGTATGTAACTGGGCTTGATGAAATCAGCATTTCTCTTGCTTCCCTGTGCGTAGGGAAGCTCAGTTTTAGTCACAGTAGCTCCCACAAGTGTCTCCTCAGTGTGTTCCCATTTCCTTAGAAACAGTGTATTTGCTGGGAGAAAAGTGCATTACTGTGCGCTTTCACCGTTCAGCAAATACATGTGTAGAGGCACAGCGCTAGCAGAAACGACCGTTTCTCGACGTTTTCTAACTCAGGGAACAAGTTGCACACTTCTGAGATGCATTTGGGCAACTTTGTCAGAAATGAGTTTTTTGCCTAGAGAGACATGCCTATTTGCGCAGTAGTAGAGATTCTGAGTATGTAACTGGGCTTGATGAAATCAGCATTTCTCTTGCTTCCCTGTGCGTAGGGAAGCTCAGTTTTAGTCACAGTAGCTCCCACAAGTGTCTCCTCAGTGTGTTCCCATTTCCTTAGAAACAGTGTATTTGCTGGGAGAAAAGTGCATTACTGTGCGCTTTCACCGTTCAGCAAATACATGTGTAGAAGCACAGCGCTAGCAGAAACGAACGTTTCTCGACGTTTTCTAACTCAGGGAACAAGTTGCACACTTCTGAGATGCATTTGGGCAACTTTGTCAGAAATGAGTTTTTTGCCTACAGAGACATGCCTATTTGCGCACTAGTACAGATTCTGAGTATGTAACTGGGCTTGATGAAATCAGCATGTCTCTTGCTTCCCTGTGCGTAGGGAAGCTCAGTTTTAGTCCCAGTAGCTCCCACAAGTGTCTCCTCAGTGTGTTCCCATTTCCTTAGAAACAGTGTATTTGCTGGGAGAAAAGTGCATTACTGTGCGCTTTCACCGTTCAGCAAATACATGTGTAGAAGCACAGCGCTAGCAGAAACGAACGTTTCTCGACGTTTTCTAACTCAGGGAACAAGTTGCACACTTCTGAGATGCATTTGGGCAACTTTGTCAGAAATGAGTTTTTTGCCTAAAGAGACATGCCTATTTGCGCAGTAGTACAGATTCTGAGTATGTAACTGGGCTTGATGAAATCAGCATTTCTCTTGCTTCCCTGTGCGTAGGGAAGCTCAGTTTTAGTCACAGTAGCTCCCACAAGTGTCTCCTCAGTGTGTTCCCATTTCCTTAGAAACAGTGTATTTGCTGGGAGAAAAGTGCATTACTGTGCGCTTTCACCGTTCAGCAAATACATGTGTAGAAGCACAGCGCTAGCAGAAACGACCATTTCTCGACGTTTTCTAACTCAGCGAACAAGTTGCACACTTCTGAGATGCATTTGGGCAACTTTGTCAGAAATGAGTTTTTTGCCTACAGAGACATGCCTATTTGCGCAGTAGTACAGATTCTGAGTATGTAACTGGGCTTGATGAAATCAGCATTTCTCTTGCTTCCCTGTGCGTAGGGAAGCTCAGTTTTAGTCACAGTAGCTCCCACAAGTGTCTCCTCAGTGTGTTCCCATTTCCTTAGAAACAGTGTATTTGCTGGGAGAAAAGTGCATTACTGTGCGCTTTCACCGTTCAGCAAATACATGTGTAGAGGCACAGCGCTAGCAGAAACGAACGTTTCTCGACGTTTTCTAACTCAGGGAACAAGTGGCACACTTCTGAGATGCATTTGGGCAACTTTGTCAGAAATGAGTTTTTTGCCTACAGAGACATGCCTATTTGCGCAGTAGTACAGAGTCTGAGTATGTAACTGGGCTTGATGAAATCAGCATTTCTCTTGCTTCCCTGTGCGTAGGGAAGCTCAGTTTTAGTCACAGTAGCTCCCACAAGTGTCTCCTCAGTGTGTTCCCATTTCCTTAGAAACAGTGTATTTGCTGGGAGAAAAGTGCATTACTGTGCGCTTTCACCGTTCAGCAAATACATGTGTAGAAGCACAGCGCTAGCAGAAACGAACGTTTCTCGACGTTTTCTAACTCAGGGAACAAGTTGCACACTTCTGAGATGCATTTGGGCAACTTTGTCAGAAATGAGTTTTTTGCCTAAAGAGACATGCCTATTTGCGCAGTAGTACAGATTCTGAGTATGTAACTGGGCTTGATGAAATCAGCATTTCTCTTGCTTCCCTGTGCGTAGGGAAGCTCAGTTTTAGTCCCAGTAGCTCCCACAAGTGTCTCCTCAGTGTGTTCCCATTTCCTTAGAAACAGTGTATTTGCTGGGAGAAAAGTGCATTACTGTGCGCTTTCACCGTTCAGCAAATACATGTGTAGAAGCACAGCGCTAGCAGAAACGAACGTTTCTCGACGTTTTCTAACTCAGGGAACAAGTTGCACACTTCTGAGATGCATTTGGGCAACTTTGTCAGAAATGAGTTTTTTGCCTAAAGAGACATGCCTATTTGCGCAGTAGTACAGATTCTGAGTATGTAACTGGGCTTGATGAAATCAGCATTTCTCTTGCTTCCCTGTGCGTAGGGAAGCTCAGTTTTAGTCACAGTAGCTCCCACAAGTGTCTCCTCAGTGTGTTCCCATTTCCTTAGACACAGTGTATTTGCTGGGAGAAAAGTGCATTACTGTGCGCTTTCACCGTTCAGCAAATACATGTGTAGAAGCACAGCGCTAGCAGAAACGACCATTTCTCGACGTTTTCTAACTCAGCGAACAAGTTGCACACTTCTGAGATGCATTTGGGCAACTTTGTCAGAAATGAGTTTTTTGCCTACAGAGACATGCCTATTTGCGCAGTAGTACAGATTCTGAGTATGTAACTGGGCTTGATGAAATCAGCATTTCTCTTGCTTCCCTGTGCGTAGGGAAGCTCAGTTTTAGTCACAGTAGCTCCCACAAGTGTCTCCTCAGTGTGTTCCCATTTCCTTAGAAACAGTGTATTTGCTGGGAGAAAAGTGCATTACTGTGTGCTTTCAACGTTCAGCAAATACATGTGTAGAAGCACAGCGCTAGCAGAAACGAATGTTTCTCGACGTTTTCTAACTCAGGGAACAAGTTGCACACTTCTGAGATGCATTTGGGCAACTTTGTCAGAAATGAGTTTTTTGCCTAAAGAGACATCCCTATTTGCGCAGTAGTACAGAGTCTGAGTATGTAACTGGGCTTGATGAAATCAGCATTTCTCTTGCTTCCCTGTGCGTAGGGAAGCTCAGTTTTAGTCACAGTAGCTCCCACAAGTGTCTCCTCAGTGTGTTCCCATTTCCTTAGAAACAGTGTATTTGCTGGGAGAAAAGTGCATTACTGTGCGCTTTCACCGTTCAGCAAATACATGTGTAGAAGCACAGCGCTAGCAGAAACGACCGTTTCTCGACGTTATCTAACTCAGGGAACAAGTTGCACACTTCTGAGATGCATTTGGACAACTTTGTCAGAAATGAGTTTTTTGCCTACAGAGACATGCCTATTTGCGCACTAGTACAGATTCTGAGTATGTAACTGGGCTTGATGAAATCAGCATTTCTCTTGCTTCCCTGTGCGTAGGGAAGCTCAGTTTTAGTCACAGTAGCTCCCACAAGTGTCTCCTCAGTGTGTTCCCATTTCCTTAGAAACAGTGTATTTGCTGGGAGAAAAGTGCATTACTGTGCGCTTTCAACGTTCAGCAAATACATGTGTAGAAGCACAGCGCTAGCAGAAACGACCGTTTCTCGACGTTTTCTAACTCAGGGAACAAGTTGCACACTTCTGAGATGCATTTGGGCAACTTTGTCAGAAATGAGTTTTTTGCCTAAAGAGACATGCCTATTTGCGCAGTAGTACAGATTCTGAGTATGTAACTGGGCTTGATGAAATCAGCATTTCTCTTGCTTCCCTGTGCGTAGGGAAGCTCAGTTTTAGTCACAGTAGCTCCCACAAGTGTCTCCTCAGTGTGTTCCCATTTCCTTAGAAACAGTGTATTTGCTGGGAGAAAAGTGCATTACTGTGCGCTTTCACCGTTCAGCAAATACATGTGTAGAGGCACAGCGCTAGCAGAAACGAACGTTTCTCGACGTTTTCTAACTCAGGGAACAAGTTGCACACTTCTGAGATGCATTTGGGCAACTTTGTCAGAAATGAGTTTTTTGCCTACAGAGACATGCCTATTTGCGCAGTAGTACAGATTCTGAGTATGTAACTGGGCTTGATGAAATCAGCATTTCTCTTGCTTCCCTGTGCGTAGGGAAGCTCAGTTTTAGTCACAGTAGCTCCCACAAGTGTCTCCTCAGTGTGTTCCCATTTCCTTAGAAACAGTGTATTTGCTGGGAGAAAAGTGCATTACTGTGCGCTTTCACCGTTCAGCAAATACATGTGTAGAGGCACAGCGCTAGCAGAAACGACCGTTTCTCGACGTTTTCTAACTCAGGGAACAAGTTGCACACTTCTGAGATGCATTTGGGCAACTTTGTCAGAAATGAGTTTTTTGCCTAGAGAGACATGCCTATTTGCGCAGTAGTACAGAGTCTGAGTATGTAACTGGGCTTGATGAAATCAGCATTTCTCTTGCTTCCCTGTGCGTAGGGAAGCTCAGTTTTAGTCACAGTAGCTCCCACAAGTGTCTTCTCAGTGTGTTCCCATTTCCTTAGAAACAGTGTATTTGCTGGGAGAAAAGTGCATTACTGTGCGCTTTCACCGTTCAGCAAATACATGTGTAGAAGCACAGCGCTAGCAGAAACGACCGTTTCTCGACGTTATCTAACTCAGGGAACAAGTTGCACACTTCTGAGATGCATTTGGACAACTTTGTCAGAAATGAGTTTTTTGCCTAAAGAGACATGCCTATTTGCGCAGTAGTACAGATTCTGAGTATGTAACTGGGCTTGATGAAATCAGCATTTCTCTTGCTTCCCTGTGCGTAGGGAAGCTCATTTTTAGTCACAGTAGCTCCCACAAGTGTCTCCTCAGTGTGTTCCCATTTCCTTAGAAACAGTGTATTTGCTGGGAGAAAAGTGCATTACTGTGCGCTTTCACCGTTCAGCAAATACATGTGTAGAAGCACAGCGCTAGCAGAAACGAACGTTTCTCGACGTTTTCTAACTCAGGGAACAAGTTGCACACTTCTGAGATGCATTTGGGCAACTTTGTCAGAAATGAGTTTTTTGCCTAAAGAGACATGCCTATTTGCGCAGTAGTACAGATTCTGAGTATGTAACTGGGCTTGATGAAGTCAGCATTTCTCTTGCTTCCCTGTGCGTAGGGAAGCTCATTTTTAGTCACAGTAGCTCCCACAAGTGTCTCCTCAGTGTGTTCCTATTTCCTTAGAAACAGTGTATTTGCTGGGAGAAAAGTGCATTACTGTGCGCTTTCACCGTTCAGCAAATACATGTGTAGAAGCACAGCGCTAGCAGAAACGAACGTTTCTCGACGTTTTCTAACTCAGGGAACAAGTTGCACACTTCTGAGATGCATTTGGGCAACTTTGTCAGAAATGAGTTTTTTGCCTAAAGAGACATGCCTATTTGCGCAGTAGTACAGATTCTGAGTATGTAACTGGGCTTGATGAAATAAGCATTTCTCTTGCTTCCCTGTGCGTAGGGAAGCTCAGTTTTAGTCACAGTAGCTCCCACAAGTGTCTCCTCAGTGTGTTCCCATTTCCTTAGAAACAGTGTATTTGCTGGGAGAAAAGTGCATTACTGTGCGCTTTCACCGTTCAGCAAATACATGTGTAGAAGCACAGCGCTAGCAGAAACGAACGTTTCTCGACGTTTTCTAACTCAGGGAACAAGTTGCACACTTCTGAGATGCATTTGGTCAACTTTGTCAGAAATGAGTTTTTTGCTTAAAGAGATATGCCTATTTGCGCAGTAGTACAGATTCTGAGTATGTAACTGGGCTTGATGAAATCAGCATTTCTCTTGCTTCCTTGTGCGTAGGGAAGCTCAGTTTTAGTCACAGTAGCTCCCACAAGTGTCTCCTCAGTGTGTTCCCATTTCCTTAGAAACAGTGTATTTGCTGGGAGAAAAGTGCATTACTGTGTGCTTTCAACGTTCAGCAAATACATGTGTAGAAGCACAGCGCTAGCAGAAACGACCGTTTCTCGACGTTTTCTAACTCAGGGAACAAGTTGCAAACTTCTGAGATGCATTTGGGCAACTTTGTCAGAAATGAGTTTTTTGCCTAAAGAGACATCCCTATTTGCGCAGTAGTACAGTGTCTGAGTATGTAACTGGGCTTGATGAAATCAGCATTTCTCTTGCTTCCCTGTGCGTAGGGAAGCTCAGTTTTAGTCACAGTAGCTCCCACAAGTGTCTCCTCAGTGTGTTCCCATTTCCTTAGAAACAGTGTATTTGCTGGGAGAAAAGTGCATTACTGTGCGCTTTCACCGTTCAGCAAATACATGTGTAGAAGCACAGCGCTAGCAGAAACGACCGTTTCTCGACGTTATCTAACTCAGGGAACAAGTTGCACACTTCTGAGATGCATTTGGACAACTTTGTCAGAAATGAGTTTTTTGCCTAAAGAGACATGCCTATTTGCGCAGTAGTACAGATTCTGAGTATGTAACTGGGCTTGATGAAATCAGCATTTCTCTTGCTTCCCTGTGCATAGGGAAGCTCAGTTTTAGTCACAGTAGCTCCCACAAGTGTCTCCTCAGTGTGTTCCCATTTCCTTAGGAACAGTGTATTTGCTGGGAGAAAAGTGCATTACTGTGCCCTTTCACCGTTCAGCAAATACATGTGTAGAAGCACAGCGCTAGCAGAAACGACCGTTTCTCGAAGTTTTCTAACTCAGGGAACAAGTTGCACACTTCTGAGATGCATTTGGGCAACTTTGTCAGAAATGAGTTTTTTGCCTACAGAGACATGCCTATTTGCGCAGTAGTACAGATTCTGAGTATGTAACTGGGCTTGATGAAATCAGCATTTCTCTTGCTTCCCTGTGCGTAGGGAAGCTCAGTTTTAGTCACAGTAGCTCCCACAAGTGTCTCCTCAGTGTGTTCCCATTACCTTAGAAACAGTGTATTTGCTGGGAGAAAAGTGCATTACTGTGCGCTTTCACCGTTCAGCAAATACATGTGTAGAAGCACAGCGCTAGCAGAAACGACCGTTTCTCGACGTTTTCTAACTCAGGGAACAAGTGGCACACTTCTGAGATGCATTTGGGCAACTTTGTCAGAAATGAGTTTTTTGCCTACAGAGACATGCCTTTTTGCGCACTAGTACAGATTCTGAGTATGTAACTGGGCTTGATGAAATCAGCATGTCTCTTGCTTCCCTGTGCATAGGGAAGCTCAGTTTTAGTCCCAGTAGCTCCCACAAGTGTCTCCTCAGTGTGTTCCCATTTCCTTAGAAACAGTGTATTTGCTGGGAGAAAAGTGCATTACTGTGCGCTTTCACCGTTCAGCAAATACATGTGTAGAAGCACAGCGCTAGCAGAAACGACCGTTTCTCGACGTTTTCTAACTCAGGGAACAAGTGGCACACTTCTGAGATGCATTTGGGCAACTTTGTCAGAAATGAATTTTTTGCCTAAAGAGACATGCCTATTTGCGCAGTAGTACAGATTCTGAGTATGTAACTGGGCTTGATGAAATCAGCATTTCTCTTGCTTCCCTGTGCGTAGGGAAGCTCAGTTTTAGTCACAGTAGCTCCCACAAGTGTCTCCTCAGTGTGTTCCCATTTCCTTAGAAACAGTGTATTTGCTGGGAGAAAAGTGCATTACTGTGCGCTTTCACCGTTCAGCAAATACATGTGTAGAGGCACAGCGCTAGCAGAAACGAACGTTTCTTGACGTTTTCTAACTCAGGGAACAAGTTGCACACTTCTGAGATGCATTTGGGCAACTTTGTCAGAAATGAGTTTTTTGCCTAAAGAGACATCCCTATTTGCGCAGTAGTACAGAGTCTGAGTATGTAACTGGGCTTGATGAAATCAGCATTTCTCTTGCTTCCCTGTGCGTAGGGAAGCTCAGTTTTAGTCACAGTAGCTCCCACAAGTGTCTCCTCAGTGTGTTCCTATTTCCTTAGAAACAGTGTATTTGCTGGGAGAAAAGTGCATTACTGTGCGCTTTCACCGTTCAGCAAATACATGTGTAGAAGCACAGCGCTAGCAGAAACGACCGTTTCTCGACGTTATCTAACTCAGGGAACAAGTTGCACACTTCTGAGATGCATTTGGACAACTTTGTCAGAAATGAGTTTTTTGCCTAAAGAGACATGCCTATTTGCGCAGTAGTACAGATTCTGAGTATGTAACTGGGCTTGATGAAATCAGCATTTCTCTTGCTTCCCTGTGCATAGGGAAGCTCAGTTTTAGTCACAGTAGCTCCCACAAGTGTCTCCTCAGTGTGTTCCCATTTCCTTAGGAACAGTGTATTTGCTGGGAGAAAAGTGCATTACTGTGCGCTTTCAACGTTCAGCAAATACATGTGTAGAAGCACAGCGCTAGCAGAAACGACCGTTTCTCGACGTTTTCTAACTCAGGGAACAAGTTGCACACTTCTGAGATGCATTTGGGCAACTTTGTCAGAAATGAGTTTTTTGCCTACAGAGACATGCCTATTTGCGCACTAGTACAGATTCTGAGTATGTAACTGGGCTTGATGAAATCAGCATTTCTCTTGCTTCCCTGTGCGTAGGGAAGCTCAGTTTTAGTCACAGTAGCTCCCACAAGTGTCTCCTCAGTTTGTTCCCATTTCCTTAGAAACAGTGTATTTGCTGGGAGAAAAGTGCATTACTGTGCGCTTTCACCGTTCAGCAAATACATGTGTAGAAGCACAGCGCTAGCAGAAACGACCGATTCTCGACGTTTTCTAACTCAGGGAACAAGTGGCACACTTCTGAGATGCATTTGGGCAACTTTGTCAGAAATGAGTTTTTTGCCTACAGAGACATGCCTATTTGCGCACTAGTACAGATTCTGAGTATGTAACTGGGCTTGATGAAATCAGCATTTCTCTTGCTTCCCTGTGCGTAGGGAAGCTCAGTTTTAGTCACAGTAGCTCCCACAAGTGTCTCCTCAGTGTGTTCCCATTTCCTTAGAAACAGTGTATTTGCTGGGAGAAAAGTACATTACTGTGCGCTTTCACCGTTCAGCAAATACATGTGTAGAAGCACAGCGCTAGCAGAAACGAACGTTTCTCGACGTTTTCTAACTCAGGGAACAAGTTGCACACTTCTGTGATGCATTTGGGCAACTTTGTCAGAAATGAGTTTTTTGCCTAAAGAGACATGCCTATTTGCGCAGCAGTACAGATTCTGAGTATGTAACTGGGCTTGATGAAATCAGCATTTCTCTTGCTTCCCTGTGCGTAGGGAAGCTCAGTTTTAGTCACAGTAGCTCCCACAAGTGTCTCCTCAGTGTGTTCCCATTTCCTTAGAAACAGTGTATTTGCTGGGAGAAAAGTGCATTACTGTGCGCTTTCACCGTTCAGCAAATACATGTGTAGAAGCACAGCGCTAGCAGAAACGACCGTTTCTCGACGTTTTCTAACTCAGGGAACAAGTGGCACACTTCTAAGATGCATTTGGGCAACTTTGTCAGAAATGAGTTTTTTGCCTAAAGAGACATGCCTATTTGCGCAGTAGTACAGATTCTGAGTTTGTAACTGGGCTTGATGAAATCAGCATTTCTCTTGCTTCCCTGTGCGTAGGGAAGCTCAGTTTTAGTCACAGTAGCTCCCACAAGTGTCTCCTCAGTGTGTTCCCATTTCCTTAGAAACAGTGTATTTGCTGGGAGAAAAGTGCATTACTGTGCGCTTTCACCGTTCAGCAAATACATGTGTAGAGGCACAGCGCTAGCAGAAACGACCGTTTCTCGACGTTTTCTAACTCAGGGAACAAGTTGCACACTTCTGAGATGCATTTGGGCAACTTTGTCAGAAATGAGTTTTTTGCCTACAGAGACATGCCTATTTGCGCAGTAGTACAGATTCTGAGTATGTAACTGGGCTTGATGAAATCAGCATTTCTCTTGCTTCCCTGTGCGTAGGGAAGCTCAGTTTTAGTCACAGTAGCTCCCACAAGTGTCTCCTCAGTGTGTTCCCATTTCCTTAGAAACAGTGTATTTGCTGGGAGAAAAGTGCATTACTGTGCGCTTTCACCGTTCAGCAAATACATGTGTAGAAGCACAGCGCTAGCAGAAACGAACGTTTCTCGACGTTTTCTAACTCAGGGAACAAGTTGCACACTTCTGAGATGCATTTGGGCAACTTTGTCAGAAATGAGTTTTTTGCTTAAAGAGATATGCCTATTTGCGCAGTAGTACAGATTCTGAGTATGTAACTGGGCTTGATGAAATCAGCATTTCTCTTGCTTCCTTGTGCTTAGGGAAGCTCAGTTTTAGTCACAGTAGCTCCCACAAGTGTCTCCTCAGTGTGTTCCCATTTCCATAGAAACAGTGTATTTGCTGGGAGAAAAGTGCATTACTGTGCGCTTTCAACGTTCAGCAAATACATGTGTAGAAGCACAGCGCTAGCAGAAACGACCGTTTCTCGACGTTTTCTAACTCAGGGAACAAGTTGCACACTTCTGAGATGCATTTGGGCAACTTTGTCAGAAATGAGTTTTTTGCCTAAAGAGACATCCCTATTTGCGCAGTAGTACAGAGTCTGAGTATGTAACTGGGCTTGATGAAATCAGCATTTCTCTTGCTTCCCTGTGCGTAGGGAAGCTCAGTTTTAGTCACAGTAGCTCCCACAAGTGTCTCCTCAGTGTGTTCCCATTTCCTTAGAAACAGTGTATTTGCTGGGAGAAAAGTGCATTACTGTGCGCTTTCACCGTTCAGCAAATACATGTGTAGAAGCACAGCGCTAGCAGAAACGACCGTTTCTCGACGTTATCTAACTCACGGAACAAGTGGCACACTTCTGAGATGCATTTGGACAACTTTGTCAGAAATGAGTTTTTTGCCTAAAGAGACATGCCTATTTGCGCAGTAGTACAGATTCTGAGTATGTAACTGGGCTTGATGAAATCAGCATTTCTCTTGCTTCCCTGTGCATAGGGAAGCTCATTTTTAGTCACAGTAGCTCCCACAAGTGTCTCCTCAGTGTGTTCCCATTTCCTTAGGAACAGTGTATTTGCTGGGAGAAAAGTGCATTACTGTGCGCTTTCACCGTTCAGCAAATACATGTGTAGAAGCACAGCGCTAGCAGAAACGACCGTTTCTCGACGTTTTCTAACTCAGGGAACAAGTTGCACACTTCTGAGATGCATTTGGGCAACTTTGTCAGAAATGAGTTTTTTGCCTACAGAGACATGCCTATTTGCGCAGTAGTACAGATTCTGAGTATGTAACTGGGCTTGATGAAATCAGCATTTCTCTTGCTTCCCTGTGCGTAGGGAAGCTCAGTTTTAGTCATAGTAGCTCCCACAAGTGTCTCCTCAGTGTGTTCCCATTTCCTTAGAAACAGTGTATTTGCTGGGAGAAAAGTGCATTACTGTGCGCTTTCACCGTTCAGCAAATACATGTGTAGAAGCACAGCGCTAGCAGAAACGACCGTTTCTCGACGTTTTCTAACTCAGGGAACAAGTGGCACACTTCTGAGATGCATTTGGGCAACTTTGTCAGAAATGAGTTTTTTGCCTACAGAGACATGCCTATTTGCGCAGTAGTACAGATTCTGAGTATGTAACTGGGCTTGATGAAATCAGCATTTCTCTTGCTTCCCTGTGCATAGGGAAGCTCAGTTTTAGTCCCAGTAGCTCCCACAAGTGTCTCCTCAGTGTGTTCCCATTTCCTTAGACACAGTGTATTTGCTGGGAGAAAAGTGCATTACTGTGCGCTTTCACCGTTCAGCAAATACATGTGTAGAAGCACAGCGCTAGCAGAAACGAACGTTTCTCGACGTTTTCTAACTCAGGGAACAAGTTGCACACTTCTGAGATGCATTTGGGCAACTTTGTCAGAAATGAGTTTTTTGCCTACAGAGACATGCCTATTTGCGCAGTAGTACAGATTCTGAGTATGTAACTGGGCTTGATGAAATCAGCATTTCTCTTGCTTCCCTGTGCGTAGGGAAGCTCAGTTTTAGTCACAGTAGCTCCCACAAGTGTCTCCTCAGTGTGTTCCCATTTCCTTAGAAACAGTGTATTTGCTGGGAGAAAAGTGCATTACTGTGCGCTTTCACCGTTCAGCAAATACATGTGTAGAAGCACAGCGCTAGCAGAAACGACCGTTTCTCGACGTTTTCTAACTCAGGGAACAAGTTGCACACTTCTGAGATGCATTTTGGCAACTTTGTCAGAAATGAGTTTTTTGACTACAGAGACATGCCTATTTGCGCAGTAGTACAGATTCTGAGTATGTAACTGGGCTTGATGAAATCAGCATTTCTCTTGCTTCCCTGTGCGTAGGGAAGCTCAGTTTTAGTCACAGTAGCTCCCACAAGTGTCTCCTCAGTGTGTTCCCATTTCCTTAGAAACAGTGTATTTGCTGGGAGAAAAGTGCATTACTGTGCGCTTTCACCGTTCAGCAAATACATGTGTAGAAGCACAGCGCTAGCAGAAACGACCGTTTCTCGACGTTTTCTAACTCAGGGAACAAGTGGCACACTTCTAAGATGCATTTGGGCAACTTTGTCAGAAATGAGTTTTTTGCCTAAAGAGACATGCCTATTTGCGCAGTAGTACAGATTCTGAGTATGTAACTGGGCTTGATGAAATCAGCATTTCTCTTGCTTCCCTGTGCGTAGGGAAGCTCAGTTTTAGTCACAGTAGCTCCCACAAGTGTCTCCTCAGTGTGTTCCCATTTCCTTAGAAACAGTGTATTTGCTGGGAGAAAAGTGCATTACTGTGCGCTTTCACCGTTCAGCAAATACATGTGTAGAAGCACAGCGCTAGCAGAAACGACCGTTTCTCGACGTTTTCTAACTCAGGGAACAAGTTGCACACTTCTGAGATGCATTTGGGCAACTTTGTCAGAAATGAGTTTTTTGCCTAAAGAGACATCCCTATTTGCGCAGTAGTACAGAGTCTGAGTATGTAACTGGGCTTGATGAAATCAGCATTTCTCTTGCTTCCCTGTGCGTAGGGAAGCTCAGTTTTAGTCACAGTAGCTCCCACAAGTGTCTCCTCAGTGTGTTCCCATTTCCTTAGAAACAGTGTATTTGCTGGGAGAAAAGTGCATTACTGTGCGCTTTCACCGTTCAGCAAATACATGTGTAGAAGCACAGCGCTAGCAGAAATGACCGTTTCTCGACGTTATCTAACTCACGGAACAAGTGGCACACTTCTGAGATGCATTTGGACAACTTTGTCAGAAATGAGTTTTTTGCCTAAAGAGACATGCCTATTTGCGCAGTAGTACAGATTCTGAGTATGTAACTGGTGTTATTGAAATCAGCATTCTCTTGCTTCCCTGTGCATAGGGAAGCTCATTTTTAGTCACAGTAGCTCCCACAAGTGTCTCCTCAGTGTGTTCCCATTTCCTTAGGAACAGTGTATTTGCTGGGAGAAAAGTGCATTACTGTGCGCTTTCACCGTTCAGCAAATACATGTGTAGAAGCACAGCGCTAGCAGAAACGACCGTTTCTCGACGTTTTCTAACTCAGGGAACAAGTTGCACACTTCTGAGATGCATTTGGGCAACTTTGTCAGAAATGAGTTTTTTGCCTACAGAGACATGCCTATTTGCGCAGTACTACAGATTCTGAGTATGTAACTGGGCTTGATGAAATCAGCATTTCTCTTGCTTCCCTGTGCGTAGGGAAGCTCAGTTTTAGTCATAGTAGCTCCCACAAGTGTCTCCTCAGTGTGTTCCCATTTCCTTAGAAACAGTGTATTTGCTGGGAGAAAAGTGCATTACTGTGCGCTTTCACCGTTCAGCAAATACATGTGTAGAAGCACAGCGCTAGCAGAAACGACCGTTTCTCGACGTTTTCTAACTCAGGGAACAAGTGGCACACTTCTGAGATGCATTTGGGCAACTTTGTCAGAAATGAGTTTTTTGCCTACAGAGACATGCCTATTTGCGCAGTAGTACAGATTCTGAGTATGTAACTGGGCTTGATGAAATCAGCATTTCTCTTGCTTCCCTGTGCATAGGGAAGCTCAGTTTTAGTCCCAGTAGCTCCCACAAGTGTCTCCTCAGTGTGTTCCCATTTCCTTAGAAACAGTGTATTTGCTGGGAGAAAAGTGCATTACTGTGCGCTTTCACCGTTCAGCAAATACATGTGTAGAAGCACAGCGCTAGCAGAAACGAACGTTTCTCGACGTTTTCTAACTCAGGGAACAAGTTGCACACTTCTGAGATGCATTTGGGCAACTTTGTCAGAAATGAGTTTTTTGCCTACAGAGACATGCCTATTTGCGCAGTAGTACAGATTCTGAGTATGTAACTGGGCTTGATGAAATCAGCATTTCTCTTGCTTCCCTGTGCGTAGGGAAGCTCAGTTTTAGTCACAGTAGCTCCCACAAGTGTCTCCTCAGTGTGTTCCCATTTCCTTAGAAACAGTGTATTTGCTGGGAGAAAAGTGCATTACTGTGCGCTTTCACCGTTCAGCAAATACATGTGTAGAAGCACAGCGCTAGCAGAAACGAACGTTTCTCGACGTTTTCTAACTCAGGGAACAAGTTGCACACTTCTGAGATGCATTTGGGCAACTTTGTCAGAAATGAGTTTTTTGCCTAAAGAGACATGCCTATTTGCGCAGTAGTACAGATTCTGAGTATGTAACTGGGCTTGATGAAATCAGCATTTCTCTTGCTTCCCTGTGCGTAGGGAAGCTCAGTTTTAGTCACAGTAGCTCCCACAAGTGTCTCCTCAGTGTGTTCCCATTTCCTTAGAAACAGTGTATTTGCTGGGAGAAAAGTGCATTACTGTGCGCTTTCACCGTTCAGCAAATACATGTGTAGAAGCACAGCGCTAGCAGAAACGACCGTTTCTCGACGTTTTCTAACTCAGGGAACAAGTGGCACACTTCTGAGATGCATTTGGGCAACTTTGTCAGAAATGAGTTTTTTGCCTAGAGAGACCTGCTTATTTGCGCACTAGTACAGATTCTGAGTATGTAACTGGTCTTGATGAAATCAGCATTTCTCTTGCTTCCCTGTGCATAGGGAAGCTCAGTTTTAGTCCCAGTAGCTCCCACAAGTGTCTCCTCAGTGTGTTCCCATTTCCTTAGAAACAGTGTATTTGCTGGGAGAAAAGTGCATTACTGTGCGCTTTCACCGTTCAGCAAATACATGTGTAGAAGCACAGCGGTAGCAGAAACGAACGTTTCTCGACGTTTTCTAACTCAGGGAACAAGTTGCACACTTCTGAGATGCATTTGGGCAACTTTGTCAGAAATGAGTTTTTTGCCTACAGAGACATGCCTATTTGCGCACTAGTACAGATTCTGAGTATGTAACTGGGCTTGATGAAATCAGCATTTCTCTTGCTTCCCTGTGCGTAGGGAAGCTCAGTTTTAGTCACAGTAGCTCCCACAAGTGTCTCCTCAGTGTGTTCCCATTTCCTTAGGAACAGTGTATTTGCTGGGAGAAAAGTGCATTACTGTGCGCTTTCACCGTTCAGCAAATACATGTGTAGAAGCACAGCGCTAGCAGAAACGAACGTTTCTCGACGTTTTCTAACTCAGGGAACAAGTTGCACACTTCTGAGATGCATTTGGGCAACTTTGTCAGAAATGAGTTTTTTGCCTAAAGAGACATGCCTATTTGCGCAGTAGTACAGATTCTGAGTATGTAACTGGGCTTGATGAAATCAGCATTTCTCTTGCTTCCCTGTGCGTAGGGAAGCTCAGTTTTAGTCACAGTAGCTCCCACAAGTGTCTCCTCAGTGTGTTCCCATTTCCTTAGAAACAGTGTATTTGCTGGGAGAAAAGTGCATTACTGTGCGCTTTCACCGTTCAGCAAATACATGTGTAGAAGCACAGCGCTAGCAGAAACGAACGTTTCTCGACGTTTTCTAACTCAGGGAACAAGTTGCACACTTCTGAGATGCATTTGGGCAACTTTGTCAGAAATGAGTTTTTTGCCTACAGAGACATGCCTATTTGCGCACTAGTACAGATTCTGAGTATGTAACTGGGCTTGATGAAATCAGCATTTCTCTTGCTTCCCTGTGCGTAGGGAAGCTCAGTTTTAGTCACAGTAGCTCCCACAAGTGTCTCCTCAGTGTGTTCCCATTTCCTTAGAAACAGTGTATTTGCTGGGAGAAAAGTGCATTACTGTGCGCTTTCACCGTTCAGCAAATACATGTGTAGAAGCACAGCGCTAGCAGAAACGAACGTTTCTCGACGTTTTCTAACTCAGGGAACAAGTTGCACACTTCTGAGATGCATTTGGGCAACTTTGTCAGAAATGAGTTTTTTGCCTAAAGAGACATCCCTATTTGCGCAGTAGTACAGAGTCTGAGTATGTAACTGGGCTTGATGAAATCAGCATTTCTCTTGCTTCCCTGTGCGTAGGGAAGCTCAGTTTTAGTCACAGTAGCTCCCACAAGTGTCTCCTCAGTGTGTTCCCATTTCCTTAGGAACAGTGTATTTGCTGGGAGAAAAGTGCATTACTGTGCGCTTTCACCGTTCAGCAAATACATGTGTAGAAGCACAGCGCTAGCAGAAACGAACGTTTCTCGACGTTTTCTAACTCAGGGAACAAGTTGCACACTTCTGAGATGCATTTGGGCAACTTTGTCAGAAATGAGTTTTTTGCCTAAAGAGACATGCCTATTTGCGCAGTAGTACAGATTCTGAGTATGTAACTGGGCTTGATGAAATCAGCATTTCTCTTGCTTCCCTGTGCGTAGGGAAGCTCAGTTTTAGTCACAGTAGCTCCCACAAGTGTCTCCTCAGTGTGTTCCCATTTCCTTAGAAACAGTGTATTTGCTGGGAGAAAAGTGCATTACTGTGCGCTTTCACCGTTCAGCAAATACATGTGTAGAAGCACAGCGCTAGCAGAAACGAACGTTTCTCGACGTTTTCTAACTCAGGGAACAAGTTGCACACTTCTGAGATGCATTTGGGCAACTTTGTCAGAAATGAGTTTTTTGCCTACAGAGACATGCCTATTTGCGCAGTAGTACAGATTCTGAGTATGTAACTGGGCTTGATGAAATCAGCATTTCTCTTGCTTCCCTGTGCGTAGGGAAGCTCAGTTTTAGTCACAGTAGCTCCCACAAGTGTCTCCTCAGTGTGTTCCCATTTCCTTAGAAACAGTGTATTTGCTGGGAGAAAAGTGCATTACTGTGCGCTTTCACCGTTCAGCAAATACATGTGTAGAAGCACAGCGCTAGCAGAAACGAACGTTTCTCGACGTTTTCTAACTCAGGGAACAAGTTGCACACTTCTGAGATGCATTTGGGCAACTTTGTCAGAAATGAGTTTTTTGCCTACAGAGACATGCCTATTTGCGCAGTAGTACAGATTCTGAGTATGTAACTGGGCTTGATGAAATCAGCATTTCTCTTGCTTCCCTGTGCGTAGGGAAGCTCAGTTTTAGTCACAGTAGCTCCCACAAGTGTCTCCTCAGTGTGTTCCCATTTCCTTAGAAACAGTGTATTTGCTGGGAGAAAAGTGCATTACTGTGCGCTTTCACCGTTCAGCAAATACATGTGTAGAAGCACAGCGCTAGCAGAAACGAACGTTTCTCGACGTTTTCTAACTCAGGGAACAAGTTGCACACTTCTGAGATGCATTTGGGCAACTTTGTCAGAAATGAGTTTTTTGCCTAAAGAGACATCCCTATTTGCGCAGTAGTACAGAGTCTGAGTATGTAACTGGGCTTGATGAAATCAGCATTTCTCTTGCTTCCCTGTGCGTAGGGAAGCTCAGTTTTAGTCACAGTAGCTCCCACAAGTGTCTCCTCAGTGTGTTCCCATTTCCTTAGAAACAGTGTATTTGCTGGGAGAAAAGTGCATTACTGTGCGCTTTCACCGTTCAGCAAATACATGTGTAGAAGCACAGCGCTAGCAGAAATGACCGTTCCTCGACGTTATCTAACTCAGGGAACAAGTTGCACACTTCTGAGATGCATTTGGACAACTTTGTCAGAAATGAGTTTTTTGCCTAAAGAGACATGCGTATTTGCGCAGTAGTACAGATTCTGAGTATGTAACTGGGCTTGATGAAATCAGCATTTCTCTTGCTTCCCTGTGCGTAGGGAAGCTCAGTTTTAGTCACAGTAGCTCCCACAAGTGTCTCCTCAGTGTGTTCCCATTTCCTTAGGAACAGTGTATTTGCTGGGAGAAAAGTGCATTACTGTGCGCTTTCACCGTTCAGCAAATACATGTGTAGAAGCACAGCGCTAGCAGAAACGAACGTTTCTCGACGTTTTCTAACTCAGGGAACAAGTTGCACACTTCTGAGATGCATTTGGGCAACTTTGTCAGAAATGAGTTTTTTGCCTAAAGAGACATGCCTATTTGCGCAGTAGTACAGATTCTGAGTATGTAACTGGGCTTGATGAAATCAGCATTTCTCTTGCTTCCCTGTGCGTAGGGAAGCTCAGTTTTAGTCCCAGTAGCTCCCACAAGTGTCTCCTCAGTGTGTTCCCATTTCCTTAGAAACAGTGTATTTGCTGGGAGAAAAGTGCATTACTGTGCGCTTTCACCGTTCAGCAAATACATGTGTAGAAGCACAGCGCTAGCAGAAACGACCGTTTCTCGACGTTTTCTAACTCAGGGAACAAGTTGCACACTTCTGAGATGCATTTGGGCAGCTTTGTCAGAAATGAGTTTTTTGCCTAAAGAGACATCCCTATTTGCGCAGTAGTACAGAGTCTGAGTATGTAACTGGGCTTGATGAAATCAGCATTTCTCTTGCTTCCCTGTGCGTAGGGAAGCTCAGTTTTAGTCACAGTAGCTCCCACAAGTGTCTCCTCAGTGTGTTCCCATTTCCTTAGAAACAGTGTATTTGCTGGGAGAAAAGTGCATTACTGTGCGCTTTCAACGTTCAGCAAATACATGTGTAGAAGCACAGCGCTAGCAGAAACGAACGTTTCTCGACGTTATCTAACTCAGGGAACAAGTTGCACACTTCTGAGATGCATTTGGACAACTTTGTCAGAAATGAGTTTTTTGCCTAAAGAGACATGCCTATTTGCGCAGTAGTACAGATTCTGAGTATGTAACTGGGCTTGATGAAATCAGCATTTCTCTTGCTTCCCTGTGCGTAGGGAAGCTCATTTTTAGTCACAGTAGCTCCCACAAGTGTCTCCTCAGTGTGTTCCCATTTCCTTAGGAACAGTGTATTTGCTGGGAGAAAAGTGCATTACTGTGCGCTTTCACCGTTCAGCAAATACATGTGTAGAAGCACAGCGCTAGCAGAAACGAACGTTTCTCGACGTTTTCTAACTCAGGGAACAAGTTGCACACTTCTGAGATGCATTTGGGCAACTTTGTCAGAAATGAGTTTTTTGCCTAAAGAGACATGCCTATTTGCGCAGTAGTACAGATTCTGAGTATGTAACTGGGCTTGATGAAATCAGCATTTCTCTTGCTTCCCTGTGCGTAGGGAAGCTCAGTTTTAGTCACAGTAGCTCCCACAAGTGTCTCCTCAGTGTGTTCCCATTTCCTTAGAAACAGTGTATTTGCTGGGAGAAAAGTGCATTACTGTGCGCTTTCAACGTTCAGCAAATACATGTGTAGAAGCACAGCGCTAGCAGAAACGACCGTTCCTCGACGTTATCTAACTCAGGGAACAAGTTGCACACTTCTGAGATGCATTTGGACAACTTTGTCAAAAATGAGTTTTTTGCCTAAAGAGACATGCGTATTTGCGCAGTAGTACAGATTCTGAGTATGTAACTGGGCTTGATGAAATCAGCATTTCTCTTGCTTCCCTGTGCGTAGGGAAGCTCATTTTTAGTCACAGTAGCTCCCACAAGTGTCTCCTCAGTGTGTTCCCATTTCCTTAGGAACAGTGTATTTGCTGGGAGAAAAGTGCATTACTGTGCGCTTTCACCGTTCAGCAAATACATGTGTAGAAGCACAGCGCTAGCAGAAACGAACGTTTCTCGACGTTTTCTAACTCAGGGAACAAGTTGCACACTTCTGAGATGCATTTGGGCAACTTTGTCAGAAATGAGTTTTTTGCCTAAAGAGACATGCCTATTTGCGCAGTAGTACAGATTCTGAGTATGTAACTGGCCTGATGAAATCAGCATTTCTCTTGCTTCCCTGTGCGTAGGGAAGCTCAGTTTTAGTCCCAGTAGCTCCCACAAGTGTCTCCTCAGTGTGTTCCCATTTCCTTAGAAACAGTGTATTTGCTGGGAGAAAAGTGCATTACTGTGCGCTTTCACCGTTCAGCAAATACATGTGTAGAAGCACAGCGCTAGCAGAAACGACCGTTTCTCGACGTTTTCTAACTCAGGGAACAAGTTGCACACTTCTGAGATGCATTTGGGCAGCTTTGTCAGAAATGAGTTTTTTGCCTAAAGAGACATCCCTATTTGCGCAGTAGTACAGAGTCTGAGTATGTAACTGGGCTTGATGAAATCAGCATTTCTCTTGCTTCCCTGTGCGTAGGGAAGCTCAGTTTTAGTCACAGTAGCTCCCACAAGTGTCTCCTCAGTGTGTTCCCATTTCCTTAGAAACAGTGTATTTGCTGGGAGAAAAGTGCATTACTGTGCGCTTTCAACGTTCAGCAAATACATGTGTAGAAGCACAGCGCTAGCAGAAACGAACGTTTCTCGACGTTATCTAACTCAGGGAACAAGTTGCACACTTCTGAGATGCATTTGGACAACTTTGTCAGAAATGAGTTTTTTGCCTAAAGAGACATGCCTATTTGCGCAGTAGTACAGATTCTGAGTATGTAACTGGGCTTGATGAAATCAGCATTTCTCTTGCTTCCCTGTGCGTAGGGAAGCTCATTTTTAGTCACAGTAGCTCCCACAAGTGTCTCCTCAGTGTGTTCCCATTTCCTTAGGAACAGTGTATTTGCTGGGAGAAAAGTGCATTACTGTGCGCTTTCACCGTTCAGCAAATACATGTGTAGAAGCACAGCGCTAGCAGAAACGAACGTTTCTCGACGTTTTCTAACTCAGGGAACAAGTTGCACACTTCTGAGATGCATTTGGGCAACTTTGTCAGAAATGAGTTTTTTGCCTACAGAGACATGCCTATTTGCGCAGTAGTACAGATTCTGAGTATGTAACTGGGCTTGATGAAATCAGCATTTCTCTTGCTTCCCTGTGCGTAGGGAAGCTCAGTTTTAGTCACAGTAGCTCCCACAAGTGTCTCCTCAGTGTGTTCCCATTTCCTTAGAAACAGTGTATTTGCTGGGAGAAAAGTGCATTACTGTGCGCTTTCACCGTTCAGCAAATACATGTGTAGAAGCACAGCGCTAGCAGAAACGAACGTTTCTCGACGTTTTCTAACTCAGGGAACAAGTTGCACACTTCTGAGATGCCTTTGGGCAACTTTGTCAGAAATGAGTTTTTTGCCTAAAGAGACATCCCTATTTGCGCAGTAGTACAGAGTCTGAGTATGTAACTGGGCTTGATGAAATCAGCATTTCTCTTGCTTCCCTGTGCGTAGGGAAGCTCAGTTTTAGTCACAGTAGCTCCCACAAGTGTCTCCTCAGTGTGTTCCAATTTCCTTAGAAACTGTATTTGCTGGGAGAAAAGTGCATTACTGTGCGCTTTCACCGTTCAGCAAATACATGTGTAGAAGCACAGCGCTAGCAGAAACGAACGTTTCTCGACGTTTTCTAACTCAGGGAACAAGTTGCACACTTCTGAGATGCATTTGGGCAACTTTGTCAGAAATGAGTTTTTTGCCTACAGAGACATGCCTATTTGCGCAGTAGTACAGATTCTGAGTATGTAACTGGGCTTGATGAAATCAGCATTTCTCTTGCTTCCCTGTGCGTAGGGAAGCTCAGTTTTAGTCACAGTAGCTCCCACAAGTGTCTCCTCAGTGTGTTCCCATTTCCTTAGAAACAGTGTATTTGCTGGGAGAAAAGTGCATTACTGTGCGCTCTCACCGTTCAGCAAATACATGTGTAGAAGCACAGCGCTAGCAGAAACGACCGTTTCTCGACGTTTTCTAACTCAGGGAACAAGTTGCACACTTCTGAGATGCATTTTGGCAACTTTGTCAGAAATGAGTTTTTTGCCTACAGAGACATGCCTATTTGCGCACTAGTACAGATTCTGAGTATGTAACTGGGCTTGATGAAATCAGCATTTCTCTTGCTTCCCTGTGCATAGGGAAGCTCAGTTTTAGTCCCAGTAGCTCCCACAAGTGTCTCCTCAGTGTGTTCCCATTTCCTTAGAAACAGTGTATTTGCTGGGAGAAAAGTGCATTACTGTGCGCTTTCACCGTTCAGCAAATACATGTGTAGAAGCACAGCGCTAGCAGAAACGAACGTTTCTCGACGTTTTCTAACTCAGGGAACAAGTTGCACACTTCTGAGATGCATTTGGGCAACTTTGTCAGAAATGAGTTTTTTGCCTACAGAGACATGCCTATTTGCGCAGTAGTACAGATTCTGAGTATGTAACTGGGCTTGATGAAATCAGCATTTCTCTTGCTTCCCTGTGCGTAGGGAAGCTCATTTTTAGTCACAGTAGCTCCCACAAGTGTCTCCTCAGGGTGTTCCCATTTCCTTAGAAACAGTGTATTTGCTGGGAGAAAAGTGCATTACTGTGCGCTTTCACCGTTCAGCAAATACATGTGTAGAAGCACAGCGCTAGCAGAAATGAACGTTTCTCGACGTTTTCTAACTCAGGGAACAAGTTGCACACTTCTGAGATGCATTTGGGCAAATTTGTCAGAAATGAGTTTTTTGCCTAAAGAGACATGCCTATTTGCGCAGTAGTACAGATTCTGAGTATGTAACTGGGCTTGATGAAATCAGCATTTCTCTTGCTTCCCTGTGCGTAGGGAAGCTCAGTTTTAGTCACAGTAGCTCCCACAAGTGTCTCCTCAGTGTGTTCCCATTTCCTTAGAAACAGTGTATTTGCTGGGAGAAAAGTGCATTACTGTGCGCTTTCACCGTTCAGCAAATACATGTGTAGAAGCACAGCGCTAGCAGAAACGACCGTTTCTCGACGTTTTTTAACTCAGGGAACAAGTTGCACACTTCTGAGATGCATTTTGGCAACTTTGTCAGAAATGAGTTTTTTGCCTACAGAGACATGCCTATTTGCGCAGTAGTACAGATTCTGAGTATGTAACTGGGCTTGATGAAATCAGCATTTCTCTTGCTTCCCTGTGCGTAGGGAAGCTCAGTTTTAGTCACAGTAGCTCCCACAAGTGTCTCCTCAGTGTGTTCCCATTTCCTTAGAAACAGTGTATTTGCTGGGAGAAAAGTGCATTACTGTGCGCTTTCACCGTTCAGCAAATACATGTGTAGAAGCACAGCGCTAGCAGAAACGACCGTTTCTCGACGTTTTCTAACTCAGGGAACAAGTGGCACACTTCTGAGATGCATTTGGGCAACTTTGTCAGAAATGAGTTTTTTGCCTAAAGAGACATGCCTATTTGCGCAGTAGTACAGATTCTGAGTATGTAACTGGGCTTGATGAAATCAGCATTTCTCTTGCTTCCCTGTGCGTAGGGAAGCTCAGTTTTAGTCACAGTAGCTCCCACAAGTGTCTCCTCAGTGTGTTCCCATTTCCTTAGAAACAGTGTATTTGCTGGGAGAAAAGTGCATTACTGTGCGCATTCACCGTTCAGCAAATACATGTGTAGAAGCACAGCGCTAGCAGAAACGACCGTTTCTCGACGTTTTCTAACTCAGGGAACAAGTTGCACACTTCTGAGATGCATTTGGGCAACTTTGTCAGAAATGAGTTTTTTGCCTACAGAGACATGCCTATTTGCGCAGTAGTACAGATTCTGAGTATGTAACTGGGCTTGATGAAATCAGCATTTCTCTTGCTTCCCTGTGCGTAGGGAAGCTCAGTTTTAGTCACAGTAGCTCCCACAAGTGTCTCCTCAGTGTGTTCCCATTTCCTTAGAAACAGTGTATTTGCTGGGAGAAAAGTGCATTACTGTGCGCTTTCACCGTTCAGCAAATACATGTGTAGAAGCACAGCGCTAGCAGAAACGAACGTTTCTCGACGTTTTCTAACTCAGGGAACAAGTTGCACACTTCTGAGATGCATTTGGGCAACTTTGTCAGAAATGAGTTTTTTGCCTACAGAGACATGCCTATTTGCGCAGTAGTACAGATTCTGAGTATGTAACTGGGCTTGATGAAATCAGCATTTCTCTTGCTTCCCTGTGCGTAGGGAAGCTCAGTTTTAGTCACAGTAGCTCCCACAAGTGTCTCCTCAGTGTGTTCCCATTTCCTTAGAAACAGTGTATTTGCTGGGAGAAAAGTGCATTACTGTGCGCTTTCACCGTTCAGCAAATACATGTGTAGAAGCACAGCGCTAGCAGAAACGAACGTTTCTCGAAGTTTTCTAACTCAGGGAACAAGTTGCACACTTCTGAGATGCATTTGGGCAACTTTGTCAGAAATGAGTTTTTTGCCTACAGAGACATGCCTATTTGCGCAGTAGTACAGATTCTGAGTATGTAACTGGGCTTGATGAAATCAGCATTTCTCTTGCTTCCCTGTGCGTAGGGAAGCTCAGTTTTAGTCACAGTAGCTCCCACAAGTGTCTCCTCAGTGTGTTCCCATTTCCTTAGAAACAGTGTATTTGCTGGGAGAAAAGTGCATTACTGTGCGCTTTCACCGTTCAGCAAATACATGTGTAGAAGCACAGCGCTAGCAGAAACGACCGTTTCTCGACGTTTTCTAACTCAGGGAACAAGTGGCACACTTCTGAGATGCATTTGGGCAACTTTGTCAGAAATGAGTTTTTTGCCTACAGAGACATGCCTATTTGCGCACTAGTACAGATTCTGAGTATGTAACTGGGCTTGATGAAATCAGCATTTCTCTTGCTTCCCTGTGCATAGGGAAGCTCAGTTTTAGTCCCAGTAGCTCCCACAAGTGTCTCCTCAGTGTGTTCCCATTTCCTTAGAAACAGTGTATTTGCTGGGAGAAAAGTGCATTACTGTGCGCTTTCACCGTTCAGCAAATACATGTGTAGAAGCACAGCGCTAGCAGAAACGAACGTTTCTCGACGTTTTCTAACTCAGGGAACAAGTTGCACACTTCTGAGATGCATTTGGGCAACTTTGTCAGAAATGAGTTTTTTGCCTACAGAGACATGCCTATTTGCGCACTAGTACAGATTCTGAGTATGTAACTGGGCTTGATGAAATCAGCATTTCTCTTGCTTCCCTGTGCATAGGGAAGCTCAGTTTTAGTCACAGTAGCTCCCACAAGTGTCTCCTCAGTGTGTTCCCATTTCCTTAGAAACAGTGTATTTGCTGGGAGAAAAGTGCATTACTGTGCGCTTTCACCGTTCAGCAAATACATGTGTAGAAGCACAGCGCTAGCAGGAACGAACGTTTCTCGACGTTTTCTAACTCAGGGAACAAGTTGCACACTTCTGAGATGCATTTGGGCAACTTTGTCAGAAATGAGTTTTTTGCCTACAGAGACATGCCTATTTGCGCAGTAGTACAGATTCTGAGTATGTAACTGGGCTTGATGAAATCAGCATTTCTCTTGCTTCCCTGTGCGTAGGGAAGCTCAGTTTTAGTCACAGTAGCTCCCACAAGTGTCTCCTCAGTGTGTTCCCATTTCCTTAGAAACAGTGTATTTGCTGGGAGAAAAGTGCATTACTGTGCGCTTTCACCGTTCAGCAAATACATGTGTAGAAGCACAGCGCTAGCAGAAACGAACGTTTCTCGACGTTTTCTAACTCAGGGAACAAGTTGCACACTTCTGAGATGCATTTGGGCAACTTTGTCAGAAATGAGTTTTTTGCCTAAAGAGACATCCCTATTTGCGCAGTAGTACAGAGTCTGAGTATGTAACTGGGCTTGATGAAATCAGCATTTCTCTTGCTTCCCTGTGCGTAGGGAAGCTCAGTTTTAGTCACAGTAGCTCCCACAAGTGTCTCCTCAGTGTGTTCCCATTTCCTTAGAAACTGTATTTGCTGGGAGAAAAGTGCATTACTGTGCGCTTTCACCGTTCAGCAAATACATGTGTAGAAGCACAGCGCTAGCAGAAACGAACGTTTCTCGACGTTTTCTAACTCAGGGAACAAGTTGCACACTTCTGAGATGCATTTGGGCAACTTTGTCAGAAATGAGTTTTTTGCCTACAGAGACATGCCTATTTGCGCAGTAGTACAGATTCTGAGTATGTAACTGGGCTTGATGAAATCAGCATTTCTCTTGCTTCCCTGTGCGTAGGGAAGCTCAGTTTTAGTCCCAGTAGCTCCCACAAGTGTCTCCTCAGTGTGTTCCCATTTCCTTAGAAACAGTGTATTTGCTGGGAGAAAAGTGCATTACTGTGCGCTTTCACCGTTCAGCAAATACATGTGTAGAAGCACAGCGCTAGCAGAAACGAACGTTTCTCGACGTTTTCTAACTCAGGGAACAAGTTGCACACTTCTGAGATGCATTTGGGCAACTTTGTCAGAAATGAGTTTTTTGCCTACAGAGACATGCCTATTTGCGCAGTAGTACAGATTCTGAGTATGTAACTGGGCTTGATGAAATCAGCATTTCTCTTGCTTCCCTGTGCGTAGGGAAGCTCAGTTTTAGTCACAGTAGCTCCCACAAGTGTCTCCTCAGTGTGTTCCCATTTCCTTAGAAACAGTGTATTTGCTGGGAGAAAAGTGCATTACTGTGCGCTTTCACCGTTCAGCAAATACATGTGTAGAAGCACAGCGCTAGCAGAAACGACCGTTTCTCGACGTTTTCTAACTCAGGGAACAAGTTGCACACTTCTGAGATGCATTTTGGCAACTTTGTCAGAAATGAGTTTTTTGCCTACAGAGACATGCCTATTTGCGCAGTAGTACAGATTCTGAGTATGTAACTGGGCTTGATGAAATCAGCATTTCTCTTGCTTCCCTGTGCGTAGGGAAGCTCAGTTTTAGTCACAGTAGCTCCCACAAGTGTCTCCTCAGTGTGTTCCCATTTCCTTAGAAACAGTGTATTTGCTGGGAGAAAAGTGCATTACTGTGCGCTTTCACCGTTCAGCAAATACATGTGTAGAAGCACAGCGCTAGCAGAAACGACCGTTTCTCGACGTTTTCTAACTCAGGGAACAAGTGGCACACTTCTGAGATGCATTTGGGCAACTTTGTCAGAAATGAGTTTTTTGCCTAAAGAGACATGCCTATTTGCGCAGTAGTACAGATTCTGAGTATGTAACTGGGCTTGATGAAATCAGCATTTCTCTTGCTTCCCTGTGCGTAGGGAAGCTCAGTTTTAGTCACAGTAGCTCCCACAAGTGTCTCCTCAGTGTGTTCCCATGTCCTTAGAAACAGTGTATTTGCTGGGAGAAAAGTGCATTACTGTGCGCATTCACCGTTCAGCAAATACATGTGTAGAAGCACAGCGCTAGCAGAAACGAACGTTTCTCGACGTTTTCTAACTCAGGGAACAAGTTGCACACTTCTGAGATGCATTTGGGCAACTTTGTCAGAAATGAGTTTTTTGCCTACAGAGACATGCCTATTTGCGCAGTAGTACAGATTCTGAGTATGTAACTGGGCTTGATGAAATCAGCATTTCTCTTGCTTCCCTGTGCGTAGGGAAGCTCAGTTTTAGTCACAGTAGCTCCCACAAGTGTCTCCTCAGTGTGTTCCCATTTCCTTAGAAACAGTGTATTTGCTGGGAGAAAAGTGCATTACTGTGCGCTTTCACCGTTCAGCAAATACATGTGTAGAAGCACAGCGCTAGCAGAAACGACCGTTTCTCGACGTTTTCTAACTCAGGGAACAAGTTGCACACTTCTGAGATGCATTTGGGCAACTTTGTCAGAAATGAGTTTTTTGCCTACAGAGACATGCCTATTTGCGCAGTAGTACAGATTCTGAGTATGTAACTGGGCTTGATGAAATCAGCATTTCTCTTGCTTCCCTGTGCGTAGGGAAGCTCAGTTTTAGTCACAGTAGCTCCCACAAGTGTCTCCTCAGTGTGTTCCCATTTCCTTAGAAACAGTGTATTTGCTGGGAGAAAAGTGCATTACTGTGCGCTTTCACCGTTCAGCAAATACATGTGTAGAAGCACAGCGCTAGCAGAAACGAACGTTTCTCGAAGTTTTCTAACTCAGGGAACAAGTTGCACACTTCTGAGATGCATTTGGGCAACTTTGTCAGAAATGAGTTTTTTGCCTACAGAGACATGCCTATTTGCGCAGTAGTACAGATTCTGAGTATGTAACTGGGCTTGATGAAATCAGCATTTCTCTTGCTTCCCTGTGCGTAGGGAAGCTCAGTTTTAGTCACAGTAGCTCCCACAAGTGTCTCCTCAGTGTGTTCCCATTTCCTTAGAAACAGTGTATTTGCTGGGAGAAAAGTGCATTACTGTGCGCTTTCACCGTTCAGCAAATACATGTGTAGAAGCACAGCGCTAGCAGAAACGACCGTTTCTCGACGTTTTCTAACTCAGGGAACAAGTGGCACACTTCTGAGATGCATTTGGGCAACTTTGTCAGAAATGAGTTTTTTGCCTACAGAGACATGCCTATTTGCGCACTAGTACAGATTCTGAGTATGTAACTGGGCTTGATGAAATCAGCATTTCTCTTGCTTCCCTGTGCATAGGGAAGCTCAGTTTTAGTCCCAGTAGCTCCCACAAGTGTCTCCTCAGTGTGTTCCCATTTCCTTAGAAACAGTGTATTTGCTGGGAGAAAAGTGCATTACTGTGCGCTTTCACCGTTCAGCAAATACATGTGTAGAAGCACAGCGCTAGCAGAAACGAACGTTTCTCGACGTTTTCTAACTCAGGGAACAAGTTGCACACTTCTGAGATGCATTTGGGCAACTTTGTCAGAAATGAGTTTTTTGCCTACAGAGACATGCCTATTTGCGCACTAGTACAGATTCTGAGTATGTAACTGGGCTTGATGAAATCAGCATTTCTCTTGCTTCCCTGTGCATAGGGAAGCTCAGTTTTAGTCACAGTAGCTCCCACAAGTGTCTCCTCAGTGTGTTCCCATTTCCTTAGAAACAGTGTATTTGCTGGGAGAAAAGTGCATTACTGTGCGCTTTCACCGTTCAGCAAATACATGTGTAGAAGCACAGCGCTAGCAGGAACGAACGTTTCTCGACGTTTTCTAACTCAGGGAACAAGTTGCACACTTCTGAGATGCATTTGGGCAACTTTGTCAGAAATGAGTTTTTTGCCTACAGAGACATGCCTATTTGCGCAGTAGTACAGATTCTGAGTATGTAACTGGGCTTGATGAAATCAGCATTTCTCTTGCTTCCCTGTGCGTAGGGAAGCTCAGTTTTAGTCACAGTAGCTCCCACAAGTGTCTCCTCAGTGTGTTCCCATTTCCTTAGAAACAGTGTATTTGCTGGGAGAAAAGTGCATTACTGTGCGCTTTCACCGTTCAGCAAATACATGTGTAGAAGCACAGCGCTAGCAGAAACGAACGTTTCTCGACGTTTTCTAACTCAGGGAACAAGTTGCACACTTCTGAGATGCATTTGGGCAACTTTGTCAGAAATGAGTTTTTTGCCTAAAGAGACATCCCTATTTGCGCAGTAGTACAGAGTCTGAGTATGTAACTGGGCTTGATGAAATCAGCATTTCTCTTGCTTCCCTGTGCGTAGGGAAGCTCAGTTTTAGTCACAGTAGCTCCCACAAGTGTCTCCTCAGTGTGTTCCCATTTCCTTAGAAACTGTATTTGCTGGGAGAAAAGTGCATTACTGTGCGCTTTCACCGTTCAGCAAATACATGTGTAGAAGCACAGCGCTAGCAGAAACGAACGTTTCTCGACGTTTTCTAACTCAGGGAACAAGTTGCACACTTCTGAGATGCATTTGGGCAACTTTGTCAGAAATGAGTTTTTTGCCTACAGAGACATGCCTATTTGCGCAGTAGTACAGATTCTGAGTATGTAACTGGGCTTGATGAAATCAGCATTTCTCTTGCTTCCCTGTGCGTAGGGAAGCTCAGTTTTAGTCCCAGTAGCTCCCACAAGTGTCTCCTCAGTGTGTTCCCATTTCCTTAGAAACAGTGTATTTGCTGGGAGAAAAGTGCATTACTGTGCGCTTTCACCGTTCAGCAAATACATGTGTAGAAGCACAGCGCTAGCAGAAACGAACGTTTCTCGACGTTTTCTAACTCAGGGAACAAGTTGCACACTTCTGAGATGCATTTGGGCAACTTTGTCAGAAATGAGTTTTTTGCCTACAGAGACATGCCTATTTGCGCAGTAGTACAGATTCTGAGTATGTAACTGGGCTTGATGAAATCAGCATTTCTCTTGCTTCCCTGTGCGTAGGGAAGCTCAGTTTTAGTCACAGTAGCTCCCACAAGTGTCTCCTCAGTGTGTTCCCATTTCCTTAGAAACAGTGTATTTGCTGGGAGAAAAGTGCATTACTGTGCGCTTTCACCGTTCAGCAAATACATGTGTAGAAGCACAGCGCTAGCAGAAACGACCGTTTCTCGACGTTTTCTAACTCAGGGAACAAGTTGCACACTTCTGAGATGCATTTTGGCAACTTTGTCAGAAATGAGTTTTTTGCCTACAGAGACATGCCTATTTGCGCAGTAGTACAGATTCTGAGTATGTAACTGGGCTTGATGAAATCAGCATTTCTCTTGCTTCCCTGTGCGTAGGGAAGCTCAGTTTTAGTCACAGTAGCTCCCACAAGTGTCTCCTCAGTGTGTTCCCATTTCCTTAGAAACAGTGTATTTGCTGGGAGAAAAGTGCATTACTGTGCGCTTTCACCGTTCAGCAAATACATGTGTAGAAGCACAGCGCTAGCAGAAACGACCGTTTCTCGACGTTTTCTAACTCAGGGAACAAGTGGCACACTTCTGAGATGCATTTGGGCAACTTTGTCAGAAATGAGTTTTTTGCCTAAAGAGACATGCCTATTTGCGCAGTAGTACAGATTCTGAGTATGTAACTGGGCTTGATGAAATCAGCATTTCTCTTGCTTCCCTGTGCGTAGGGAAGCTCAGTTTTAGTCACAGTAGCTCCCACAAGTGTCTCCTCAGTGTGTTCCCATGTCCTTAGAAACAGTGTATTTGCTGGGAGAAAAGTGCATTACTGTGCGCATTCACCGTTCAGCAAATACATGTGTAGAAGCACAGCGCTAGCAGAAACGAACGTTTCTCGACGTTTTCTAACTCAGGGAACAAGTTGCACACTTCTGAGATGCATTTGGGCAACTTTGTCAGAAATGAGTTTTTTGCCTACAGAGACATGCCTATTTGCGCAGTAGTACAGATTCTGAGTATGTAACTGGGCTTGATGAAATCAGCATTTCTCTTGCTTCCCTGTGCGTAGGGAAGCTCAGTTTTAGTCACAGTAGCTCCCACAAGTGTCTCCTCAGTGTGTTCCCATTTCCTTAGAAACAGTGTATTTGCTGGGAGAAAAGTGCATTACTGTGCGCTTTCACCGTTCAGCAAATACATGTGTAGAAGCACAGCGCTAGCAGAAACGACCGTTTCTCGACGTTTTCTAACTCAGGGAACAAGTTGCACACTTCTGAGATGCATTTGGGCAACTTTGTCAGAAATGAGTTTTTTGCCTACAGAGACATGCCTATTTGCGCAGTAGTACAGATTCTGAGTATGTAACTGGGCTTGATGAAATCAGCATTTCTCTTGCTTCCCTGTGCGTAGGGAAGCTCAGTTTTAGTCACAGTAGCTCCCACAAGTGTCTCCTCAGTGTGTTCCCATTTCCTTAGAAACAGTGTATTTGCTGGGAGAAAAGTGCATTACTGTGCGCTTTCACCGTTCAGCAAATACATGTGTAGAAGCACAGCGCTAGCAGAAACGAACGTTTCTCGACGTTTTCTAACTCAGGGAACAAGTTGCACACTTCTGAGATGCATTTGGGCAACTTTGTCAGAAATGAGTTTTTTGCCTACAGAGACATGCCTATTTGCGCAGTAGTACAGATTCTGAGTATGTAACTGGGCTTGATGAAATCAGCATTTCTCTTGCTTCCCTGTGCGTAGGGAAGCTCAGTTTTAGTCACAGTAGCTCCCACAAGTGTCTCCTCAGTGTGTTCCCATTTCCTTAGAAACAGTGTATTTGCTGGGAGAAAAGTGCATTACTGTGCGCTTTCACCGTTCAGCAAATACATGTGTAGAAGCACAGCGCTAGCAGAAACGACCGTTTCTCGACGTTTTCTAACTCAGGGAACAAGTGGCACACTTCTGAGATGCATTTGGGCAACTTTGTCAGAAATGAGTTTTTTGCCTACAGAGACATGCCTATTTGCGCACTAGTACAGATTCTGAGTATGTAACTGGGCTTGATGAAATCAGCATTTCTCTTGCTTCCCTGTGCATAGGGAAGCTCAGTTTTAGTCCCAGTAGCTCCCACAAGTGTCTCCTCAGTGTGTTCCCATTTCCTTAGAAACAGTGTATTTGCTGGGAGAAAAGTGCATTACTGTGCGCTTTCACCGTTCAGCAAATACATGTGTAGAAGCACAGCGCTAGCAGAAACGAACGTTTCTCGACGTTTTCTAACTCAGGGAACAAGTTGCACACTTCTGAGATGCATTTGGGCAACTTTGTCAGAAATGAGTTTTTTGCCTACAGAGACATGCCTATTTGCGCACTAGTACAGATTCTGAGTATGTAACTGGGCTTGATGAAATCAGCATTTCTCTTGCTTCCCTGTGCGTAGGGAAGCTCAGTTTTAGTCACAGTAGCTCCCACAAGTGTCTCCTCAGTGTGTTCCCATTTCCTTAGAAACAGTGTATTTGCTGGGAGAAAAGTGCATTACTGTGCGCTTTCACCGTTCAGCAAATACATGTGTAGAAGCACAGCGCTAGCAGGAACGAACGTTTCTCGACGTTTTCTAACTCAGGGAACAAGTTGCACACTTCTGAGATGCATTTGGGCAACTTTGTCAGAAATGAGTTTTTTGCCTACAGAGACATGCCTATTTGCGCAGTAGTACAGATTCTGAGTATGTAACTGGGCTTGATGAAATCAGCATTTCTCTTGCTTCCCTGTGCGTAGGGAAGCTCAGTTTTAGTCACAGTAGCTCCCACAAGTGTCTCCTCAGTGTGTTCCCATTTCCTTAGAAACAGTGTATTTGCTGGGAGAAAAGTGCATTACTGTGCGCTTTCACCGTTCAGCAAATACATGTGTAGAAGCACAGCGCTAGCAGAAACGAACGTTTCTCGACGTTTTCTAACTCAGGGAACAAGTTGCACACTTCTGAGATGCATTTGGGCAACTTTGTCAGAAATGAGTTTTTTGCCTAAAGAGTCATCCCTATTTGCGCAGTAGTACAGAGTCTGAGTATGTAACTGGGCTTGATGAAATCAGCATTTCTCTTGCTTCCCTGTGCGTAGGGAAGCTCAGTTTTAGTCACAGTAGCTCCCACAAGTGTCTCCTCAGTGTGTTCCCATTTCCTTAGAAACAGTGTATTTGCTGGGAGAAAAGTGCATTACTGTGCGCTTTCAACGTTCAGCAAATACATGTGTAGAAGCACAGCGCTAGCAGAAACGACCGTTCCTCGACGTTATCTAACTCAGGGAACAAGTTGCACACTTCTGAGATGCATTTGGACAACTTTGTCAGAAATGAGTTTTTTGCCTAAAGAGACATGCGTATTTGCGCAGTAGTACAGATTCTGAGTATGTAACTGGGCTTGATGAAATCAGCATTTCTCTTGCTTCCCTGTGCGTAGTGAAGCTCATTTTTAGTCACAGTAGCTCCCACAAGTGTCTCCTCAGTGTGTTCCCATTTCCTTAGGAACAGTGTATTTGCTGGGAGAAAAGTGCATTACTGTGCGCTTTCACCGTTCAGCAAATACATGTGTAGAAGCACAGCGCTAGCAGAAACGAACGTTTCTCGACGTTTTCTAACTCAGGGAACAAGTTGCACACTTCTGAGATGCATTTGGGCAACTTTGTCAGAAATGAGTTTTTTGCCTAAAGAGACATGCCTATTTGCGCAGTAGTACAGATTCTGAGTATGTAACTGGGCTTGATGAAATCAGCATTTCTCTTGCTTCCCTGTGCGTAGGGAAGCTCAGTTTTAGTCCCAGTAGCTCCCACAAGTGTCTCCTCAGTGTGTTCCCATTTCCTTAGAAAGAGTGTATTTGCTGGGAGAAAAGTGCATTACTGTGCGCTTTCACCGTTCAGCAAATACATGTGTAGAAGCACAGCGCTAGCAGAAACGACCGTTTCTCGACGTTTTCTAACTCAGGGAACAAGTTGCACACTTCTGAGATGCATTTGGGCAGCTTTGTCAGAAATGAGTTTTTTGCCTAAAGAGACATCCCTATTTGCGCAGTAGTACAGAGTCTGAGTATGTAACTGGGCTTGATGAAATCAGCATTTCTCTTGCTTCCCTGTGCGTAGGGAAGCTCAGTTTTAGTCACAGTAGCTCCCACAAGTGTCTCCTCAGTGTGTTCCCATTTCCTTAGAAACAGTGTATTTGCTGGGAGAAAAGTGCATTACTGTGCGCTTTCACCGTTCAGCAAATACATGTGTAGAAGCACAGCGCTAGCAGAAACGAACGTTTCTCGACGTTTTCTAACTCAGGGAACAAGTTGCACACTTCTGAGATGCATTTGGGCAACTTTGTCAGAAATGAGTTTTTTGCCTAAAGAGACATCCCTATTTGCGCAGTAGTACAGAGTCTGAGTATGTAACTGGGCTTGATGAAATCAGCATTTCTCTTGCTTCCCTGTGCGTAGGGAAGCTCAGTTTTAGTCACAGTAGCTCCCACAAGTGTCTCCTCAGTGTGTTCCCATTTCCTTAGAAACTGTATTTGCTGGGAGAAAAGTGCATTACTGTGCGCTTTCACCGTTCAGCAAATACATGTGTAGAAGCACAGCGCTAGCAGAAACGAACGTTTCTCGACGTTTTCTAACTCAGGGAACAAGTTGCACACTTCTGAGATGCATTTGGGCAACTTTGTCAGAAATGAGTTTTTTGCCTACAGAGACATGCCTATTTGCGCAGTAGTACAGATTCTGAGTATGTAACTGGGCTTGATGAAATCAGCATTTCTCTTGCTTCCCTGTGCGTAGGGAAGCTCAGTTTTAGTCACAGTAGCTCCCACAAGTGTCTCCTCAGTGTGTTCCCATTTCCTTAGAAACAGTGTATTTGCTGGGAGAAAAGTGCATTACTGTGCGCTCTCACCGTTCAGCAAATACATGTGTAGAAGCACAGCGCTAGCAGAAACGACCGTTTCTCGACGTTTTCTAACTCAGGGAACAAGTTGCACACTTCTGAGATGCATTTGGGCAACTTTGTCAGAAATGAGTTTTTTGCCTACAGAGACATGCCTATTTGCGCAGTAGTACAGATTCTGAGTATGTAACTGGGCTTGATGAAATCAGCATTTCTCTTGCTTCCCTGTGCGTAGGGAAGCTCATTTTTAGTCACAGTAGCTCCCACAAGTGTCTCCTCAGTGTGTTCCCATTTCCTTAGAAACAGTGTATTTGCTGGGAGAAAAGTGCATTACTGTGCGCTTTCACCGTTCAGCAAATACATGTGTAGAAGCACAGCGCTAGCAGAAATGAACGTTTCTCGACGTTTTCTAACTCAGGGAACAAGTTGCACACTTCTGAGATGCATTTGGGCAACTTTGTCAGAAATGAGTTTTTTGCCTAAAGAGACATGCCTATTTGCGCAGTAGTACAGATTCTGAGTATGTAACTGGGCTTGATGAAATCAGCATTTCTCTTGCTTCCCTGTGCGTAGGGAAGCTCAGTTTTAGTCACAGTAGCTCCCACAAGTGTCTCCTCAGTGTGTTCCCATTTCCTTAGAAACAGTGTATTTGCTGGGAGAAAAGTGCATTACTGTGCGCTTTCACCGTTCAGCAAATACATGTGTAGAAGCACAGCGCTAGCAGAAACGACCGTTTCTCGACGTTTTCTAACTCAGGGAACAAGTTGCACACTTCTGAGATGCATTTTGGCAACTTTGTCAGAAATGAGTTTTTTGCCTACAGAGACATGCCTATTTGCGCAGTAGTACAGATTCTGAGTATGTAACTGGGCTTGATGAAATCAGCATTTCTCTTGCTTCCCTGTGCGTAGGGAAGCTCAGTTTTAGTCACAGTAGCTCCCACAAGTGTCTCCTCAGTGTGTTCCCATTTCCTTAGAAACAGTGTATTTGCTGGGAGAAAAGTGCATTACTGTGCGCTTTCACCGTTCAGCAAATACATGTGTAGAAGCACAGCGCTAGCAGAAACGACCGTTTCTCGACGTTTTCTAACTCAGGGAACAAGTGGCACACTTCTGAGATGCATTTGGGCAACTTTGTCAGAAATGAGTTTTTTGCCTACAGAGACATGCCTATTTGCGCACTAGTACAGATTCTGAGTATGTAACTGGGCTTGATGAAATCAGCATTTCTCTTGCTTCCCTGTGCATAGGGAAGCTCAGTTTTAGTCCCAGTAGCTCCCACAAGTGTCTCCTCAGTGTGTTCCCATTTCCTTAGAAACAGTGTATTTGCTGGGAGAAAAGTGCATTACTGTGCGCTTTCACCGTTCAGCAAATACATGTGTAGAAGCACAGCGCTAGCAGAAACGAACGTTTCTCAACGTTTTCTAACTCAGGGAACAAGTTGCACACTTCTGAGATGCATTTGGGCAACTTTGTCAGAAATGAGTTTTTTGCCTACAGAGACATGCCTATTTGCGCAGTAGTACAGATTCTGAGTATGTAACTGGGCTTGATGAAATCAGCATTTCTCTTGCTTCCCTGTGCGTAGGGAAGCTCATTTTTAGTCACAGTAGCTCCCACAAGTGTCTCCTCAGTGTGTTCCCATTTCCTTAGGAACAGTGTATTTGCTGGGAGAAAAGTGCATTACTGTGCGCTCTCACCGTTCAGCAAATACATGTGTAGAAGCACAGCGCTAGCAGAAACGAACGTTTCTCGACGTTTTCTAACTCAGGGAACAAGTTGCACACTTCTGAGATGCATTTGGGCAACTTTGTCAGAAATGAGTTTTTTGCCTAAACAGACATGCCTATTTGCGCAGTAGTACAGATTCTGAGTATGTAACTGGGCTTGATGAAATCAGCATTTCTCTTGCTTCCCTGTGCGTAGGGAAGCTCAGTTTTAGTCACAGTAGCTCCCACAAGTGTCTCCTCAGTGTGTTCCCATTTCCTTAGAAACAGTGTATTTGCTGGGAGAAAAGTGCATTACTGTGCGCTTTCACCGTTCAGCAAATACATGTGTAGAAGCACAGCGCTAGCAGAAACGAACGTTTCTCGACGTTTTCTAACTCAGGGAACAAGTTGCACACTTCTGAGATGCCTTTGGGCAACTTTGTCAGAAATGAGTTTTTTGCCTAAAGAGACATCCCTATTTGCGCAGTAGTACAGAGTCTGAGTATGTAACTGGGCTTGATGAAATCAGCATTTCTCTTGCTTCCCTGTGCGTAGGGAAGCTCAGTTTTAGTCACAGTAGCTCCCACAAGTGTCTCCTCAGTGTGTTCCAATTTCCTTAGAAACTGTATTTGCTGGGAGAAAAGTGCATTACTGTGCGCTTTCACCGTTCAGCAAATACATGTGTAGAAGCACAGCGCTAGCAGAAACGAACGTTTCTCGACGTTTTCTAACTCAGGGAACAAGTTGCACACTTCTGAGATGCATTTGGGCAACTTTGTCAGAAATGAGTTTTTTGCCTAAAGAGACATGCCTATTTGCGCAGTAGTACAGATTCTGAGTATGTAACTGGGCTTGATGAAATCAGCATTTCTCTTGCTTCCCTGTGCGTAGGGAAGCTCAGTTTTAGTCACCGTAGCTCCCACAAGTGTCTCCTCAGTGTGTTCCCATTTCCTTAGAAACAGTGTATTTGCTGGGAGAAAAGTGCATTACTGTGCGCTTTCACCGTTCAGCAAATACATGTGTAGAAGCACAGCGCTAGCAGAAACGACCGTTTCTCGACGTTTTCTAACTCAGGGAACAAGTTGCACACTTCTGAGATGCATTTTGGCAACTTTGTCAGAAATGAGTTTTTTGCCTACAGAGACATGCCTATTTGCGCAGTAGTACAGATTCTGAGTATGTAACTGGGCTTGATGAAATCAGCATTTCTCTTGCTTCCCTGTGCGTAGGGAAGCTCAGTTTTAGTCACAGTAGCTCCCACAAGTGTCTCCTCAGTGTGTTCCCATTTCCTTAGAAACAGTGTATTTGCTGGGAGAAAAGTGCATTACTGTGCGCTTTCACCGTTCAGCAAATACATGTGTAGAAGCACAGCGCTAGCAGAAACGACCGTTTCTCGACGTTTTCTAACTCAGGGAACAAGTGGCACACTTCTGAGATGCATTTGGGCAACTTTGTCAGAAATGAGTTTTTTGCCTACAGAGACATGCCTATTTGCGCACTAGTACAGATTCTGAGTATGTAACTGGGCTTGATGAAATCAGCATTTCTCTTGCTTCCCTGTGCATAGGGAAGCTCAGTTTTAGTCCCAGTAGCTCCCACAAGTGTCTCCTCAGTGTGTTCCCATTTCCTTAGAAACAGTGTATTTGCTGGGAGAAAAGTGCATTACTGTGCGCTTTCACCGTTCAGCAAATACATGTGTAGAAGCACAGCGCTAGCAGAAACGAACGTTTCTCAACGTTTTCTAACTCAGGGAACAAGTTGCACACTTCTGAGATGCATTTGGGCAACTTTGTCAGAAATGAGTTTTTTGCCTACAGAGACATGCGTATTTGCGCAGTAGTACAGATTCTGAGTATGTAACTGGGCTTGATGAAATCAGCATTTCTCTTGCTTCCCTGTGCGTAGGGAAGCTCATTTTTAGTCACAGTAGCTCCCACAAGTGTCTCCTCAGTGTGTTCCCATTTCCTTAGGAACAGTGTATTTGCTGGGAGAAAAGTGCATTACTGTGCGCTCTCACCGTTCAGCAAATACATGTGTAGAAGCACAGCGCTAGCAGAAACGAACGTTTCTCGACGTTTTCTAACTCAGGGAACAAGTTGCACACTTCTGAGATGCATTTGGGCAACTTTGTCAGAAATGAGTTTTTTGCCTAAAGAGACATGCCTATTTGCGCAGTAGTACAGATTCTGAGTATGTAACTGGGCTTGATGAAATCAGCATTTCTCTTGCTTCCCTGTGCGTAGGGAAGCTCAGTTTTAGTCACAGTAGCTCCCACAAGTGTCTCCTCAGTGTGTTCCCATTTCCTTAGAAACAGTGTATTTGCTGGGAGAAAAGTGCATTACTGTGCGCTTTCACCGTTCAGCAAATACATGTGTAGAAGCACAGCGCTAGCAGAAACGAACGTTTCTCGACGTTTTCTAACTCAGGGAACAAGTTGCACACTTCTGAGATGCCTTTGGGCAACTTTGTCAGAAATGAGTTTTTTGCCTAAAGAGACATCCCTATTTGCGCAGTAGTACAGAGTCTGAGTATGTAACTGGGCTTGATGAAATCAGCATTTCTCTTGCTTCCCTGTGCGTAGGGAAGCTCAGTTTTAGTCACAGTAGCTCCCACAAGTGTCTCCTCAGTGTGTTCCAATTTCCTTAGAAACTGTATTTGCTGGGAGAAAAGTGCATTACTGTGCGCTTTCACCGTTCAGCAAATACATGTGTAGAAGCACAGCGCTAGCAGAAACGAACGTTTCTCGACGTTTTCTAACTCAGGGAACAAGTTGCACACTTCTGAGATGCATTTGGGCAACTTTGTCAGAAATGAGTTTTTTGCCTAAAGAGACATGCCTATTTGCGCAGTAGTACAGATTCTGAGTATGTAACTGGGCTTGATGAAATCAGCATTTCTCTTGCTTCCCTGTGCGTAGGGAAGCTCAGTTTTAGTCACCGTAGCTCCCACAAGTGTCTCCTCAGTGTGTTCCCATTTCCTTAGAAACAGTGTATTTGCTGGGAGAAAAGTGCATTACTGTGCGCTTTCACCGTTCAGCAAATACATGTGTAGAAGCACAGCGCTAGCAGAAACGACCGTTTCTCGACGTTTTCTAACTCAGGGAACAAGTTGCACACTTCTGAGATGCATTTTGGCAACTTTGTCAGAAATGAGTTTTTTGCCTACAGAGACATGCCTATTTGCGCAGTAGTACAGATTCTGAGTATGTAACTGGGCTTGATGAAATCAGCATTTCTCTTGCTTCCCTGTGCGTAGGGAAGCTCAGTTTTAGTCACAGTAGCTCCCACAAGTGTCTCCTCAGTGTGTTCCCATTTCCTTAGAAACAGTGTATTTGCTGGGAGAAAAGTGCATTACTGTGCGCTTTCACCGTTCAGCAAATACATGTGTAGAAGCACAGCGCTAGCAGAAACGACCGTTTCTCGACGTTTTCTAACTCAGGGAACAAGTGGCACACTTCTGAGATGCATTTGGGCAACTTTGTCAGAAATGAGTTTTTTGCCTACAGAGACATGCCTATTTGCGCACTAGTACAGATTCTGAGTATGTAACTGGGCTTGATGAAATCAGCATTTCTCTTGCTTCCCTGTGCATAGGGAAGCTCAGTTTTAGTCCCAGTAGCTCCCACAAGTGTCTCCTCAGTGTGTTCCCATTTCCTTAGAAACAGTGTATTTGCTGGGAGAAAAGTGCATTACTGTGCGCTTTCACCGTTCAGCAAATACATGTGTAGAAGCACAGCGCTAGCAGAAACGAACGTTTCTCAACGTTTTCTAACTCAGGGAACAAGTTGCACACTTCTGAGATGCATTTGGGCAACTTTGTCAGAAATGAGTTTTTTGCCTACAGAGACATGCCTATTTGCGCAGTAGTACAGATTCTGAGTATGTAACTGGGCTTGATGAAATCAGCATTTCTCTTGCTTCCCTGTGCGTAGGGAAGCTCATTTTTAGTCACAGTAGCTCCCACAAGTGTCTCCTCAGTGTGTTCCCATTTCCTTAGGAACAGTGTATTTGCTGGGAGAAAAGTGCATTACTGTGCGCTCTCACCGTTCAGCAAATACATGTGTAGAAGCACAGCGCTAGCAGAAACGACCGTTTCTCGACGTTTTCTAACTCAGGGAACAAGTTGCACACTTCTGAGATGCATTTGGGCAACTTTGTCAGAAATGAGTTTTTTGCCTAAAGAGACATGCCTATTTGCGCAGTAGTACAGATTCTGAGTATGTAACTGGGCTTGATGAAATCAGCATTTCTCTTGCTTCCCTGTGCGTAGGGAAGCTCAGTTTTAGTCACAGTAGCTCCCACAAGTGTCTCCTCAGTGTGTTCCCATTTCCTTAGAAACAGTGTATTTGCTGGGAGAAAAGTGCATTACTGTGCGCTTTCACCGTTCAGCAAATACATGTGTAGAAGCACAGCGCTAGCAGAAACGAACGTTTCTCGACGTTTTCTAACTCAGGGAACAAGTTGCACACTTCTGAGATGCCTTTGGGCAACTTTGTCAGAAATGAGTTTTTTGCCTAAAGAGACATCCCTATTTGCGCAGTAGTACAGAGTCTGAGTATGTAACTGGGCTTGATGAAATCAGCATTTCTCTTGCTTCCCTGTGCATAGGGAAGCTCAGTTTTAGTCACAGTAGCTCCCACAAGTGTCTCCTCAGTGTGTTCCAATTTCCTTAGAAACTGTATTTGCTGGGAGAAAAGTGCATTACTGTGCGCTTTCACCGTTCAGCAAATACATGTGTAGAAGCACAGCGCTAGCAGAAACGAACGTTTCTCGACGTTTTCTAACTCAGGGAACAAGTTGCACACTTCTGAGATGCATTTGGGCAACTTTGTCAGAAATGAGTTTTTTGCCTAAAGAGACATGCCTATTTGCGCAGTAGTACAGATTCTGAGTATGTAACTGGGCTTGATGAAATCAGCATTTCTCTTGCTTCCCTGTGCGTAGGGAAGCTCAGTTTTAGTCACAGTAGCTCCCACAAGTGTCTCCTCAGTGTGTTCCCATTTCCTTAGAAACAGTGTATTTGCTGGGAGAAAAGTGCATTACTGTGCGCTCTCACCGTTCAGCAAATACATGTGTAGAAGCACAGCGCTAGCAGAAACGACCGTTTCTCGACGTTTTCTAACTCAGGGAACAAGTTGCACACTTCTGAGATGCATTTTGGCAACTTTGTCAGAAATGAGTTTTTTGCCTACAGAGACATGCCTATTTGCGCAGTAGTACAGATTCTGAGTATGTAACTGGGCTTGATGAAATCAGCATTTCTCTTGCTTTCCTGTGCGTAGGGAAGCTCAGTTTTAGTCACAGTAGCTCCCACAAGTGTCTCCTCAGTGTGTTCCCATTTCCTTAGAAACAGTGTATTTGCTGGGAGAAAAGTGCATTACTGTGCGCTTTCACCGTTCAGCAAATACATGTGTAGAAGCACAGCGCTAGCAGAAACGACCGTTTCTCGACGTTTTCTAACTCAGGGAACAAGTGGCACACTTCTGAGTTGCATTTGGGCAACTTTGTCAGAAATGAGTTTTTTGCCTACAGAGACATGCCTATTTGCGCACTAGTACAGATTCTGAGTATGTAACTGGGCTTGATGAATTCAGCATTTCTCTTGCTTCCCTGTGCATAGGGAAGCTCAGTTTTAGTCCCAGTAGCTCCCACAAGTGTCTCCTCAGTGTGTTCCCATTTCCTTAGAAACAGTGTATTTGCTGGGAGAAAAGTGCATTACTGTGCGCTTTCACCGTTCAGCAAATACATGTGTAGAAGCACAGCGCTAGCAGAAACGAACGTTTCTCGACGTTTTCTAACTCAGGGAACAAGTTGCACACTTCTGAGATGCATTTGGGCAACTTTGTCAGAAATGAGTTTTTTGCCTACAGAGACATGCCTATTTGCGCTCTAGTACAGATTCTGAGTATGTAACTGGGCTTGATGAAATCAGCATTTCTCTTGCTTCCCTGTGCGTAGGGAAGCTCAGTTTTAGTCACAGTAGCTCCCACAAGTGTCTCCTCAGTGTGTTCCCATTTCCTTAGAAACAGTGTATTTGCTGGGAGAAAAGTGCATTACTGTGCGCTTTCACCGTTCAGCAAATACATGTGTAGAAGCACAGCGCTAGCAGGAACGAACGTTTCTCGACGTTTTCTAACTCAGGGAACAAGTTGCACACTTCTGAGATGCATTTGGGCAACTTTGTCAGAAATGAGTTTTTTGCCTAAAGAGACATGCCTATTTGCGCAGTAGTACAGATTCTGAGTATGTAACTGGGCTTGATGAAATCAGCATTTCTCTTGCTTCCCTGTGCGTAGGGAAGCTCAGTTTTAGTCACAGTAGCTCCCACAAGTGTCTCCTCAGTGTGTTCCCATTTCCTTAGAAACAGTGTATTTGCTGGGAGAAAAGTGCATTACTGTGCGCTTTCACCGTTCAGCAAATACATGTGTAGAAGCACAGCGCTAGCAGAAACGACCGTTTCTCGACGTTTTCTAACTCAGGGAACAAGTGGCACACTTCTGAGATGCATTTGGGCAACTTTGTCAGAAATGAGTTTTTTGCCTACAGAGACATGCCTATTTGCGCACTAGTACAGATTCTGAGTATGTAACTGGGCTTGATGAAATCAGCATTTCTCTTGCTTCCCTGTGCATAGGGAAGCTCAGTTTTAGTCCCAGTAGCTCCCACAAGTGTCTCCTCAGTGTGTTCCCATTTCCTTAGAAACAGTGTATTTGCTGGGAGAAAAGTGCATTACTGTGCGCTTTCACCGTTCAGCAAATACATGTGTAGAAGCACAGCGCTAGCAGAAACGAACGTTTCTCGATGTTTTCTAACTCAGGGAACAAGTTGCACACTTCTGAGATGCATTTGGGCAACTTTGTCAGAAATGAGTTTTTTGCCTAAAGAGACATCCCTATTTGCGCAGTAGTACAGAGTCTGAGTATGTAACTGGGCTTGATGAAATCAGCATTTCTCTTGCTTCCCTGTGCGTAGGGAAGCTCAGTTTTAGTCACAGTAGCTCCCACAAGTGTCTCCTCAGTGTGTTCCCATTTCCTTAGAAACTGTATTTGCTGGGAGAAAAGTGCATTACTGTGCGCTTTCACCGTTCAGCAAATACATGTGTAGAAGCACAGCGCTAGCAGAAACGAACGTTTCTCGACGTTTTCTAACTCAGGGAACAAGTTGCACACTTCTGAGATGCATTTGGGCAACTTTGTCAGAAATGAGTTTTTTGCCTACAGAGACATGCCTATTTGCGCAGTAGTACAGATTCTGAGTATGTAACTGGGCTTGATGAAATCAGCATTTCTCTTGCTTCCCTGTGCGTAGGGAAGCTCAGTTTTAGTCACAGTAGCTCCCACAAGTGTCTCCTCAGTGTGTTCCCATTTCCTTAGAAACAGTGTATTTGCTGGGAAAAAAGTGCATTACTGTGCGCTCTCACCGTTCAGCAAATACATGTGTAGAAGCACAGCGCTAGCAGAAACGACCGTTTCTCGACGTTTTCTAACTCAGGGAACAAGTTGCACTCTTCTGAGATGCATTTGGGCAACTTTGTCAGAAATGAGTTTTTTGCCTACAGAGACATGCCTATTTGCGCACTAGTACAGATTCTGAGTATGTAACTGGGCTTGATGAAATCAGCATTTCTCTTGCTTCCCTGTGCATAGGGAAGCTCAGTTTTAGTCCCAGTAGCTCCCACAAGTGTCTCCTCAGTGTGTTCCCATTTCCTTAGAAACAGTGTATTTGCTGGGAGAAAAGTGCATTACTGTGCGCTTTCACCGTTCAGCAAATACATGTGTAGAAGCACAGCGCTAGCAGAAACGAACGTTTCTCGACGTTTTCTAACTCAGGGAACAAGTTGCACACTTCTGAGATGCATTTGGGCAACTTTGTCAGAAATGAGTTTTTTGCCTACAGAGACATGCCTATTTGCGCAGTAGTACAGATTCTGAGTATGTAACTGGGCTTGATGAAATCAGCATTTCTCTTGCTTCCCTGTGCGTAGGGAAGCTCAGTTTTAGTCACAGTAGCTCCCACAAGTGTCTCCTCAGTGTGTTCCCATTTCCTTAGAAACAGTGTATTTGCTGGGAGAAAAGTGCATTACTGTGCGCTTTCACCGTTCAGCAAATACATGTGTAGAAGCACAGCGCTAGCAGAAACGACCGTTTCTCGACGTTTTCTAACTCAGGGAACAAGTGGCACACTTCTGAGATGCATTTGGGCAACTTTGTCAGAAATGAGTTTTTTGCCTACAGAGACATGCCTATTTGCGCACTAGTACAGATTCTGAGTATGTAACTGGGCTTGATGAAATCAGCATTTCTCTTGCTTCCCTGTGCATAGGGAAGCTCAGTTTTAGTCCCAGTAGCTCCCACAAGTGTCTCCTCAGTGTGTTCCCATTTCCTTAGAAACAGTGTATTTGCTGGGAGAAAAGTGCATTACTGTGCGCTTTCACCGTTCAGCAAATACATGTGTAGAAGCACAGCGCTAGCAGAAACGAACGTTTCTCGACGTTTTCTAACTCAGGGAACAAGTTGCACACTTCTGAGATGCATTTGGGCAACTTTGTCAGAAATGAGTTTTTTGCCTACAGAGACATGCCTATTTGCGCACTAGTACAGATTCTGAGTATGTAACTGGGCTTGATGAAATCAGCATTTCTCTTGCTTCCCTGTGCGTAGGGAAGCTCAGTTTTAGTCACAGTAGCTCCCACAAGTGTCTCCTCAGTGTGTTCCCATTTCCTTAGAAACAGTGTATTTGCTGGGAGAAAAGTGCATTACTGTGCGCTTTCACCGTTCAGCAAATACATGTGTAGAAGCACAGCGCTAGCAGGAACGAACGTTTCTCGACGTTTTCTAACTCAGGGAACAAGTTGCACACTTCTGAGATGCATTTGGGCAACTTTGTCAGAAATGAGTTTTTTGCCTACAGAGACATGCCTATTTGCGCAGTAGTACAGATTCTGAGTATGTAACTGGGCTTGATGAAATCAGCATTTCTCTTGCTTCCCTGTGCGTAGGGAAGCTCAGTTTTAGTCACAGTAGCTCCCACAAGTGTCTCCTCAGTGTGTTCCCATTTCCTTAGAAACAGTGTATTTGCTGGGAGAAAAGTGCATTACTGTGCGCTTTCACCGTTCAGCAAATACATGTGTAGAAGCACAGCGCTAGCAGAGATGAACGTTTCTCGACGTTTTCTAACTCAGGGAACAAGTTGCACACTTCTGAGATGCATTTGGGCAACTTTGTCAGAAATGAGTTTTTTGCCTAAAGAGACATGCCTATTTGCGCAGTAGTACAGATTCTGAGTATGTAACTGGGCTTGATGAAATCAGCATTTCTCTTGCTTCCCTGTGCGTAGGGAAGCTCAGTTTTAGTCACAGTAGCTCCCACAAGTGTCTCCTCAGTGTGTTCCCATTTCCTTAGAAACAGTGTATTTGCTGGGAGAAAAGTGCATTACTGTGCGCTTTCACCGTTCAGCAAATACATGTGTAGAAGCACAGCGCTAGCAGAAACGACCGTTTCTCGACGTTTTCTAACTCAGGGAACAAGTTGCACACTTCTGAGATGCATTTTGGCAACTTTGTCAGAAATGAGTTTTTTGCCTACAGAGACATGCCTATTTGCGCAGTAGTACAGATTCTGAGTATGTAACTGGGCTTGATGAAATCAGCATTTCTCTTGCTTCCCTGTGCGTAGGGAAGCTCAGTTTTAGTCACAGTAGCTCCCACAAGTGTCTCCTCAGTGTGTTCCCATTTCCTTAGAAACAGTGTATTTGCTGGGAGAAAAGTGCATTACTGTGCGCTTTCACCGTTCAGCAAATACATGTGTAGAAGCACAGCGCTAGCAGAAACGACCGTTTCTCGACGTTTTCTAACTCAGGGAACAAGTGGCACACTTCTGAGATGCATTTGGGCAACTTTGTCAGAAATGAGTTTTTTGCCTACAGAGACATGCCTATTTGCGCACTAGTACAGATTCTGAGTATGTAACTGGGCTTGATGAAATCAGCATTTCTCTTGCTTCCCTGTGCATAGGGAAGCTCAGTTTTAGTCCCAGTAGCTCCCACAAGTGTCTCCTCAGTGTGTTCCCATTTCCTTAGAAACAGTGTATTTGCTGGGAGAAAAGTGCATTACTGTGCGCTTTCACCGTTCAGCAAATACATGTGTAGAAGCACAGCGCTAGCAGAAACGAACGTTTCTCAACGTTTTCTAACTCAGGGAACAAGTTGCACACTTCTGAGATGCATTTGGGCAACTTTGTCAGAAATGAGTTTTTTGCCTACAGAGACATGCCTATTTGCGCAGTAGTACAGATTCTGAGTATGTAACTGGGCTTGATGAAATCAGCATTTCTCTTGCTTCCCTGTGCGTAGGGAAGCTCATTTTTAGTCACAGTAGCTCCCACAAGTGTCTCCTCTGTGTGTTCCCATTTCCTTAGGAACAGTGTATTTGCTGGGAGAAAAGTGCATTACTGTGCGCTCTCACCGTTCAGCAAATACATGTGTAGAAGCACAGCGCTAGCAGAAACGAACGTTTCTCGACGTTTTCTAACTCAGGGAACAAGTTGCACACTTCTGAGATGCATTTGGGCAACTTTGTCAGAAATGAGTTTTTTGCCTAAAGAGACATGCCTATTTGCGCAGTAGTACAGATTCTGAGTATGTAACTGGGCTTGATGAAATCAGCATTTCTCTTGCTTCCCTGTGCGTAGGGAAGCTCAGTTTTAGTCACAGTAGCTCCCACAAGTGTCTCCTCAGTGTGTTCCCATTTCCTTAGAAACAGTGTATTTGCTGGGAGAAAAGTGCATTACTGTGCGCTTTCACCGTTCAGCAAATACATGTGTAGAAGCACAGCGCTAGCAGAAACGAACGTTTCTCGACGTTTTCTAACTCAGGGAACAAGTTGCACACTTCTGAGATGCCTTTGGGCAACTTTGTCAGAAATGAGTTTTTTGCCTAAAGAGACATCCCTATTTGCGCAGTAGTACAGAGTCTGAGTATGTAACTGGGCTTGATGAAATCAGCATTTCTCTTGCTTCCCTGTGCGTAGGGAAGCTCAGTTTTAGTCACAGTAGCTCCCACAAGTGTCTCCTCAGTGTGTTCCAATTTCCTTAGAAACTGTATTTGCTGGGAGAAAAGTGCATTACTGTGCGCTTTCACCGTTCAGCAAATACATGTGTAGAAGCACAGCGCTAGCAGAAACGAACGTTTCTCGACGTTTTCTAACTCAGGGAACAAGTTGCACACTTCTGAGATGCATTTGGGCAACTTTGTCAGAAATGAGTTTTTTGCCTAAAGAGACATGCCTATTTGCGCAGTAGTACAGATTCTGAGTATGTAACTGGGCTTGATGAAATCAGCATTTCTCTTGCTTCCCTGTGCGTAGGGAAGCTCAGTTTTAGTCACAGTAGCTCCCACAAGTGTCTCCTCAGTGTGTTCCCATTTCCTTAGAAACAGTGTATTTGCTGGGAGAAAAGTGCATTACTGTGCACTCTCACCGTTCAGCAAATACATGTGTAGAAGCACAGCGCTAGCAGAAACGACCGTTTCTCGACGTTTTCTAACTCAGGGAACAAGTTGCACACTTCTGAGATGCATTTTGGCAACTTTGTCAGAAATGAGTTTTTTGCCTACAGAGACATGCCTATTTGCGCAGTAGTACAGATTCTGAGTATGTAACTGGGCTTGATGAAATCAGCATTTCTCTTGCTTTCCTGTGCGTAGGGAAGCTCAGTTTTAGTCACAGTAGCTCCCACAAGTGTCTCCTCAGTGTGTTCCCATTTCCTTAGAAACAGTGTATTTGCTGGGAGAAAAGTGCATTACTGTGCGCTTTCACCGTTCAGCAAATACATGTGTAGAAGCACAGCGCTAGCAGAAACGACCGTTTCTCGACGTTTTCTAACTCAGGGAACAAGTGGCACACTTCTGAGATGCATTTGGGCAACTTTGTCAGAAATGAGTTTTTTGCCTACAGAGACATGCCTATTTGCGCACTAGTACAGATTCTGAGTATGTAACTGGGCTTGATGAAATCAGCATTTCTCTTGCTTCCCTGTGCATAGGGAAGCTCAGTTTTAGTCCCAGTAGCTCCCACAAGTGTCTCCTCAGTGTGTTCCCATTTCCTTAGAAACAGTGTATTTGCTGGGAGAAAAGTGCATTACTGTGCGCTTTCACCGTTCAGCAAATACATGTGTAGAAGCACAGCGCTAGCAGAAACGAACGTTTCTCGACGTTTTCTAACTCAGGGAACAAGTTGCACACTTCTGAGATGCATTTGGGCAACTTTGTCAGAAATGAGTTTTTTGCCTACAGAGACATGCCTATTTGCGCTCTAGTACAGATTCTGAGTATGTAACTGGGCTTGATGAAATCAGCATTTCTCTTGCTTCCCTGTGCGTAGGGAAGCTCAGTTTTAGTCACAGTAGCTCCCACAAGTGTCTCCTCAGTGTGTTCCCATTTCCTTAGAAACAGTGTATTTGCTGGGAGAAAAGTGCATTACTGTGCACTTTCACCGTTCAGCAAATACATGTGTAGAAGCACAGCGCTAGCAGGAACGAACGTTTCTCGACGTTTTCTAACTCAGGGAACAAGTTGCACACTTCTGAGATGCATTTGGGCAACTTTGTCAGAAATGAGTTTTTTGCCTAAAGAGACATGCCTATTTGCGCAGTAGTACAGATTCTGAGTATGTAACTGGGCTTGATGAAATCAGCATTTCTCTTGCTTCCCTGTGCGTAGGGAAGCTCAGTTTTAGTCACAGTAGCTCCCACAAGTGTCTCCTCAGTGTGTTCCCATTTCCTTAGAAACAGTGTATTTGCTGGGAGAAAAGTGCATTACTGTGCGCTTTCACCGTTCAGCAAATACATGTGTAGAAGCACAGCGCTAGCAGAAACGACCGTTTCTCGACGTTTTCTAACTCAGGGAACAAGTGGCACACTTCTGAGATGCATTTGGGCAACTTTGTCAGAAATGAGTTTTTTGCCTACAGAGACATGCCTATTTGCGCACTAGTACAGATTCTGAGTATGTAACTGGGCTTGATGAAATCAGCATTTCTCTTGCTTCCCTGTGCATAGGGAAGCTCAGTTTTAGTCCCAGTAGCTCCCACAAGTGTCTCCTCAGTGTGTTCCCATTTCCTTAGAAACAGTGTATTTGCTGGGAGAAAAGTGCATTACTGTGCGCTTTCACCGTTCAGCAAATACATGTGTAGAAGCACAGCGCTAGCAGAAACGAACGTTTCTCGACGTTTTCTAACTCAGGGAACAAGTTGCACACTTCTGAGATGCATTTGGGCAACTTTGTCAGAAATGAGTTTTTTGCCTAAAGAGACATCCCTATTTGCGCAGTAGTACAGAGTCTGAGTATGTAACTGGGCTTGATGAAATCAGCATTTCTCTTGCTTCCCTGTGCGTAGGGAAGCTCAGTTTTAGTCACAGTAGCTCCCACAAGTGTCTCCTCAGTGTGTTCCCATTTCCTTAGAAACTGTATTTGCTGGGAGAAAAGGGCATTACTGTGCGCTTTCACCGTTCAGCAAATACATGTGTAGAAGCACAGCGCTAGCAGAAACGAACGTTTCTCGACGTTTTCTAACTCAGGGAACAAGTTGCACACTTCTGAGATGCATTTGGGCAACTTTGTCAGAAATGAGTTTTTTGCCTACAGAGACATGCCTATTTGCGCAGTAGTACAGATTCTGAGTATGTAACTGGGCTTGATGAAATCAGCATTTCTCTTGCTTCCCTGTGCGTAGGGAAGCTCAGTTTTAGTCACAGTAGCTCCCACAAGTGTCTCCTCAGTGTGTTCCCATTTCCTTAGAAACAGTGTATTTGCTGGGAAAAAAGTGCATTACTGTGCGCTCTCACCGTTCAGCAAATACATGTGTAGAAGCACAGCGCTAGCAGAAACGACCGTTTCTCGACGTTTTCTAACTCAGGGAACAAGTTGCACTCTTCTGAGATGCATTTGGGCAACTTTGTCAGAAATGAGTTTTTTGCCTACAGAGACATGCCTATTTGCGCACTAGTACAGATTCTGAGTATGTAACTGGGCTTGATGAAATCAGCATTTCTCTTGCTTCCCTGTGCATAGGGAAGCTCAGTTTTAGTCCCAGTAGCTCCCACAAGTGTCTCCTCAGTGTGTTCCCATTTCCTTAGAAACAGTGTATTTGCTGGGAGAAAAGTGCATTACTGTGCGCTTTCACCGTTCAGCAAATACATGTGTAGAAGCACAGCGCTAGCAGAAACGAACGTTTCTCGACGTTTTCTAACTCAGGGAACAAGTTGCACACTTCTGAGATGCATTTGGGCAACTTTGTCAGAAATGAGTTTTTTGCCTACAGAGACATGCCTATTTGCGCAGTAGTACAGATTCTGAGTATGTAACTGGGCTTGATGAAATCAGCATTTCTCTTGCTTCCCTGTGCGTAGGGAAGCTCAGTTTTAGTCACAGTAGCTCCCACAAGTGTCTCCTCAGTGTGTTCCCATTTCCTTAGAAACAGTGTATTTGCTGGGAGAAAAGTGCATTACTGTGCGCTTTCACCGTTCAGCAAATACATGTGTAGAAGCACAGCGCTAGCAGAAACGAACGTTTCTCGACGTTTTCTAACTCAGGGAACAAGTTGCACACTTCTGAGATGCATTTGGGCAACTTTGTCAGAAATGAGTTTTTTGCCTAAAGAGACATGCCTATTTGCGCAGTAGTACAGATTCTGAGTATGTAACTGGGCTTGATGAAATCAGCATTTCTCTTGCTTCCCTGTGCGTAGGGAAGCTCAGTTTTAGTCACAGTAGCTCCCACAAGTGTCTCCTCAGTGTGTTCCCATTTCCTTAGAAACAGTGTATTTGCTGGGAGAAAAGTGCATTACTGTGCGCTTTCACTGTTCAGCAAATACATGTGTAGAAGCACAGCGCTAGCAGAAACGACCGTTTCTCGACGTTTTCTAACTCAGGGAACAAGTGGCACACTTCTGAGATGCATTTGGGCAACTTTGTCAGAAATGAGTTTTTTGCCTACAGAGACATGCCTATTTGCGCACTAGTACAGATTCTGAGTATGTAACTGGGCTTGATGAAATCAGCATTTCTCTTGCTTCCCTGTGCATAGGGAAGCTCAGTTTTAGTCCCAGTAGCTCCCACAAGTGTCTCCTCAGTGTGTTCCCATTTCCTTAGAAACAGTGTATTTGCTGGGAGAAAAGTGCATTACTGTGCGCTTTCACCGTTCAGCAAATACATGTGTAGAAGCACAGCGCTAGCAGGAACGAACGTTTGTCGACGTTTTCTAACTCAGGGAACAAGTTGCACACTTCTGAGATGCATTTGGGCAACTTTGTCAGAAATGAGTTTTTTGCCTAAAGAGACATGCCTATTTGCGCAGTAGTACAGATTCTGAGTATGTAACTGGGCTTGATGAAATCAGCATTTCTCTTGCTTCCCTGTGCGTAGGGAAGCTCAGTTTTAGTCACAGTAGCTCCCACAAGTGTCTCCTCAGTGTGTTCCCATTTCCTTAGAAACAGTGTATTTGCTGGGAGAAAAGTGCATTACTGTGCGCTTTCACCGTTCAGCAAATACATGTGTAGAAGCACAGCGCTAGCAGAAACGACCGTTTCTCGACGTTTTCTAACTCAGGGAACAAGTGGCACACTTCTGAGATGCATTTGGGCAACTTTGTCAGAAATGAGTTTTTTGCCTACAGAGACATGCCTATTTGCGCACTAGTACAGATTCTGAGTATGTAACTGGGCTTGATGAAATCAGCATTTCTCTTGCTTCCCTGTGCATAGGGAAGCTCAGTTTTAGTCCCAGTAGCTCCCACAAGTGTCTCCTCAGTGTGTTCCCATTTCCTTAGAAACAGTGTATTTGCTGGGAGAAAAGTGCATTACTGTGCGCTTTCACCGTTCAGCAAATACATGTGTAGAAGCACAGCGCTAGCAGAAACGAACGTTTCTCGACGTTTTCTAACTCAGGGAACAAGTTGCACACTTCTGAGATGCATTTGGGCAACTTTGTCAGAAATGAGTTTTTTGCCTAAAGAGACATCCCTATTTGCGCAGTAGTACAGAGTCTGAGTATGTAACTGGGCTTGATGAAATCAGCATTTCTCTTGCTTCCCTGTGCGTAGGGAAGCTCAGTTTTAGTCACAGTAGCTCCCACAAGTGTCTCCTCAGTGTGTTCCCATTTCCTTAGAAACTGTATTTGCTGGGAGAAAAGTGCATTACTGTGCGCTTTCACCGTTCAGCAAATACATGTGTAGAAGCACAGCGCTAGCAGAAACGAACGTTTCTCGACGTTTTCTAACTCAGGGAACAAGTTGCACACTTCTGAGATGCATTTGGGCAACTTTGTCAGAAATGAGTTTTTTGCCTACAGAGACATGCCTATTTGCGCAGTAGTACAGATTCTGAGTATGTAACTGAGCTTGATGAAATCAGCATTTCTCTTGCTTCCCTGTGCATAGGGAAGCTCAGTTTTAGTCCCAGTAGCTCCCACAAGTGTCTCCTCAGTGTGTTCCCATTTCCTTAGAAACAGTGTATTTGCTGGGAGAAAAGTGCATTACTGTGCGCTTTCACCGTTCAGCAAATACATGTGTAGAAGCACAGCGCTAGCAGAAACGAACGTTTCTCGACGTTTTCTAACTCAGGGAACAAGTTGCACACTTCTGAGATGCATTTGGGCAACTTTGTCAGAAATGAGTTTTTTGCCTAAAGAGACATCCCTATTTGCGCAGTAGTACAGAGTCTGAGTATGTAACTGGGCTTGATGAAATCAGCATTTCTCTTGCTTCCCTGTGCGTAGGGAAGCTCAGTTTTAGTCACAGTAGCTCCCACAAGTGTCTCCTCAGTGTGTTCCCATTTCCTTAGAAACTGTATTTGCTGGGAGAAAAGTGCATTACTGTGCGCTTTCACCGTTCAGCAAATACATGTGTAGAAGCACAGCGCTAGCAGAAACGAACGTTTCTCGACGTTTTCTAACTCAGGGAACAAGTTGCACACTTCTGAGATGCATTTGGGCAACTTTGTCAGAAATGAGTTTTTTGCCTACAGAGACATGCCTATTTGCGCAGTAGTACAGATTCTGAGTATGTAACTGGGCTTGATGAAATCAGCATTTCTCTTGCTTCCCTGTGCGTAGGGAAGCTCAGTTTTAGTCACAGTAGCTCCCACAAGTGTCGCCTCAGTGTGTTCCCATTTCCTTAGAAACAGTGTATTTGCTGGGAAAAAAGTGCATTACTGTGCGCTCTCACCGTTCAGCAAATACATGTGTAGAAGCACAGCGCTAGCAGAAACGACCGTTTCTCGACGTTTTCTAACTCAGGGAACAAGTTGCACTCTTCTGAGATGCATTTGGGCAACTTTGTCAGAAATGAGTTTTTTGCCTACAGAGACATGCCTATTTGCGCAATAGTACAGATTCTGAGTATGTAACTGGGCTTGATGAAATCAGCATTTCTCTTGCTTCCCTGTGCATAGGGAAGCTCAGTTTTAGTCCCAGTAGCTCCCACAAGTGTCTCCTCAGTGTGTTCCCATTTCCTTAGAAACAGTGTATTTGCTGGGAGAAAAGTGCATTACTGTGCGCTTTCACCGTTCAGCAAATACATGTGTAGAAGCACAGCGCTAGCAGAAACGAACGTTTCTCGACGTTTTCTAACTCAGGGAACAAGTTGCACACTTCTGAGATGCATTTGGGCAACTTTGTCAGAAATGAGTTTTTTGCCTACAGAGACATGCCTATTTGCGCAGTAGTACAGATTCTGAGTGTGTAACTGGGCTTGATGAAATCAGCATTTCTCTTGCTTCCCTGTGCGTAGGGAAGCTCATTTTTAGTCACAGTAGCTCCCACAAGTGTCTCCTCAGTGTGTTCCCATTTCCTTAGAAACAGTGTATTTGCTGGGAGAAAAGTGCATTACTGTGCGCTTTCACCGTTCAGCAAATACATGTGTAGAAGCACAGCGCTAGCAGAAACGAACGTTTCTCGACGTTTTCTAACTCAGGGAACAAGTTGCACACTTCTGAGATGCATTTGGGCAACTTTGTCAGAAATGAGTTTTTTGCCTAAAGAGACATGCCTATTTGCGCAGTAGTACAGATTCTGAGTATGTAACTGGGCTTGATGAAATCAGCATTTCTCTTGCTTCCCTGTGCGTAGGGAAGCTCAGTTTTAGTCACAGTAGCTCCCACAATTGTCTCCTCAGTGTGTTCCCATTTCCTTAGAAACAGTGTATTTGCTGGGAGAAAAGTGCATTACTGTGCGCTTTCACCGTTCAGCAAATACATGTGTAGAAGCACAGCGCTAGCAGAAACGACCGTTTCTCGACGTTTTCTAACTCAGGGAACAAGTTGCACACTTCTGAGATGCATTTTGGCAACTTTGTCAGAAATGAGTTTTTTGACTACAGAGACATGCCTATTTGCGCAGTAGTACAGATTCTGAGTATGTAACTGGGCTTGATGAAATCAGCATTTCTCTTGCTTCCCTGTGCGTAGGGAAGCTCAGTTTTAGTCACAGTAGCTCCCACAAGTGTCTCCTCAGTGTGTTCCCATTTCCTTAGAAACAGTGTATTTGCTGGGAGAAAAGTGCATTACTGTGCGCTTTCACCGTTCAGCAAATACATGTGTAGAAGCACAGCGCTAGCAGAAACGACCGTTTCTCGACGTTTTCTAACTCAGGGAACAAGTGGCACACTTCTGAGATGCATTTGGGCAACTTTGTCAGAAATGAGTTTTTTGCCTACAGAGACATGCCTATTTGCGCACTAGTACAGATTCTGAGTATGTAACTGGGCTTGATGAAATCAGCATTTCTCTTGCTTCCCTGTGCATAGGGAAGCTCAGTTTTAGTCCCAGTAGCTCCCACAAGTGTCTCCTCAGTGTGTTCCCATTTCCTTAGAAACAGTGTATTTGCTGGGAGAAAAGTGCATTACTGTGCGCTTTCACCGTTCAGCAAATACATGTGTAGAAGCACAGCGCTAGCAGAAACGAACGTTTCTCGACGTTTTCTAACTCAGGGAACAAGTTGCACACTTCTGAGATGCATTTGGGCAACTTTGTCAGAAATGAGTTTTTTGCCTACAGAGACATGCCTATTTGCGCACTAGTACAGATTCTGAGTATGTAACTGGGCTTGATGACATCAGCATTTCTCTTGCTTCCCTGTGCGTAGGGAAGCTCAGTTTTAGTCACAGTAGCTCCCACAAGTGTCTCCTCAGTGTGTTCCCATTTCCTTAGAAACAGTGTATTTGCTGGGAGAAAAGTGCATTACTGTGCGCTTTCACCGTTCAGCAAATACATGTGTAGAAGCACAGCGCTAGCAGGAACGAACGTTTCTCGACGTTTTCTAACTCAGGGAACAAGTTGCACACTTCTGAGATGCATTTGGGCAACTTTGTCAGAAATGAGTTTTTTGCCTAAAGAGACATGCCTATTTGCGCAGTAGTACAGATTCTGAGTATGTAACTGGGCTTGATGAAATCAGCATTTCTCTTGCTTCCCTGTGCGTAGGGAAGCTCAGTTTTAGTCACAGTAGCTCCCACAAGTGTCTCCTCAGTGTGTTCCCATTTCCTTAGAAACAGTGTATTTGCTGGGAGAAAAGTGCATTACTGTGCGCTTTCACCGTTCAGCAAATACATGTGTAGAAGCACAGCGCTAGCAGAAACGAACGTTTCTCGACGTTTTCTAACTCAGGGAACAAGTGGCACACTTCTGAGATGCATTTGGGCAACTTTGTCAGAAATGAGTTTTTTGCCTAAAGAGACATGCCTATTTGCGCAGTAGTACAGATTCTGAGTATGTAACTGGGCTTGATGAAATCAGCATTTCTCTTGCTTCCCTGTGCGTAGGGAAGCTCAGTTTTAGTCACAGTAGCTCCCACAAGTGTCTCCTCAGTGTGTTCCCATTTCCTTAGAAACAGTGTATTTGCTGGGAGAAAAGTGCATTACTGTGCGCTTTCACCGTTCAGCAAATACATGTGTAGAAGCACAGCGCTAGCAGAAACGACCGTTTCTCGACGTTTTCTAACTCAGGGAACAAGTTGCACACTTCTGAGATGCATTTTGGCAACTTTGTCAGAAATGAGTTTTTTGACTACAGAGACATGCCTATTTGCGCAGTAGTACAGATTCTGAGTATGTAACTGGGCTTGATGAAATCAGCATTTCTCTTGCTTCCCTGTGCGTAGGGAAGCTCAGTTTTAGTCACAGTAGCTCCCACAAGTGTCTCCTCAGTGTGTTCCCATTTCCTTAGAAACAGTGTATTTGCTGGGAGAAAAGTGCATTACTGTGCGCTTTCACCGTTCAGCAAATACATGTGTAGAAGCACAGCGCTAGCAGAAACGACCGTTTCTCGACGTTTTCTAACTCAGGGAACAAGTGGCACACTTCTGAGATGCATTTGGGCAACTTTGTCAGAAATGAGTTTTTTGCCTACAGAGACATGCCTATTTGCGCACTAGTACAGATTCTGAGTATGTAACTGGGCTTGATGAAATCAGCATTTCTCTTGCTTCCCTGTGCATAGGGAAGCTCAGTTTTAGTCCCAGTAGCTCCCACAAGTGTCTCCTCAGTGTGTTCCCATTTCCTTAGAAACAGTGTATTTGCTGGGAGAAAAGTGCATTACTGTGCGCTTTCACCGTTCAGCAAATACATGTGTAGAAGCACAGCGCTAGCAGAAACGAACGTTTCTCGACGTTTTCTAACTCAGGGAACAAGTTGCACACTTCTGAGATGCATTTGGGCAACTTTGTCAGAAATGAGTTTTTTGCCTACAGAGACATGCCTATTTGCGCACTAGTACAGATTCTGAGTATGTAACTGGGCTTGATGACATCAGCATTTCTCTTGCTTCCCTGTGCGTAGGGAAGCTCAGTTTTAGTCACAGTAGCTCCCACAAGTGTCTCCTCAGTGTGTTCCCATTTCCTTAGAAACAGTGTATTTGCTGGGAGAAAAGTGCATTACTGTGCGCTTTCACCGTTCAGCAAATACATGTGTAGAAGCACAGCGCTAGCAGGAACGAACGTTTCTCGACGTTTTCTAACTCAGGGAACAAGTTGCACACTTCTGAGATGCATTTGGGCAACTTTGTCAGAAATGAGTTTTTTGCCTAAAGAGACATGCCTATTTGCGCAGTAGTACAGATTCTGAGTATGTAACTGGGCTTGATGAAATCAGCATTTCTCTTGCTTCCCTGTGCGTAGGGAAGCTCAGTTTTAGTCACAGTAGCTCCCACAAGTGTCTCCTCAGTGTGTTCCCATTTCCTTAGAAACAGTGTATTTGCTGGGAGAAAAGTGCATTACTGTGCGCTTTCACCGTTCAGCAAATACATGTGTAGAAGCACAGCGCTAGCAGAAACGAACGTTTCTCGACGTTTTCTAACTCAGGGAACAAGTGGCACACTTCTGAGATGCATTTGGGCAACTTTGTCAGAAATGAGTTTTTTGCCTAAAGAGACATGCCTATTTGCGCAGTAGTACAGATTCTGAGTATGTAACTGGGCTTGATGAAATCAGCATTTCTCTTGCTTCCCTGTGCGTAGGGAAGCTCAGTTTTAGTCACAGTAGCTCCCACAAGTGTCTCCTCAGTGTGTTCCCATTTCCTTAGAAACAGTGTATTTGCTGGGAGAAAAGTGCATTACTGTGCGCTTTCACCGTTCAGCAAATACATGTGTAGAAGCACAGCGCTAGCAGAAACGAACGTTTCTCGACGTTTTCTAACTCAGGGAACAAGTTGCACACTTCTGAGATGCATTTGGGCAACTTTGTCAGAAATGAGTTTTTTGCCTACAGAGACATGCCTATTTGCGCAGTAGTTCAGATTCTGAGTATGTAACTGGGCTTGATGAAATCAGCATTTCTCTTGCTTCCCTGTGCGTAGGGAAGCTCAGTTTTAGTCACAGTAGCTCCCACAAGTGTCTCCTCAGTGTGTTCCCATTTCCTTAGAAACAGTGTATTTGCTGGGAGAAAAGTGCATTACTGTGCGCTTTCACCGTTCAGCAAATACATGTGTAGAAGCACAGCGCTAGAAGAAACGAACGTTTCTCGACGTTTTCTAACTCAGGGAACAAGTTGCACACTTCTGAGATGCATTTGGGCAACTTTGTCAGAAATGAGTTTTTTGCCTACAGAGACATGCCTATTTGCGCAGTAGTTCAGATTCTGAGTATGTAACTGGGCTTGATGAAATCAGCATTTCTCTTGCTTCCCTGTGCGTAGGGAAGCTCAGTTTTAGTCACAGTAGCTCCCACAAGTGTCTCCTCAGTGTGTTCCCATTTCCTTAGAAACAGTGTATTTGCTGGGAGAAAAGTGCATTACTGTGCGCTTTCACCGTTCAGCAAATACATGTGTAGAAGCACAGCGCTAGCAGAAACGAACGTTTCTCGACGTTTTCTAACTCAGGGAACAAGTTGCACACTTCTGAGATGCATTTGGGCAACTTTGTCAGAAATGAGTTTTTTGCCTACAGAGACATGCCTATTTGCGCAGTAGTACAGATTCTGAGTATGTAACTGGGCTTGATGAAATCAGCATTTCTCTTGCTTCCCTGTGCGTAGGGAAGCTCAGTTTTAGTCACAGTAGCTCCCACAAGTGTCTCCTCAGTGTGTTCCCATTTCCTTAGAAACAGTGTATTTGCTGGGAGAAAAGTGCATTACTGTGCGCTTTCACCGTTCAGCAAATACATGTGTAGAAGCACAGCGCTAGCAGAAACGACCGTTTCTCGACGTTTTCTAACTCAGGGAACAAGTGGCACACTTCTGAGATGCATTTGGGCAACTTTGTCAGAAATGAGTTTTTTGCCTACAGAGACATGCCTATTTGCGCAGTAGTACAGATTCTGAGTATGTAACTGGGCTTGATGAAATCAGCATTTCTCTTGCTTCCCTGTGCATAGGGAAGCTCAGTTTTAGTCCCAGTAGCTCCCACAAGTGTCTCCTCAGTGTGTTCCCATTTCCTTAGAAACAGTGTATTTGCTGGGAGAAAAGTGCATTACTGTGCGCTTTCACCGTTCAGCAAATACATGTGTAGAAGCACAGCGCTAGCAGAAACGAACGTTTCTCGACGTTTTCTAACTCAGGGAACAAGTTGCACACTTCTGAGATGCATTTGGGCAACTTTGTCAGAAATGAGTTTTTTGCCTACAGAGACATGCCTATTCGCGCACTAGTACAGATTCTGAGTATGTAACTGGGCTTGATGAAATCAGCATTTCTCTTGCTTCCCTGTGCGTAGGGAAGCTCAGTTTTAGTCACAGTAGCTCCCACAAGTGTCTCCTCAGTGTGTTCCCATTTCCTTAGAAACAGTGTATTTGCTGGGAGAAAAGTGCATTACTGTGCGCTTTCACCGTTCAGCAAATACATGTGTAGAAGCACAGCGCTAGCAGGAACGAACGTTTCTCGACGTTTTCTAACTCAGGGAACAAGTTGCACACTTCTGAGATGCATTTGGGCAACTTTGTCAGAAATGAGTTTTTTGCCTACAGAGACATGCCTATTTGCGCACTAGTACAGATTCTGAGTATGTAACTGGGCTTGATGAAATCAGCATTTCTCTTGCTTCCCTGTGCGTAGGGAAGCTCAGTTTTAGTCACAGTAGCTCCCACAAGTGTCTCCTCAGTGTGTTCCCATTTCCTTAGAAACAGTGTATTTGCTGGGAGAAAAGTGCATTACTGTGCGCTTTCACCGTTCAGCAAATACATGTGTAGAAGCACAGCGCTAGCAGAAACGACCGTTTCTCGACGTTTTCTAACTCAGGGAACAAGTGGCACACTTCTGAGATGCATTTGGGCAACTTTGTCAGAAATGAGTTTTTTGCCTACAGAGACATGCCTATTTGCGCACTAGTACAGATTCTGAGTATGTAACTGGGCTTGATGAAATCAGCATTTCTCTTGCTTCCCTGTGCGTAGGGAAGCTCAGTTTTAGTCCCAGTAGCTCCCACAAGTGTCTCCTCAGTGTGTTCCCATTTCCTTAGAAACAGTGTATTTGCTGGGAGAAAAGTGCATTACTGTGCGCTTTCACCGTTCAGCAAATACATGTGTAGAAGCACAGCGCTAGCAGAAACGAACGTTTCTCGACGTTTTCTAACTCAGGGAACAAGTTGCACACTTCTGAGATGCATTTGGGCAACTTTGTCAGAAATGAGTTTTTTGCCTACAGAGACATGCCTATTTGCGCAGTAGTACAGATTCTGAGTATGTAACTGGGCTTGATGAAATCAGCATTTCTCTTGCTTCCCTGTGCGTAGGGAAGCTCAGTTTTAGTCACAGTAGCTCCCACAAGTGTCTCCTCAGTGTGTTCCCATTTCCTTAGAAACAGTGTATTTGCTGGGAGAAAAGTGCATTACTGTGCGCTTTCACCGTTCAGCAAATACATGTGTAGAAGCACAGCGCTAGCAGAAACGACCGTTTCTCGACGTTTTCTAACTCAGGGAACAAGTGGCACACTTCTGAGATGCATTTGGGCAACTTTGTCAGAAATGAGTTTTTTGCCTACAGAGACATGCCTATTTGCGCACTAGTACAGATTCTGAGTATGTAACTGGGCTTGATGAAATCAGCATTTCTCTTGCTTCCCTGTGCATAGGGAAGCTCAGTTTTAGTCCCAGTAGCTCCCACAAGTGTCTCCTCAGTGTGTTCCCATTTCCTTAGAAACAGTGTATTTGCTGGGAGAAAAGTGCATTACTGTGCGCTTTCACCGTTCAGCAAATACATGTGTAGAAGCACAGCGCTAGCAGAAACGAACGTTTCTCGACGTTTTCTAACTCAGGGAACAAGTTGCACACTTCTGAGATGCATTTGGGCAACTTTGTCAGAAATGAGTTTTTTGCCTACAGAGACATGCCTATTTGCGCAGTAGTACAGATTCTGAGTATGTAACTGGGCTTGATGAAATCAGCATTTCTCTTGCTTCCCTGTGCGTAGGGAAGCTCAGTTTTAGTCACAGTAGCTCCCACAAGTGTCTCCTCAGTGTGTTCCCATTTCCTTAGAAACAGTGTATTTGCTGGGAGAAAAGTGCATTACTGTGCGCTTTCACCGTTCAGCAAATACATGTGTAGAAGCACAGCGCTAGCAGGAACGAACGTTTCTCGACGTTTTCTAACTCAGGGAACAAGTTGCACACTTCTGAGATGCATTTGGGCAACTTTGTCAGAAATGAGTTTTTTGCCTAAAGAGACATGCCTATTTGCGCAGTAGTACAGATTCTGAGTATGTAACTGGGCTTGATGAAATCAGCATTTCTCTTGCTTCCCTGTGCGTAGGGAAGCTCAGTTTTAGTCACAGTAGCTCCCACAAGTGTCTCCTCAGTGTGTTCCCATTTCCTTAGAAACAGTGTATTTGCTGGGAGAAAAGTGCATTACTGTGCGCTTTCACCGTTCAGCAAATACATGTGTAGAAGCACAGCGCTAGCAGAAACGAACGTTTCTCGACGTTTTCTAACTCAGGGAACAAGTTGCACACTTCTGAGATGCATTTGGGCAACTTTGTCAGAAATGAGTTTTTTGCCTAAAGAGACATGCCTATTTGCGCAGTAGTACAGATTCTGAGTATGTAACTGGGCTTGATGAAATCAGCATTTCTCTTGCTTCCCTGTGCGTAGGGAAGCTCAGTTTTAGTCACAGTAGCTCCCACAAGTGTCTCCTCAGTGTGTTCCCATTTCCTTAGAAACAGTGTATTTGCTGGGAGAAAAGTGCATTACTGTGCGCTTTCACCGTTCAGCAAATACATGTGTAGAAGCACAGCGCTAGCAGAAACGACCGTTTCTCGACGTTTTCTAACTCAGGGAACAAGTGGCACACTTCTGAGATGCATTTGGGCAACTTTGTCAGAAATGAGTTTTTTGCCTACAGAGACATGCCTATTTGCGCACTACTACAGATTCTGAGTATGTAACTGGGCTTGATGAAATCAGCATTTCTCTTGCTTCCCTGTGCATAGGGAAGCTCAGTTTTAGTCCCAGTAGCTCCCACAAGTGTCTCCTCAGTGTGTTCCCATTTCCTTAGAAACAGTGTATTTGCTGGGAGAAAAGTGCATTACTGTGCGCTTTCACCGTTCAGCAAATACATGTGTAGAAGCACAGCGCTAGCAGAAACGAACGTTTCTCGACGTTTTCTAACTCAGGGAACAAGTTGCACACTTCTGAGATGCATTTGGGCAACTTTGTCAGAAATGAGTTTTTTGCCTACAGAGACATGCCTATTTGCGCAGTAGTAGAGATTCTGAGTATGTAACTGGGCTTGATGAAATCAGCATTTCTCTTGCTTCCCTGTGCATAGGGAAGCTCAGTTTTAGTCACAGTAGCTCCCACAAGTGTCTCCTCAGTGTGTTCCCATTTCCTTAGAAACAGTGTATTTGCTGGGAGAAAAGTGCATTACTGTGCGCTTTCACCGTTCAGTAAATACATGTGTAGAAGCACAGCGCTAGCAGAAACGAACGTTTCTCGACGTTTTCTAACTCAGGGAACAAGTTGCACACTTCTGAGATGCATTTGGGCAACTTTGTCAGAAATGAGTTTTTTGCCTAAAGAGACATGCCTATTTGCGCAGTAGTACAGATTCTGAGTATGTAACTGGGCTTGATGAAATCAGCATTTCTCTTGCTTCCCTGTGCGTAGGGAAGGTCAGTTTTAGTCACAGTAGCTCCCACAAGTGTCTCCTCAGTGTGTTCCCATTTCCTTAGAAACAGTGTATTTGCTGGGAGAAAAGTGCATTACTGTGCGCTTTCACCGTTCAGCAAATACATGTGTAGAAGCACAGCGCTAGCAGAAACGAACGTTTCTCGACGTTTTCTAACTCAGGGAACAAGTTGCACACTTCTGAGATGCATTTTGGCAACTTTGTCAGAAATGAGTTTTTTGCCTACAGAGACATGCCTATTTGCGCACTAGTACAGATTCTGAGTATGTAACTGGGCTTGATGAAATCAGCATTTCTCTTGCTTCCCTGTGCGTAGGGAAGCTCAGTTTTAGTCACAGTAGCTCCCACAAGTGTCTCCTCAGTGTGTTCCCATTTCCTTAGAAACAGTGTATTTGCTGGGAGAAAAGTGCATTACTGTGCGCTTTCACCGTTCAGCAAATACATGTGTAGAAGCACAGCGCTAGCAGAAACGAACGTTTCTCGACGTTTTCTAACTCAGGGAACAAGTTGCACACTTCTGAGATGCATTTGGGCAACTTTGTCAGAAATGAGTTTTTTGCCTAAAGAGACATGCCTATTTGCGCAGTAGTACAGATTCTGAGTATGTAACTGGGCTTGATGAAATCAGCATTTCTCTTGCTTCCCTGTGCGTAGGGAAGGTCAGTTTTAGTCACAGTAGCTCCCACAAGTGTCTCCTCAGTGTGTTCCCATTTCCTTAGAAACAGTGTATTTGCTGGGAGAAAAGTGCATTACTGTGCGCTTTCACCGTTCAGCAAATACATGTGTAGAAGCACAGCGCTGGCAGAAACGAACGTTTCTCGACGTTTTCTAACTCAGGGAACAAGTTGCACACTTCTGAGATGCATTTGGGCAACTTTGTCAGAAATGAGTTTTTTGCCTAAAGAGACATGCCTATTTGCGCAGTAGTACAGATTCTGAGTATGTAACTGGGCTTGATGAAATCAGCATTTCTCTTGCTTCCCTGTGCGTAGGGAAGCTCAGTTTTAGTCACAGTAGCTCCCACAAGTGTCTCCTCAGTGTGTTCCCATTTCCTTAGAAACAGTGTATTTGCTGGGAGAAAAGTGCATTACTGTGCGCTTTCACCGTTCAGCAAATACATGTGTAGAAGCACAGCCCTAGCAGAAACGAACGTTTCTCGACGTTTTCTAAATCAGGGAACAAGTGGCACACTTCTGAGATGCATTTGGGCAACTTTGTCAGAAATGAGTTTTTTGCCTACAGAGACATGCCTATTTGCGCACTAGTACAGATTCTGAGTATGTAACTGGGCTTGATGAAATCAGCATTTCTCTTGCTTCCCTGTGCATAGGGAAGCTCAGTTTTAGTCCCAGTAGCTCCCACAAGTGTCTCCTCAGTGTGTTCCCATTTCCTTAGAAACAGTGTATTTGCTGGGAGAAAAGTGCATTACTGTGCGCTTTCACCGTTCAGCAAATACATGTGTAGAAGCACAGCGCTAGCAGAAACGAACGTTTCTCGACGTTTTCTAACTCAGGGAACAAGTTGCACACTTCTTAGATGCATTTGGGCAACTTTGTCAGAAATGAGTTTTTTGCCTAAAGAGACATGCCTATTTGCGCAGTAGTACAGATTCTGAGTATGTAACTGGGCTTGATGAAATCAGCATTTCTCTTGCTTCCCTGTGCGTAGGGAAGGTCAGTTTTAGTCACAGTAGCTCCCACAAGTGTCTCCTCAGTGTGTTCCCATTTCCTTAGAAACAGTGTATTTGCTGGTAGAAAAGTGCATTACTGTGCGCTTTCACCGTTCAGCAAATACATGTGTAGAAGCACAGCGCTAGCAGAAACGAACGTTTCTCGACGTTTTCTAACTCAGGGAACAAGTGGCACACTTCTGAGATGCATTTGGGCAACTTTGTCAGAAATGAGTTTTTTGCCTAAAGAGACATGCCTATTTGCGCAGTAGTAGAGATTCTGAGTATGTAACTGGGCTTGATGAAATCAGCATTTCTCTTGCTTCCATGTGCGTAGGGAAGCTCAGTTTTAGTCACAGTAGCTCCCACAAGTGTCTCCTCAGTGTGTTCCCATTTCCTTAGAAACAGTGTATTTGCTGGGAGAAAAGTGCATTACTGTGCGCTTTCACCGTTCAGCAAATACATGTGTAGAAGCACAGCGCTAGCAGAAACGAACGTTTCTCGACGTTTTCTAACTCAGGGAACAAGTTGCACACTTCTGAGATGCATTTGGGCAACTTTGTCAGAAATGAGTTTTTTGCCTAAAGAGACATGCCTATTTGCGCAGTAGTACAGATTCTGAGTATGTAACTGGGCTTGATGAAATCAGCATTTCTCTTGCTTCCCTGTGCGTAGGGAAGGTCAGTTTTAGTCACAGTAGCTCCCACAAGTGTCTCCTCAGTGTGTTCCCATTTCCTTAGAAACAGTGTATTTGCTGGTAGAAAAGTGCATTACTGTGCGCTTTCACCGTTCAGCAAATACATGTGTAGAAGCACAGCGCTAGCAGAAACGAACGTTTCTCGACGTTTTCTAACTCAGGGAACAAGTGGCACACTTCTGAGATGCATTTGGGCAACTTTGTCAGAAATGAGTTTTTTGCCTAAAGAGACATGCCTATTTGCGCAGTAGTAGAGATTCTGAGTATGTAACTGGGCTTGATGAAATCAGCATTTCTCTTGCTTCCATGTGCGTAGGGAAGCTCAGTTTTAGTCACAGTAGCTCCCACAAGTGTCTCCTCAGTGTGTTCCCATTTCCTTAGAAACAGTGTATTTGCTGGGAGAAAAGTGCATTACTGTGCGCTTTCACCGTTCAGCAAATACATGTGTAGAAGCACAGCGCTAGCAGAAACGAACGTTTCTCGACGTTTTCTAACTCAGGGAACAAGTTGCACACTTCTGAGATGCATTTGGGCAACTTTGTCAGAAATGAGTTTTTTGCCTAAAGAGACATGCCTATTTGCGCAGTAGTACAGATTCTGAGTATGTAACTGGGCTTGATGAAATCAGCATTTCTCTTGCTTCCCTGTGCGTAGGGAAGCTCAGTTTTAGTCACAGTAGCTCCCACAAGTGTCTCCTCAGTGTGTTCCCATTTCCTTAGAAACAGTGTATTTGCTGGGAGAAAAGTGCATTACTGTGCGCTTTCACCGTTCAGCAAATACATGTGTAGAAGCACAGCGCTAGCAGAAACGACCGTTTCTCGACGTTTTCTAACTCAGGGAACAAGTGGCACACTTCTGAGATGCATTTGGGCAACTTTGTCAGAAATGAGTTTTTTGCCTACAGAGACATGCCTATTTGCGCAGTAGTACAGATTCTGAGTATGTAACTGGGCTTGATGAAATCAGCATTTCTCTTGCTTCCCTGTGCGTAGGGAAGCTCAGTTTTAGTCACAGTAGCTCCCACAAGTGTCTCCTCAGTGTGTTCCCATTTCCTTAGAAACAGTGTATTTGCTGGGAGAAAAGTGCATTACTGTGCGCTTTCACCGTTCAGCAAATACATGTGTAGAAGCACAGCGCTAGCAGAAACGAACGTTTCTCGACGTTTTCTAACTCAGGGAACAAGTTGCACACTTCTGAGATGCATTTGGGCAACTTTGTCAGAAATGAGTTTTTTGCCTACAGAGACATGCCTATTTGCGCAGTAGTACAGATTCTGAGTATGTAACTGGGCTTGATGAAATCAGCATTTCTCTTGCTTCCCTGTGCGTAGGGAAGGTCAGTTTTAGTCACAGTAGCTCCCACAAGTGTCTCCTCAGTGTGTTCCCATTTCCTTAGAAACAGTGTATTTGCTGGGAGAAAAGTGCATTACTGTGCGCTTTCACCGTTCAGCAAATACATGTGTAGAAGCACAGCGCTAGCAGAAACGAACGTTTCTCGACGTTTTCTAACTCAGGGAACAAGTGGCACACTTCTGAGATGCATTTGGGCAACTTTGTCAGAAATGAGTTTTTTGCCTACAGAGACATGCCTATTTGCGCACTAGTACAGATTCTGAGTATGTAACTGGGCTTGATGAAATCAGCATTTCTCTTGCTTCCATGTGCGTAGGGAAGCTCAGTTTTAGTCACAGTAGCTCCCACAAGTGTCTCCTCAGTGTGTTCCCATTTCCTTAGAAACAGTGTATTTGCTGGGAGAAAAGTGCATTACTGTGCGCTTTCACCGTTCAGCAAATACATGTGTAGAAGCACAGCGCTAGCAGAAACGAACGTTTCTCGACATTTTCTAACTCAGGGAACAAGTTGCACACTTCTGAGATGCATTTGGGCAACTTTGTCAGAAATGAGTTTTTTGCCTAAAGAGACATGCCTATTTGCGCAGTAGTACAGATTCTGAGTATGTAACTGGGCTTGATGAAATCAGCATTTCTCTTGCTTCCCTGTGCGTAGGGAAGCTCAGTTTTAGTCACAGTAGCTCCCACAAGTGTCTCCTCAGTGTGTTCCCATTTCCTTAGAAACAGTGTATTTGCTGGGAGAAAAGTGCATTACTGTGCGCTTTCACCGTTCAGCAAATACATGTGTAGAAGCACAGCGCTAGCAGAAACGAACGTTTCTCGACGTTTTCTAACTCAGGGAACAAGTTGCACACTTCTGAGATGCATTTGGGCAACTTTGTCAGAAATGAGTTTTTTGCCTACAGAGACATGCCTATTTGCGCAGTAGTACAGATTCTGAGTATGTAACTGGGCTTGATGAAATCAGCATTTCTCTTGCTTCCCTGTGCGTAGGGAAGCTCAGTTTTAGTCACAGTAGCTCCCACAAGTGTCTCCTCAGTGTGTTCCCATTTCCTTAGAAACAGTGTATTTGCTGGGAGAAAAGTGCATTACTGTGCGCTTTCACCGTTCAGCAAATACATGTGTAGAAGCACAGCGCTAGCAGAAACGACCGTTTCTCGACGTTTTCTAACTCAGGGAACAAGTGGCACACTTCTGAGATGCATTTGGGCAACTTTGTCAGAAATGAGTTTTTTGCCTACAGAGACATGCCTATTTGCGCAGTAGTAGAGATTCTGAGTATGTAACTGGGCTTGATGAAATCAGCATTTCTCTTGCTTCCCTGTGCATAGGGAAGCTCAGTTTTAGTCCCAGTAGCTCCCACAAGTGTCTCCTCAGTGTGTTCCCATTTCCTTAGAAACAGTGTATTTGCTGGGAGAAAAGTGCATTACTGTGCGCTTTCACCGTTCAGCAAATACATGTGTAGAAGCACAGCGCTAGCAGAAACGAATGTTTCTCGACGTTTTCTAACTCAGGGAACAAGTTGCACACTTCTGAGATGCATTTGGGCAACTTTGTCAGAAATGAGTTTTTTGCCTAAAGAGACATGCCTATTTGCGCAGTAGTACAGAGTCTGAGTATGTAACTGGGCTTGATGAAATCAGCATTTCTCTTGCTTCCCTGTGCGTAGGGAAGCTCAGTTTTAGTCACAGTAGCTCCCACAAGTGTCTCCTCAGTGTGTTCCCATTTCCTTAGAAACAGTGTATTTGCTGGGAGAAAAGTGCATTACTGTGCGCTCTCACCGTTCAGCAAATACATGTGTAGAAGCACAGCGCTAGCAGAAACGACCGTTTCTCGACGTTTTCTAACTCAGGGAACAAGTTGCACACTTCTGAGATGCATTTGGGCAACTTTGTCAGAAATGAGTTTTTTGCCTACAGAGACATGCCTATTTGCGCAGTAGTACAGATTCTGAGTATGTAACTGGGCTTGATGAAATCAGCATTTCTCTTGCTTCCCTGTGTGTAGGGAAGCTCAGTTTTAGTCACAGTAGCTCCCACAAGTGTCTCCTCAGTGTGTTCCCATTTCCTTAGAAACAGTGTATTTGCTGGGAGAAAAGTGCATTACTGTGCGCTTTCACCGTTCAGCAAATACATGTGTAGAAGCACAGCGCTAGCAGAAACGACCGTTTCTCGACGTTTTCTAACTCAGGGAACAAGTGGCACACTTCTGAGATGCATTTGGGCAACTTTGTCAGAAATGAGTTTTTTGCCTACAGAGACATGCCTATTTGCGCACTAGTACAGATTCTGAGTATGTAACTGGGCTTGATGAAATCAGCATTTCTCTTGCTTCCCTGTGCATAGGGAAGCTCAGTTTTAGTCCCAGTAGTTCCCACAAGTGTCTCCTCAGTGTGTTCCCATTTCCTTAGAAACAGTGTATTTGCTGGGAGAAAAGTGCATTACTGTGCGCTTTCACCGTTCAGCAAATACATGTGTAGAAGCACAGCGCTAGCAGAAACGAACGTTTCTCGACGTTTTCTAACTCAGGGAACAAGTTGCACACTTCTGAGATGCATTTGGGCAACTTTGTCAGAAATGAGTTTTTTGCCTACAGAGACATGCCTATTTGCGCACTAGTACAGATTCTGAGTATGTAACTGGGCTTGATGAAATCAGCATTTCTCTTGCTTCCCTGTGCGTATGGAAGCTCAGTTTTAGTCACAGTAGCTCCCACAAGTGTCTCCTCAGTGTGTTCCCATTTCCTTAGAAACAGTGTATTTGCTGGGAGAAAAGTGCATTACTGTGCGCTTTCACCGTACAGCAAATACATGTGTAGAAGCACAGCGCTAGCAGGAACGAACGTTTCTCGACGTTTTCTAACTCAGGGAACAAGTGGCACACTTCTGAGATGCATTTGGGCAACTTTGTCAGAAATGAGTTTTTTGCCTAAAGAGACATGCCTATTTGCGCAGTAGTACAGATTCTGAGTATGTAACTGGGCTTGATGAAATCAGCATTTCTCTTGCTTCCCTGTGCGTAGGGAAGCTCAGTTTTAGTCACAGTAGCTCCCACAAGTGTCTCCTCAGTGTGTTCCCATTTCCTTAGAAACAGTGTATTTGCTGGGAGAAAAGTGCATTACTGTGCGCTTTCACCGTTCAGCAAATACATGTGTAGAAGCACAGCGCTAGCAGAAACGACCGTTTCTCGACGTTTTCTAACTCAGGGAACAAGTGGCACACTTCTGAGATGCATTTGGGCAACTTTGTCAGAAATGAGTTTTTTGCCTACAGAGACATGCCTATTTGCGCACTAGTACAGATTCTGAGTATGTAACTGGGCTTGATGAAATCAGCATTTCTCTTGCTTCCCTGTGCATAGGGAAGCTCAGTTTTAGTCCCAGTAGCTCCCACAAGTGTCTCCTCAGTGTGTTCCCATTTCCTTAGAAACAGTGTATTTGCTGGGAGAAAAGTGCATTACTGTGCGCTTTCACCGTTCAGCAAATACATGTGTAGAAGCACAGCGCTAGCAGAAACGAACGTTTCTCGACGTTTTCTAACTCAGGGAACAAGTTGCACACTTCTGAGATGCATTTGGGCAACTTTGTCAGAAATGAGTTTTTTGCCTAAAGAGACATCCCTATTTGCGCAGTAGTACAGAGTCTGAGTATGTAACTGGGCTTGATGAAATCAGCATTTCTCTTGCTTCCCTGTGCGTAGGGAAGCTCAGTTTTAGTCACAGTAGCTCCCACAAGTGTCTCCTCAGTGTGTTCCCATTTCCTTAGAAACAGTGTATTTGCTGGGAAAAAAGTGCATTACTGTGCGCTCTCACCGTTCAGCAAATACATGTGTAGAAGCACAGCGCTAGCAGAAACGACCGTTTCTCGACGTTTTCTAACTCAGGGAACAAGTTGCACTCTTCTGAGATGCATTTGGGCAACTTTGTCAGAAATGAGTTTTTTGCCTACAGAGACATGCCTATTTGCGCACTAGTACAGATTCTGAGTATGTAACTGGGCTTGATGAAATCAGCATTTCTCTTGCTTCCCTGTGCATAGGGAAGCTCAGTTTTAGTCCCAGTAGCTCCCACAAGTGTCTCCTCAGTGTGTTCCCATTTCCTTAGAAACAGTGTATTTGCTGGGAGAAAAGTGCATTACTGTGCGCTTTCACCGTTCAGCAAATACATGTGTAGAAGCACAGCGCTAGCAGAAACGAACGTTTCTCGACGTTTTCTAACTCAGGGAACAAGTTGCACACTTCTGAGATGCATTTGGGCAACTTTGTCAGAAATGAGTTTTTTGCCTACAGAGACATGCCTATTTGCGCAGTAGTACAGATTCTGAGTATGTAACTGGGCTTGATGAAATCAGCATTTCTCTTGCTTCCCTGTGCGTAGGGAAGCTCATTTTTAGTCACAGTAGCTCCCACAAGTGTCTCCTCAGTGTGTTCCCATTTCCTTAGAAACAGTGTATTTGCTGGGAGAAAAGTGCATTACTGTGCGCTTTCACCGTTCAGCAAATACATGTGTAGAAGCACAGCGCTAGCAGAAACGAACGTTTCTCGACGTTTTCTAACTCAGGGAACAAGTGGCACACTTCTGAGATGCATTTGGGCAACTTTGTCAGAAATGAGTTTTTTGCCTAAAGAGACATGCCTATTTGCGCAGTAGTACAGATTCTGAGTATGTAACTGGGCTTGATGAAATCAGCATTTCTCTTGCTTCCCTGTGCGTAGGGAAGCTCAGTTTTAGTCACAGTAGCTCCCACAAGTGTCTCCTCAGTGTGTTCCCATTTCCTTAGAAACAGTGTATTTGCTGGGAGAAAAGTGCATTACTGTGCGCTTTCACCGTTCAGCAAATACATGTGTAGAAGCACAGCGCTAGCAGAAACGACCGTTTCTTGACGTTTTCTAACTCAGGGAACAAGTGGCACACTTCTGAGATGCATTTGGGCAACTTTGTCAGAAATGAGTTTTTTGCCTACAGAGACATGCCTATTTGCGCACTAGTACAGATTCTGAGTATGTAACTGGGCTTGATGAAATCAGCATTTCTCTTGCTTCCCTGTGCGTAGGGAAGCTCAGTTTTAGTCACAGTAGCTCCCACAAGTGTCTCCTCAGTGTGTTCCCATTTCCTTAGAAACAGTGTATTTGCTGGGAGAAAAGTGCATTACTGTGCGCTTTCACCGTTCAGCAAATACATGTGTAGAAGCACAGCGCTAGCAGAAACGAACGTTTCTCGACGTTTTCTAACTAAGGGAACAAGTTGCACACTTCTGAGATGCATTTGGGCAACTTTGTCAGAAATGAGTTTTTTGCCTAAAGAGACATGCCTATTTGCGCAGTAGTACAGATTCTGAGTATGTAACTGGGCTTGATGAAATCAGCATTTCTCTTGCTTCCCTGTGCGTAGGGAAGCTCAGTTTTAGTCACAGTAGCTCCCACAAGTGTCTCCTCAGTGTGTTCCCATTTCCTTAGAAACAGTGTATTTGCTGGGAGAAAAGTGCATTACTGTGCGCTTTCAACGTTCAGCAAATACATGTGTAGAAGCACAGCGCTAGCAGAAACGACCGTTTCTCGACGTTTTCTAACTCAGGGAACAAGTGGCACACTTCTGAGATGCATTTGGGCAACTTTGTCAGAAATGAGTTTTTTGCCTACAGAGACATGCCTATTTGCGCACTAGTACAGATTCTGAGTATGTAACTGGGCTTGATGAAATCAGCATTTCTCTTGCTTCCCTGTGCATAGGGAAGCTCAGTTTTAGTCCCAGTAGCTCCCACAAGTGTCTCCTCAGTGTGTTCCCATTTCCTTAGAAACAGTGTATTTGTTGGGAGAAAAGTGCATTACTGTGCGCTTTCACCGTTCAGCAAATACATGTGTAGAAGCACAGCGCTAGCAGAAACGAACGTTTCTCGACGTTTTCTAACTCAGGGAACAAGTTGCACACTTCTGAGATGCATTTGGGCAACTTTGTCAGAAATGAGTTTTTTGCCTACAGAGACATGCCTATTTGCGCAGTAGTAGAGATTCTGAGTATGTAACTGGGCTTGATGAAATCAGCATTTCTCTTGCTTCCCTGTGCGTAGGGAAGCTCAGTTTTAGTCCCAGTAGCTCCCACAAGTGTCTCCTCAGTGTGTTCCCATTTCCTTAGAAACAGTGTATTTGCTGGGAGAAAAGTGCATTACTGTGCGCTTTCACCGTTCAGCAAATACATGTGTAGAAGCACAGCGCTAGCAGAAACGACCGTTTCTCGACGTTTTCTAACTCAGGGAACAAGTGGCACACTTCTGAGATGCATTTGGGCAACTTTGTCAGAAATGAGTTTTTTGCCTACAGAGACATGCCTATTTGCGCAGTAGTACAGATTCTGAGTATGTAACTGGGCTTGATGAAATCAGCATTTCTCTTGCTTCCCTGTGCGTAGGGAAGCTCAGTTTTAGTCCCAGTAGCTCCCACAAGTGTCTCCTCAGTGTGTTCCCATTTCCTTAGAAACAGTGTATTTGCTGGGAGAAAAGTGCATTACTGTGCGCTTTCACCGTTCAGCAAATACATGTGTAGAAGCACAGCGCTAGCAGAAACGAACGTTTCTCGACGTTTTCTAACTCAGGGAACAAGTTGCACACTTCTGAGATGCATTTGGGCAACTTTGTCAGAAATGAGTTTTTTGCCTAAAGAGACATGCCTATTTGCGCAGTAGTACAGATTCTGAGTATGTAACTGGGCTTGATGAAATCAGCATTTCTCTTGCTTCCCTGTGCGTAGGGAAGCTCAGTTTTAGTCACAGTAGCTCCCACAAGTGTCTCCTCAGTGTGTTCCCATTTCCTTAGAAACAGTGTATTTGCTGGGAGAAAAGTGCATTACTGTGCGCTTTCACCGTTCAGTAAATACATGTGTAGAAGCACAGCGCTAGCAGAAACGAACGTTTCTCGACGTTTTCTAACTCAGGGAACAAGTTGCACACTTCTGAGATGCATTTGGGCAACTTTGTCAGAAATGAGTTTTTTGCCTAAAGAGACATGCCTATTTGCGCAGTAGTACAGATTCTGAGTATGTAACTGGGCTTGATGAAATCAGCATTTCTCTTGCTTCCCTGTGCGTAGGGAAGCTCAGTTTTAGTCACAGTAGCTCCCACAAGTGTCTCCTCAATGTGTTCCCATTTCCTTAGAAACAGTGTATTTGCTGGGAGAAAAGTGCATTACTGTGCGCTTTCACCGTTCAGCAAATACATGTGTAGAAGCACAGCGCTAGCAGAAACGAACGTTTCTCGACGTTTTCTAACTCAGGGAACAAGTTGCACACTTCTGAGATGCATTTGGGCAACTTTGTCAGAAATGAGTTTTTTGCCTACAGAGACATGCCTATTTGCGCAGTAGTACAGATTCTGAGTATGTAAATGGGCTTGATGAAATCAGCATTTCTCTTGCTTCCCTGTGCGTAGGGAAGCTCAGTTTTAGTCACAGTAGCTCCCACAAGTGTCTCCTCAGTGTGTTCCCATTTCCTTACAAACTGTATTTGCTGGGAGAAAAGTGCATTACTGTGCGCTTTCACCGTTCAGCAAATACATGTGTAGAAGCACAGCGCTAGCAGAAACGACCGTTTCTCGACGTTTTCTAACTCAGGGAACAAGTGGGACACTTCTGAGATGCATTTGGGCAACTTTGTCAGAAATGAGTTTTTTGCCTACAGAGACATGCCTATTTGCGCAGTAGTACAGATTCTGAGTATGTAACTGGGCTTGATGAAATCAGCATTTCTCTTGCTTCCCTGTGCATAGGGAAGCTCAGTTTTAGTCCCAGTAGCTCCCACAAGTGTCTCCTCAGTGTGTTCCCATTTCCTTAGAAACAGTGTATTTGCTGGGAGAAAAGTGCATTACTGTGCGCTTTCACCGTTCAGCAAATACATGTGTAGAAGCACAGCGCTAGCAGAAACGAACGTTTCTCGACGTTTTCTAACTCAGGGAACAAGTTGCACACTTCTGAGATGCATTTGGGCAACTTTGTCAGAAATGAGTTTTTTGCCTACAGAGACATGCCTATTTGCGCACTAGTACAGATTCTGAGTATGTAACTGGGCTTGATGAAATCAGCATTTCTCTTGCTTCCCTGTGCATAGGGAAGCTCAGTTTTAGTCCCAGTAGCTCCCACAAGTGTCTCCTCAGTGTGTTCCCATTTCCTTAGAAACAGTGTATTTGCTGGGAGAAAAGTGCATTACTGTGCGCTTTCACCGTTCAGCAAATACATGTGTAGAAGCACAGCGCTAGCAGAAACGACCGTTTCTCGACGTTTTCTAACTCAGGGAACAAGTTGCACACTTCTGAGATGCATTTGGGCAACTTTGTCAGAAATGAGTTTTTTGCCTAAAGAGACATGCCTATTTGCGCAGTAGTACAGATTCTGAGTATGTAACTGGGCTTGATGAAATCAGCATTTCTCTTGCTTCCCTGTGCGTAGGGAAGCTCAGTTTTAGTCACAGTAGCTCCCACAAGTGTCTCCTCAGTGTGTTCCCATTTCCTTAGAAACAGTGTATTTGCTGGGAGAAAAGTGCATTACTGTGCGCTTTCACCGTTCAGCAAATACATGTGTAGAAGCACAGCGCTAGCAGAAACGAACGTTTCTCGACGATTTCTAACTCAGGGAACAAGTTGCACACTTCTGAGATGCATTTGGGCAACTTTGTCAGAAATGAGTTTTTTGCCTAAAGAGACATGCCTATTTGCGCAGTAGTACAGATTCTGAGTATGTAACTGGGCTTGATGAAATCAGCATTTCTCTTGCTTCCCTGTGCGTAGGGAAGCTCAGTTTTAGTCACAGTAGCTCCCACAAGTGTCTCCTCATTGTGTTCCCATTTCCTTAGAAACAGTGTATTTGCTGGGAGAAAAGTGCATTACTGTGCGCTTTCACCGTTCAGCAAATACATGTGTAGAAGCACAGTGCTAGCAGAAACGACCGTTTCTCGACGTTTTCTAACTCAGGGAACAAGTGGCACACTTCTGAGATGCATTTGGGCAACTTTGTCAGAAATGAGTTTTTTGCCTACAGAGACATGCCTATTTGCGCACTAGTACAGATTCTGAGTATGTAACTGGGCTTGATGAAATCAGCATTTCTCTTGCTTCCCTGTGCATAGGGAAGCTCAGTTTTAGTCCCAGTAGCTCCCACAAGTGTCTCCTCAGTGTGTTCCCATTTCCTTAGAAACAGTGTATTTGCTGGGAGAAAAGTGCATTACTGTGCGCTTTCACCGTTCAGCAAATACATGTGTAGAAGCACAGCGCTAGCAGAAACGAACGTTTCTCGACGTTTTCTAACTCAGGGAACAAGTTGCACACTTCTGAGATGCATTTGGGCAACTTTGTCAGAAATGAGTTTTTTGCCTACAGAGACATGCCTATTTGCGCAGTAGTAGAGATTCTGAGTATGTAACTGGGCTTGATGAAATCAGCATTTCTCTTGCTTCCCTGTGCGTAGGGAAGCTCAGTTTTAGTCACAGTAGCTCCCACAAGTGTCTCCTCAGTGTGTTCCCATTTCCTTAGAAACAGTGTATTTGCTGGGAGAAAAGTGCATTACTGTGCGCTTTCACCGTTCAGCAAATACATGTGTAGAAGCACAGCGCTAGCAGAAACGAACGTTTCTCGACGTTTTCTAACTCAGGGAACAAGTTGCACACTTCTGAGATGCATTTGGGCAACTTTGTCAGAAATGAGTTTTTTGCCTAAAGAGACATGCCTATTTGCGCAGTAGTACAGATTCTGAGTATGTAACTGGGCTTGATGAAATCAGCATTTCTCTTGCTTCCCTGTGCGTAGGGAAGCTCAGTTTTAGTCACAGTAGCTCCCACAAGTGTCTCCTCAGTGTGTTCCCATTTCCTTAGAAACAGTGTATTTGCTGGGAGAAAAGTGCATTACTGTGCGCTTTCACCGTTCAGCAAATACATGTGTAGAAGCACAGCGCTAGCAGAAACGACCGTTTCTCGACGTTTTCTAACTCAGGGAACAAGTGGCACACTTCTGAGATGCATTTGGGCAACTTTGTCAGAAATGAGTTTTTTGCCTACAGAGACATGCCTATTTGCGCAGTAGTACAGATTCTGAGTATGTAACTGGGCTTGATGAAATCAGCATTTCTCTTGCTTCCCTGTGCATAGGGAAGCTCAGTTTTAGTCCCAGTAGCTCCCACAAGTGTCTCCTCAGTGTGTTCCCATTTCCTTAGAAACAGTGTATTTGCTGGGAGAAAAGTGCATTACTGTGCGCTTTCACCGTTCAGCAAATACATGTGTAGAAGCACAGCGCTAGCAGAAACGAACGTTTCTCGACGTTTTCTAACTCAGGGAACAAGTTGCACACTTCTGAGATGCATTTGGGCAACTTTGTCAGAAATGAGTTTTTTGCCTAAAGAGACATGCCTATTTGCGCAGTAGTACAGATTCTGAGTATGTAACTGGGCTTGATGAAATCAGCATTTCTCTTGCTTCCCTGTGCGTAGGGAAGCTCAGTTTTAGTCACAGTAGCTCCCACAAGTGTCTCCTCAGTGTGTTCCCATTTCCTTAGAAACAGTGTATTTGCTGGGAGAAAAGTGCATTACTGTGCGCTTTCACCGTTCAGTAAATACATGTGTAGAAGCACAGCGCTAGCAGAAACGAACGTTTCTCGACGTTTTCTAACTCAGGGAACAAGTTGCACACTTCTGAGATGCATTTGGGCAACTTTGTCAGAAATGAGTTTTTTGCCTAAAGAGACATGCCTATTTGCGCAGTAGTACAGATTCTGAGTATGTAACTGGGCTTGATGAAATCAGCATTTCTCTTGCTTCCCTGTGCGTAGGGAAGCTCAGTTTTAGTCACAGTAGCTCCCACAAGTGTCTCCTCAGTGTGTTCCCATTTCCTTAGAAACAGTGTATTTGCTGGGAGAAAAGTGCATTACTGTGCGCTTTCACCGTTCAGCAAATACATGTGTAGAAGCACAGCGCTAGCAGAAACGAACGTTTCTCGACGTTTTCTAACTCAGGGAACAAGTTGCACACTTCTGAGATGCATTTGGGCAACTTTGTCAGAAATGAGTTTTTTGCCTACAGAGACATGCCTATTTGCGCAGTAGTACAGATTCTGAGTATGTAAATGGGCTTGATGAAATCAGCATTTCTCTTGCTTCCCTGTGCGTAGGGAAGCTCAGTTTTAGTCACAGTAGCTCCCACAAGTGTCTCCTCAGTGTGTTCCCATTTCCTTACAAACTGTATTTGCTGGGAGAAAAGTGCATTACTGTGCGCTTTCACCGTTCAGCAAATACATGTGTAGAAGCACAGCGCTAGCAGAAACGACCGTTTCTCGACGTTTTCTAACTCAGGGAACAAGTTGCACACTTCTGAGATGCATTTGGGCAACTTTGTCAGAAATGAGTTTTTTGCTTAAAGAGACATGGCTATTTGCGCAGTAGTACAGATTCTGAGTATGTAACTGGGCTTGATGAAATCAGCATTTCTCTTGCTTCCCTGTGCGTAGGGAAGCTCAGTTTTAGTCACAGTAGCTCCCACAAGTGTCTCCTCAGTGTGTTCCCATTTCCTTAGAAACAGTGTATTTGCTGGGAGAAAAGTGCATTACTGTGCGCTTTCACCGTTCAGCAAATACATGTGTAGAAGCACAGCGCTAGCAGAAACGACCGTTTCTCGACGTTTTCTAACTCAGGGAACAAGTGGCACACTTCTGAGATGCATTTGGGCAACTTTGTCAGAAATGAGTTTTTTGCCTAAAGAGACATCCCTATTTGCGCAGTAGTACAGAGTCTGAGTATGTAACTGGGCTTGATGAAATCAGCATTTCTCTTGCTTCCCTGTGCGTAGGGAAGCTCAGTTTTAGTCACAGTAGCTCCCACAAGTGTCTCCTCAGTGTGTTCCCATTTCCTTAGAAACAGTGTATTTGCTGGGAGAAAAGTGCATTACTGTGCGCTTTCAACGTTCAGGAAATACATGTGTAGAAGCACAGCGCTAGCAGAAACGACCGTTTCTCGACGTTATCTATCTCAGGGAACAAGTTGCACACTTCTGAGATGCATTTGGACAACTTTGTCAGAAATGAGTTTTTTGCCTAAAGAGACATGCCTATCTGCGCAGTAGTACAGATTCTGAGTATGTAACTGGGCTTGATGAAATCAGCATTTCTCTTGCTTCCCTGTGCGTAGGGAAGCTCAGTTTTAGTCACAGTAGCTCCCACAAGTGTCTCCTCAGTGTGTTCCCATTTCCTTAGAAACAGTGTATTTGCTGGGAGAAAAGTGCATTACTGTGCGCTTTCACCGTTCAGCAAATACATGTGTAGAAGCACAGCGCTAGCAGAAACGAACGTTTCTCGACGTTTTCTAACTCAGGGAACAAGTTGCACACTTCTGAGATGCATTTGGGCAACTTTGTCAGAAATGAGTTTTTTGCCTACAGAGACATGCCTATTTGCGCAGTAGTAGAGATTCTGAGTATGTAACTGGGCTTGATGAAATCAGCATTTCTCTTGCTTCCCTGTGCGTAGGGAAGCTCAGTTTTAGTCACAGTAGCTCCCACAAGTGTCTCCTCAGTGTGTTCCCATTTCCTTAGAAACAGTGTATTTGCTGGGAGAAAAGTGCATTACTGTGCGCTTTCACCGTTCAGCAAATACATGTGTAGAAGCACAGCGCTAGCAGAAACGAACGTTTCTCGACGTTTTCTAACTCAGGGAACAAGTTGCACACTTCTGAGATGCATTTGGGCAACTTTGTCAGAAATGAGTTTTTTGCCTACAGAGACATGCCTATTTGCGCAGTAGTACAGATTCTGAGTATGTAACTGGGCTTGATGAAATCAGCATTTCTCTTGCTTCCCTGTGCGTAGGGAAGCTCAGTTTTAGTCACAGTAGCTCCCACAAGTGTCTCCTCAGTGTGTTCCCATTTCCTTAGAAACAGTGTATTTGCTGGGAGAAAAGTGCATTACTGTGCGCTTTCACCGTTCAGCAAATACATGTGTAGAAGCACAGCGCTAGCAGAAACGAACGTTTCTCGACGTTTTCTAACTCAGGGAACAAGTTGCACACTTCTGAGATGCATTTGGGCAACTTTGTCAGAAATGAGTTTTTTGCTTAAAGAGACATGCCTATTTGCGCAGTAGTACAGATTCTGAGTATGTAACTGGGCTTGATGAAATCAGCATTTCTCTTGCTTCCCTGTGCGTAGGGAAGCTCAGTTTTAGTCACAGTAGCTCCCACAAGTGTCTCCTCAGTGTGTTCCCATTTCCTTAGAAACAGTGTATTTGCTGGGAGAAAAGTGCATTACTGTGCGCTTTCACCGTTCAGCAAATACATGTGTAGAAGCACAGCGCTAGCAGAAACGAACGTTTCTCGACGTTTTCTAACTCAGGGAACAAGTTGCACACTTCTGAGATGCATTTGGGCAACTTTGTCAGAAATGAGTTTTTTGCCTAAAGAGACATGCCTATTTGCGCAGTAGTAGAGATTCTGAGTATGTAACTGGGCTTGATGAAATCAGCATTTCTCTTGCTTCCCTGTGCGTAGGGAAGCTCAGTTTTAGTCACAGTAGCTCCCACAAGTGTCTCCTCAGTGTGTTCCCATTTCCTTAGAAACAGTGTATTTGCTGGGAGAATAGTGCATTACTGTGCGCTTTCAACGTTCAGCAAATACATGTTTAGAAGCACAGCGCTAGCAGAAACGACCGTTTCTCGACGTTTTCTAACTCAGGGAACAAGTTGCACACTTCTGAGATGCATTTGGGCAACTTTGTCAGAAATGAGTTTTTTGCCTAAAGAGACATCCCTATTTGCGCAGTAGTACAGAGTCTGAGTATGTAACTGGGCTTGATGAAATCAGCATTTCTCTTGCTTCCCTGTGCGTAGGGAAGCTCAGTTTTAGTCACAGTAGCTCCCACAAGTGTCTCCTCAGTGTGTTCCCATTTCCTTAGAAACAGTGTATTTGCTGGGAGAATAGTGCATTACTGTGCGCTTTCAACGTTCAGCAAATACATGTGTAGAAGCACAGCGCTAGCAGAAACGACCGTTTCTCGACGTTATCTAACTCAGGGAACAAGTTGCACACTTCTGAGATGCATTTGGACAACTTTGTCAGAAATGAGTTTTTTGCCTAAAGAGACATGCCTATCTGCGCAGTAGTACAGATTCTGAGTATGTAACTGGGCTTGATGAAATCAGCATTTCTCTTGCTTCCCTGTGCGTAGGGAAGCTCATTTTTAGTCACAGTAGCTCCCACAAGTGTCTCCTCAGTGTGTTCCCATTTCCTTAGAAACAGTGTATTTGCTGGGAGAAAAGTGCATTACTGTGCGCTTTCACCGTTCAGCAAATACATGTGTAGAAGCACAGCGCTAGCAGAAACGAACGTTTCTCGACGTTTTCTAACTCAGGGAACAAGTTGCACACATCTGAGATGCATTTGGGCAACTTTGTCAGAAATGAGTTTTTTGCCTAAAGAGACATGCCTATTTGCGCAGTAGTACAGATTCTGAGTATGTAACTGGGCTTGATGAAATCAGCATTTCTCTTGCTTCCCTGTGCGTAGGGAAGCTCAGTTTTAGTCACAGTAGCTCCCACAAGTGTCTCCTCAGTGTGTTCCCATTTCCTTAGAAACAGTGTATTTGCTGGGAGAAAAGTGCATTACTGTGCGCTTTCACCGTTCAGCAAATACATGTGTAGAAGCACAGCGCTAGCAGAAACGAACGTTTCTCGACGTTTTCTAACTCAGGGAACAAGTTGCACACTTCTGAGATGCATTTGGGCAACTTTGTCAGAAATGAGTTTTTTGCCTACAGAGACATGCCTATTTGCGCAGTAGTAGAGATTCTGAGTATGTAACTGGGCTTGATGAAATCAGCATTTCTCTTGCTTCCCTGTGCGTAGGGAAGCTCAGTTTTAGTCACAGTAGCTCCCACAAGTGTCTCCTCAGTGTGTTCCCATTTCCTTAGAAACAGTGTATTTGCTGGGAGAAAAGTGCATTACTGTGCGCTTTCACCGTTCAGCAAATACATGTGTAGAAGCACAGCGCTAGCAGAAACGAACGTTTCTCGACGTTTTCTAACTCAGGGAACAAGTTGCACACTTCTGAGATGCATTTGGGCAACTTTGTCAGAAATGAGTTTTTTGCCTAAAGAGACATGCCTATTTGCGCAGTAGTAGAGATTCTGAGTATGTAACTGGGCTTGATGAAATCAGCATTTCTCTTGCTTCCCTGTGCGTAGGGAAGCTCAGTTTTAGTCACAGTAGCTCCCACAAGTGTCTCCTCAGTGTGTTCCCATTTCCTTAGAAACAGTGTATTTGCTGGGAGAAAAGTGCATTACTGTGCGCTTTCACCGTTCAGCAAATACATGTGTAGAAGCACAGCGCTAGCAGAAACGAACGTTTCTCGACGTTTTCTAAATCAGGGAACAAGTTGCACACTTCTGAGATGCATTTGGGCAACTTTGTCAGAAATGAGTTTTTTGCCTACAGAGACATGCCTATTTGCGCAGTAGTACAGATTCTGAGTATGTAACTGGGCTTGATGAAATCAGCATTTCTCTTGCTTCCCTGTGCGTAGGGAAGCTCAGTTTTAGTCACAGTAGCTCCCACAAGTGTCTCCTCAGTGTGTTCCCATTTCCTTAGAAACAGTGTATTTGCTGGGAGAAAAGTGCATTACTGTGCGCTTTCACCGTTCAGCAAATACATGTGTAGAAGCACAGCGCTAGCAGAAACGACCGTTTCTCGACGTTTTCTAACTCAGGGAACAAGTTGCACACTTCTGAGATGCATTTGGGCAACTTTGTCAGAAATGAGTTTTTTGCTTAAAGAGACATGCCTATTTGCGCAGTAGTACAGATTCTGAGTATGTAACTGGGCTTGATGAAATCAGCATTTCTCTTGCTTCCCTGTGCGTAGGGAAGCTCAGTTTTAGTCACAGTAGCTCCCACAAGTGTCTCCTCAGTGTGTTCCCATTTCCTTAGAAACAGTGTATTTGCTGGGAGAAAAGTGCATTACTGTGCGCTTTCACCGTTCAGCAAATACATGTGTAGAAGCACAGCGCTAGCAGAAACGACCGTTTCTCGACGTTTTCTAACTCAGGGAACAAGTTGCACACTTCTGAGATGCATTTGGGCAACTTTGTCAGAAATGAGTTTTTTGCCTAAAGAGACATCCCTATTTGCACAGTAGTACAGAGTCTGAGTATGTAACTGGGCTTGATGAAATCAGCATTTCTCTTGCTTCCCTGTGCGTAGGGAAGCTCAGTTTTAGTCACAGTAGCTCCCACAAGTGTCTCCTCAGTGTGTTCCCATTTCCTTAGAAACAGTGTATTTGCTGGGAGAAAAGTGCATTACTGTGCGCTTTCAACGTTCAGCAAATACATGTGTAGAAGCACAGCGCTAGCAGAAACGACCGTTTCTCGACGTTATCTAACTCAGGGAACAAGTTGCACACTTCTGAGATGCATTTGGACAACTTTGTCAGAAATGAGTTTTTTGCCTAAAGAGACATGCCTATCTGCGCAGTAGTACAGATTCTGAGTATGTAACTGGGCTTGATGAAATCAGCATTTCTCTTGCTTCCCTGTGCATAGGGAAGCTCATTTTTAGTCACAGTAGCTCCCACAAGTGTCTCCTCAGTGTGTTCCCATTTCCTTAGGAACAGTGTATTTGCTGGGAGAAAAGTGCATTACTGTGCGCTTTCACCGTTCAGCAAATACATGTGTAGAAGCACAGCGCTAGCAGAAACGAACGTTTCTCGACGTTTTCTAACTCAGGGAACAAGTTGCACACTTCTGAGATGCATTTGGGCAACTTTGTCAGAAATGAGTTTTTTGCCTAAAGAGACATGTCTATTTGCGCAGTAGTACAGATTCTGAGTATGTAACTGGGCTTGATGAAATCAGCATTTCTCTTGCTTCCCTGTGCGTAGGGAAGCTCAGTTTTAGTCACAATAGCTCCCACAAGTGTCTCCTCAGTGTGTTCCCATTTCCTTAGAAACAGTGTATTTGCTGGGAGAAAAGTGCATTACTGTGCGCTTTCACCGTTCAGCAAATACATGTGTAGAAGCACAGCGCTAGCAGAAACGAACGTTTCTCGACGTTTTCTAACTCAGGGAACAAGTTGCACACTTCTGAGATGCATTTGGGCAACTTTGTCAGAAATGAGTTTTTTGCCTACAGAGACATGCCTATTTGCGCACTAGTACAGATTCTGAGTATGTCACTGGCTTGATGAAATCAGCATTTCTCTTGCTTCCCTGTGCGTAGGGAAGCTCAGTTCAGGTCATAGTGGCTCCCACAAGTGTCTCCTCAGTGTGTTCCCATTTCCTTAGAAACAGTGTATTTGCTGGGAGAAAAGTGCATTACTGTGCGCTTTCACCGTTCAGCAAATACATGTGTAGAAGCACAGCGCTAGCAGAAACGACCGTTTCTCGACGTTATCTAACTCAGGGAACAAGTTGCACACTTCTGAGATGCATTTGGGCAACTTTGTCAGAAATGAGTTTTTTGCCTAAAGAGACATCCCTATTTGCGCAGTAGTACAGAGTCTGAGTATGTAACTGGGCTTGATGAAATCAGCATTTCTCTTGCTTCCCTGTGCGTAGGGAAGCTCAGTTTTAGTCACAGTAGCTCCCACAAGTGTCTCCTCAGTGTGTTCCCATTTCCTTAGAAACAGTGTATTTGCTGGGAGAAAAGTGCATTACTGTGCGCTTTCAACGTTCAGCAAATACATGTGTAGAAGCACAGCGCTAGCAGAAACGACCGTTTCTCGACGTTATCTAACTCAGGGAACAAGTTGCACACTTCTGAGATGCATTTGGACAACTTTGTCAGAAATGAGTTTTTTGCCTAACGAGACATGCCTATCTGCGCAGTAGTACAGATTCTGAGTATGTAACTGGGCTTGATGAAATCAGCATTTCTCTTGCTTCCCTGTGAGTAGGGAAGCTCATTTTTAGTCACAGTAGCTCCCACAAGTGTCTCCTCAGTGTGTTCCCATTTCCTTAGGAACAGTGTATTTGCTGGGAGAAAAGTGCATTACTGTGCGCTTTCACCGTTCAGCAAATACATGTGTAGAAGCACAGCGCTAGCAGAAACGAACGTTTCTCGACGTTTTCTAACTCAGGGAACAAGTTGCACACTTCTGAGATGCATTTGGGCAACTTTGTCAGAAATGAGTTTTTTGCCTAAAGAGACATGCCTATTTGCGCAGTAGTACAGATTCTGAGTATGTAACTGGGCTTGATGAAATCAGCATTTCTCTTGCTTCCCTGTGCGTAGGGAAGCTCAGTTTTAGTCACAATAGCTCCCACAAGTGTCTCCTCAGTGTGTTCCCATTTCCTTAGAAACAGTGTATTTGCTGGGAGAAAAGTGCATTACTGTGCGCTTTCACCGTTCAGCAAATACATGTGTAGAAGCACAGCGCTAGCAGAAACGAACGTTTCTCGACGTTTTCTAACTCAGGGAACAAGTTGCACACTTCTGAGATGCATTTGGGCAACTTTGTCAGAAATGAGTTTTTTGCCTAAAGAGACATGCCTATTTGCGCAGTAGTACAGATTCTGAGTATGTAACTGGGCTTGATGAAATCAGCATTTCTCTTGCTTCCCTGTGCGTAGGGAAGCTCAGTTTTAGTCACAGTAGCTCCCACAAGTGTCTCCTCAGTGTGTTCCCATTTCCTTAGAAACAGTGTATTTGCTGGGAGAAAAGTGCATTACTGTGCGCTTTCACCGTTCAGCAAATACATGTGTAGAAGCACAGCGCTAGCAGAAACGAATGTTTCTCGACGTTTTCTAACTCAGGGAACAAGTTGCACACTTCTGAGATGCATTTGGGCAACTTTGTCAGAAATGAGTTTTTTGCCTAAAGAGACATCCCTATTTGCGCAGTAGTACAGAGTCTGAGTATGTAACTGGGCTTGATGAAATCAGCATTTCTCTTGCTTCCCTGTGCATAGGGAAGCTCAGTTTTAGTCACAGTAGCTCCCACAAGTGTCTCCTCAGTGTGTTCCCATTTCCTTAGGAACAGTGTATTTGCTGGGAGAAAAGTGCATTACTGTGCGCTTTCACCGTTCAGCAAATACATGTGTAGAAGCACAGCGCTAGCAGAAACGACCGTTTCTCGACGTTTTCTAACTCAGGGAACAAGTTGCACACTTCTGAGATGCATTTGGGCAACTTTGTCAGAAATGAGTTTTTTGCCTACAGAGACATGCCTATTTGCGCAGTAGTACAGAGTCTGAGTATGTAACTGGGCTTGATGAAATCAGCATTTCTCTTGCTTCCCTGTGCGTAGGGAAGCTCAGTTTTAGTCACAGTAGCTCCCACAAGTGTCTCCTCAGTGTGTTCCCATTTCCTTAGAAACAGTGTATTTGCTGGGAGAAAAGTGCATTACTGTGCGCTTTCACCGTTCAGCAAATACATGTGTAGAAGCACAGCGCTAGCAGAAACGACCGTTTCTCGACGTTTTCTAACTCAGGGAACAAGTGGCACACTTCTGAGATGCATTTGGGCAACTTTGTCAGAAATGAGTTTTTTGCCTACAGAGACATGCCTATTTGCGCAGTAGTAGAGATTCTGAGTATGTAACTGGGCTTGATGAAATCAGCATTTCTCTTGCTTCCCTGTGCGTAGGGAAGCTCAGTTTTAGTCACAGTAGCTCCCACAAGTGTCTCCTCAGTGTGTTCCCATTTCCTTAGAAACAGTGTATTTGCTGGGAGAAAAGTGCATTACTGTGCGCTTTCACCGTTCAGCAAATACATGTGTAGAAGCACAGCGCTAGCAGAAACGAACGTTTCTCGACGTTTTCTAACTCAGGGAACAAGTTGCACACTTCTGAGATGCATTTGGGCAACTTTGTCAGAAATGAGTTTTTTGCTTAAAGAGACATGCCTATTTGCGCAGTAGTACAGATTCTGAGTATGTAACTGGGCTTGATGAAATCAGCATTTCTCTTGCTTCCCTGTGCGTAGGGAAGCTCATTTTTAGTCACAGTAGCTCCCACAAGTGTCTCCTCAGTGTGTTCCCATTTCCTTAGGAACAGTGTATTTGCTGGGAGAAAAGTGCATTACTGTGCGCTTTCACCGTTCAGCAAATACATGTGTAGAAGCACAGCGCTAGCAGAAACGAACGTTTCTCGACGTTTTCTAACTCAGGGAACAAGTTGCACACTTCTGAGATGCATTTGGGCAACTTTGTCAGAAATGAGTTTTTTGCCTACAGAGACATGCCTATTTGCGCAGTAGTACAGATTCTGAGTATGTAACTGGGCTTGATGAAATCAGCATTTCTCTTGCTTCCCTGTGCGTAGGGAAGCTCAGTTTTAGTCACAGTAGCTCCCACAAGTGTCTCCTCAGTGTGTTCCCATTTCCTTAGAAACAGTGTATTTGCTGGGAGAAAAGTGCATTACTGTGCGCTTTCACCGTTCAGCAAATACATGTGTAGAAGCACAGCGCTAGCAGAAACGACCGTTTCTCGACGTTTTCTAACTCAGGGAACAAGTGGCACACTTCTGAGATGCATTTGGGCAACTTTGTCAGAAATGAGTTTTTTGCCTACAGAGACATGCCTATTTGCGCAGTAGTACAGATTCTGAGTATGTAACTGGGCTTGATGAAATCAGCATTTCTCTTGCTTCCCTGTGCATAGGGAAGCTCAGTTTTAGTCCCAGTAGCTCCCACAAGTGTCTCCTCAGTGTGTTCCCATTTCCTTAGAAACAGTGTATTTGCTGGGAGAAAAGTGCATTACTGTGCGCTTTCACCGATCAGCAAATACATGTGTAGAAGCACAGCGCTAGCAGAAACGAACGTTTCTCGACGTTTTCTAACTCAGGGAACAAGTTGCACACTTCTGAGATGCATTTGGGCAACTTTGTCAGAAATGAGTTTTTTGCCTACAGAGACATGCCTATTTGCGCAGTAGTACAGAGTCTGAGTATGTAACTGGGCTTGATGAAATCAGCATTTCTCTTGCTTCCCTGTGCGTAGGGAAGCTCAGTTTTAGTCACAGTAGCTCCCACAAGTGTCTCCTCAGTGTGTTCCCATTTCCTTAGAAACAGTGTATTTGCTGGGAGAAAAGTGCATTACTGTGCGCTTTCACCGTTCAGCAAATACATGTGTAGAAGCACAGCGCTAGCAGAAACGAATGTTTCTCGACGTTTTCTAACTCAGGGAACAAGTTGCACACTTCTGAGATGCATTTGGGCAACTTTGTCAGAAATGAGTTTTTTGCCTAAAGAGACATCCCTATTTGCGCAGTAGTACAGAGTCTGAGTATGTAACTGGGCTTGATGAAATCAGCATTTCTCTTGCTTCCCTGTGCATAGGGAAGCTCAGTTTTAGTCACAGTAGCTCCCACAAGTGTCTCCTCAGTGTGTTCCCATTTCCTTAGGAACAGTGTATTTGCTGGGAGAAAAGTGCATTACTGTGCGCTTTCACCGTTCAGCAAATACATGTGTAGAAGCACAGCGCTAGCAGAAACGACCGTTTCTCGACGTTTTCTAACTCAGGGAACAAGTTGCACACTTCTGAGATGCATTTGGGCAACTTTGTCAGAAATGAGTTTTTTGCCTACAGAGACATGCCTATTTGCGCAGTAGTACAGAGTCTGAGTATGTAACTGGGCTTGATGAAATCAGCATTTCTCTTGCTTCCCTGTGCGTAGGGAAGCTCAGTTTTAGTCACAGTAGCTCCCACAAGTGTCTCCTCAGTGTGTTCCCATTTCCTTAGAAACAGTGTATTTGCTGGGAGAAAAGTGCATTACTGTGCGCTTTCACCGTTCAGCAAATACATGTGTAGAAGCACAGCGCTAGCAGAAACGACCGTTTCTCGACGTTTTCTAACTCAGGGAACAAGTGGCACACTTCTGAGATGCATTTGGGCAACTTTGTCAGAAATGAGTTTTTTGCCTACAGAGACATGCCTATTTGCGCAGTAGTAGAGATTCTGAGTATGTAACTGGGCTTGATGAAATCAGCATTTCTCTTGCTTCCCTGTGCGTAGGGAAGCTCAGTTTTAGTCACAGTAGCTCCCACAAGTGTCTCCTCAGTGTGTTCCCATTTCCTTAGAAACAGTGTATTTGCTGGGAGAAAAGTGCATTACTGTGCGCTTTCACCGTTCAGCAAATACATGTGTAGAAGCACAGCGCTAGCAGAAACGAACGTTTCTCGACGTTTTCTAACTCAGGGAACAAGTTGCACACTTCTGAGATGCATTTGGGCAACTTTGTCAGAAATGAGTTTTTTGCTTAAAGAGACATGCCTATTTGCGCAGTAGTACAGATTCTGAGTATGTAACTGGGCTTGATGAAATCAGCATTTCTCTTGCTTCCCTGTGCGTAGGGAAGCTCATTTTTAGTCACAGTAGCTCCCACAAGTGTCTCCTCAGTGTGTTCCCATTTCCTTAGGAACAGTGTATTTGCTGGGAGAAAAGTGCATTACTGTGCGCTTTCACCGTTCAGCAAATACATGTGTAGAAGCACAGCGCTAGCAGAAACGAACGTTTCTCGACGTTTTCTAACTCAGGGAACAAGTTGCACACTTCTGAGATGCATTTGGGCAACTTTGTCAGAAATGAGTTTTTTGCCTACAGAGACATGCCTATTTGCGCAGTAGTACAGATTCTGAGTATGTAACTGGGCTTGATGAAATCAGCATTTCTCTTGCTTCCCTGTGCGTAGGGAAGCTCAGTTTTAGTCACAGTAGCTCCCACAAGTGTCTCCTCAGTGTGTTCCCATTTCCTTAGAAACAGTGTATTTGCTGGGAGAAAAGTGCATTACTGTGCGCTTTCACCGTTCAGCAAATACATGTGTAGAAGCACAGCGCTAGCAGAAACGACCGTTTCTCGACGTTTTCTAACTCAGGGAACAAGTGGCACACTTCTGAGATGCATTTGGGCAACTTTGTCAGAAATGAGTTTTTTGCCTACAGAGACATGCCTATTTGCGCACTAGTACAGATTCTGAGTATGTAACTGGGCTTGATGAAATCAGCATTTCTCTTGCTTCCCTGTGCATAGGGAAGCTCAGTTTTAGTCCCAGTAGCTCCCACAAGTGTCTCCTCAGTGTGTTCCCATTTCCTTAGAAACAGTGTATTTGCTGGGAGAAAAGTGCATTACTGTGCGCTTTCACCGATCAGCAAATACATGTGTAGAAGCACAGCGCTAGCAGAAACGAACGTTTCTCGACGTTTTCTAACTCAGGGAACAAGTTGCACACTTCTGAGATGCATTTGGGCAACTTTGTCAGAAATGAGTTTTTTGCCTACAGAGACATGCCTATTTGCGCAGTAGTACAGATTCTGAGTATGTAACTGGGCTTGATGAAATCAGCATTTCTCTTGCTTCCCTGTGCGTAGGGAAGCTCAGTTTTAGTCACAGTAGCTCCCACAAGTGTCTCCTCAGTGTGTTCCCATTTCCTTAGAAACAGTGTATTTGCTGGGAGAAAAGTGCATTACTGTGCGCTTTCACCGTTCAGCAAATACATGTGTAGAAGCACAGCGCTAGCAGAAACGACCGTTTCTCGACGTTTTCTAACTCAGGGAACAAGTTGCACACTTCTGAGATGCATTTGGGCAACTTTGTCAGAAATGAGTTTTTTGCCTACAGAGACATGCCTATTTGTGCAGTAGTACAGATTCTGAGTATGTAACTGGGCTTGATGAAATCAGCATTTCTCTTGCTTCCCTGTGCGTAGGGAAGCTCAGTTTTAGTCACAGTAGCTCCCACAAGTGTCTCCTCAGTGTGTTCCCATTTCCTTAGAAACAGTGTATTTGCTGGGAGAAAAGTGCATTACTGTGCGCTTTCACCGATCAGCAAATACATGTGTAGAAGCACAGCGCTAGCAGAAACGAACGTTTCTCGACGTTTTCTAACTCAGGGAACAAGTTGCACACTTCTGAGATGCATTTGGGCAACTTTGTCAGAAATGAGTTTTTTGCCTACAGAGACATGCCTATTTGCGCAGTAGTACAGAGTCTGAGTATGTAACTGGGCTTGATGAAATCAGCATTTCTCTTGCTTCCCTGTGCGTAGGGAAGCTCAGTTTTAGTCACAGTAGCTCCCACAAGTGTCTCCTCAGTGTGTTCCCATTTCCTTAGAAACAGTGTATTTGCTGGGAGAAAAGTGCATTACTGTGCGCTTTCACCATTCAGCAAATACATGTGTAGAAGCACAGCGCTAGCAGAAACGAATGTTTCTCGACGTTTTCTAACTCAGGGAACAAGTTGCACACTTCTGAGATGCATTTGGGCAACTTTGTCAGAAATGAGTTTTTTGCCTAAAGAGACATCCCTATTTGCGCAGTAGTACAGAGTCTGAGTATGTAACTGGGCTTGATGAAATCAGCATTTCTCTTGCTTCCCTGTGCATAGGGAAGCTCAGTTTTAGTCACAGTAGCTCCCACAAGTGTCTCCTCAGTGTGTTCCCATTTCCTTAGGAACAGTGTATTTGCTGGGAGAAAAGTGCATTACTGTGCGCTTTCACCGTTCAGCAAATACATGTGTAGAAGCACAGCGCTAGCAGAAACGACCGTTTCTCGACGTTTTCTAACTCAGGGAACAAGTTGCACACTTCTGAGATGCATTTGGGCAACTTTGTCAGAAATGAGTTTTTTGCCTACAGAGACATGCCTATTTGCGCAGTAGTACAGAGTCTGAGTATGTAACTGGGCTTGATGAAATCAGCATTTCTCTTGCTTCCCTGTGCGTAGGGAAGCTCAGTTTTAGTCACAGTAGCTCCCACAAGTGTCTCCTCAGTGTGTTCCCATATCCTTAGAAACAGTGTATTTGCTGGGAGAAAAGTGCATTACTGTGCGCTTTCACCGTTCAGCAAATACATGTGTAGAAGCACAGCGCTAGCAGAAACGACCGTTTCTCGACGTTTTCTAACTCAGGGAACAAGTGGCACACTTCTGAGATGCATTTGGGCAACTTTGTCAGAAATGAGTTTTTTGCCTACAGAGACATGCCTATTTGCGCAGTAGTAGAGATTCTGAGTATGTAACTGGGCTTGATGAAATCAGCATTTCTCTTGCTTCCCTGTGCGTAGGGAAGCTCAGTTTTAGTCACAGTAGCTCCCACAAGTGTCTCCTCAGTTTGTTCCCATTTCCTTAGAAACAGTGTATTTGCTGGGAGAAAAGTGCATTACTGTGCGCTTTCACCGTTCAGCAAATACATGTGTAGAAGCACAGCGCTAGCAGAAACGAACGTTTCTCGACGTTTTCTAACTCAGGGAACAAGTTGCACACTTCTGAGATGCATTTGGGCAACTTTGTCAGAAATGAGTTTTTTGCTTAAAGAGACATGCCTATTTGCGCAGTAGTACAGATTCTGAGTATGTAACTGGGCTTGATGAAATCAGCATTTCTCTTGCTTCCCTGTGCGTAGGGAAGCTCATTTTTAGTCACAGTAGCTCCCACAAGTGTCTCCTCAGTGTGTTCCCATTTCCTTAGGAACAGTGTATTTGCTGGGAGAAAAGTGCATTACTGTGCGCTTTCACCGTTCAGCAAATACATGTGTAGAAGCACAGCGCTAGCAGAAACGAACGTTTCTCGACGTTTTCTAACTCAGGGAACAAGTTGCACACTTCTGAGATGCATTTGGGCAACTTTGTCAGAAATGAGTTTTTTGCCTACAGAGACATGCCTATTTGCGCAGTAGTACAGATTCTGAGTATGTAACTGGGCTTGATGAAATCAGCATTTCTCTTGCTTCCCTGTGCGTAGGGAAGCTCAGTTTTAGTCACAGTAGCTCCCACAAGTGTCTCCTCAGTGTGTTCCCATTTCCTTAGAAACAGTGTATTTGCTGGGAGAAAAGTGCATTACTGTGCGCTTTCACCGTTCAGCAAATACATGTGTAGAAGCACAGCGCTAGCAGAAACGACCGTTTCTCGACGTTTTCTAACTCAGGGAACAAGTGGCACACTTCTGAGATGCATTTGGGCAACTTTGTCAGAAATGAGTTTTTTGCCTACAGAGACATGCCTATTTGCGCACTAGTACAGATTCTGAGTATGTAACTGGGCTTGATGAAATCAGCATTTCTCTTGCTTCCCTGTGCATAGGGAAGCTCAGTTTTAGTCCCAGTAGCTCCCACAAGTGTCTCCTCAGTGTGTTCCCATTTCCTTAGAAACAGTATATTTGCTGGGAGAAAAGTGCATTACTGTGCGCTTTCACCGATCAGCAAATACATGTGTAGAAGCACAGCGCTAGCAGAAACGAACGTTTCTCGACGTTTTCTAACTCAGGGAACAAGTTGCACACTTCTGAGATGCATTTGGGCAACTTTGTCAGAAATGAGTTTTTTGCCTACAGAGACATGCCTATTTGCGCAGTAGTACAGATTCTGAGTATGTAACTGGGCTTGATGAAATCAGCATTTCTCTTGCTTCCCTGTGCGTAGGGAAGCTCAGTTTTAGTCACAGTAGCTCCCACAAGTGTCTCCTCAGTGTGTTCCCATTTCCTTAGAAACAGTGTATTTGCTGGGAGAAAAGTGCATTACTGTGCGCTTTCACCGTTCAGCAAATACATGTGTAGAAGCACAGCGCTAGCAGAAACGAACGTTTCTCGACGTTTTCTAACTCAGGGAACAAGTTGCACACTTCTGAGATGCATTTGGGCAACTTTGTCAGAAATGAGTTTTTTGCCTACAGAGACATGCCTATTTGCGCAGTAGTAGAGATTCTGAGTATGTAACTGGGCTTGATGAAATCAGCATTTCTCTTGCTTCCCTGTGCGTAGGGAAGCTCAGTTTTAGTCCCAGTAGCTCCCACAAGTGTCTCCTCAGTGTGTTCCCATTTCCTTAGAAACAGTGTATTTGCTGGGAGAAAAGTGCATTACTGTGCGCTTTCACCGTTCAGCAAATACATGTGTAGAAGCACAGCGCTAGCAGAAACGACCGTTTCTCGACGTTTTCTAACTCAGGGAACAAGTTGCACACTTCTGAGATGCATTTGGGCAACTTTGTCAGAAATGAGTTTTTTGCCTACAGAGACATGCCTATTTGCGCAGTAGTACAGAGTCTGAGTATGTAACTGGGCTTGATGAAATCAGCATTTCTCTTGCTTCCCTGTGCGTAGGGAAGCTCAGTTTTAGTCACAGTAGCTCCCACAAGTGTCTCCTCAGTGTGTTCCCATTTCCTTAGAAACAGTGTATTTGCTGGGAGAAAAGTGCATTACTGTGCGCTTTCACCGTTCAGCAAATACATGTGTAGAAGCACAGCGCTAGCAGAAACGACCGTTTCTCGACGTTTTCTAACTCAGGGAACAAGTGGCACACTTCTGAGATGCATTTGGGCAACTTTGTCAGAAATGAGTTTTTTGCCTACAGAGACATGCCTATTTGCGCACTAGTACAGATTCTGAGTATGTAACTGGGCTTGATGAAATCAGCATTTCTCTTGCTTCCCTGTGCATAGGGAAGCTCAGTTTTAGTCCCAGTAGCTCCCACAAGTGTCTCCTCAGTGTGTTCCCATTTCCTTAGAAACAGTGTATTTGCTGGGAGAAAAGTGCATTACTGTGCGCTTTCACCGTTCAGCAAATACATGTGTAGAAGCACAGCGCTAGCAGAAACGAACGTTTCTCGACGTTTTCTAACTCAGGGAACAAGTTGCACACTTCTGAGATGCATTTGGGCAACTTTGTCAGAAATGAGTTTTTTGCCTACAGAGACATGCCTATTTGCGCAGTAGTACAGATTCTGAGTATGTAACTGGGCTTGATGAAATCAGCATTTCTCTTGCTTCCCTGTGCGTAGGGAAGCTCAGTTTTAGTCACAGTAGCTCCCACAAGTGTCTCCTCAGTGTGTTCCCATTTCCTTAGAAACAGTGTATTTGCTGGGAGAAAAGTGCATTACTGTGCGCTTTCACCGTTCAGCAAATACATGTGTAGAAGCACAGCGCTAGGAGAAACGAACGTTTCTCGACGTTTTCTAACTCAGGGAACAAGTTGCACACATCTGAGATGCATTTGGGCAACTTTGTCAGAAATGAGTTTTTTGCCTAAAGAGACATGCCTATTTGCGCAGTAGTACAGATTCTGAGTATGTAACTGGGCTTGATGAAATCAGCATTTCTCTTGCTTCCCTGTGCGTAGGGAAGCTCAGTTTTAGTCACAGTAGCTCCCACAAGTGTCTCCTCAGTGTGTTCCCATTTCCTTAGAAACAGTGTATTTGCTGGGAGAAAAGTGCATTACTGTGCGCTTTCACCGTTCAGCAAATACATGTGTAGAAGCACAGCGCTAGCAGAAACGAACGTTTCTCGACGTTTTCTAACTCAGGGAACAAGTTGCACACTTCTGAGATGCATTTGGGCAACTTTGTCAGAAATGAGTTTTTTGCCTACAGAGACATGCCTATTTGCGCAGTAGTAGAGATTCTGAGTATGTAACTGGGCTTGATGAAATCAGCATTTCTCTTGCTTCCCTGTGCGTAGGGAAGCTCAGTTTTAGTCACAGTAGCTCCCACAAGTGTCTCCTCAGTGTGTTCCCATTTCCTTAGAAACAGTGTATTTGCTGGGAGAAAAGTGCATTACTGTGCGCTTTCACCGTTCAGCAAATACATGTGTAGAAGCACAGCGCTAGCAGAAACGAACGTTTCTCGACGTTTTCTAACTCAGGGAACAAGTTGCACACTTCTGAGATGCATTTGGGCAACTTTGTCAGAAATGAGTTTTTTGCCTAAAGAGACATGCCTATTTGCGCAGTAGTACAGATTCTGAGTATGTAACTGGGCTTGATGAAATCAGCATTTCTCTTGCTTCCCTGTGCGTAGGGAAGCTCAGTTTTAGTCACAGTAGCTCCCACAAGTGTCTCCTCAGTGTGTTCCCATTTCCTTAGAAACAGTGTATTTGCTGGGAGAAAAGTGCATTACTGTGCGCTTTCACCGTTCAGCAAATACATGTGTAGAAGCACAGCGCTAGCAGAAACGAACGTTTCTCGACGTTTTCTAAATCAGGGAACAAGTTGCACACTTCTGAGATGCATTTGGGCAACTTTGTCAGAAATGAGTTTTTTGCCTACAGAGACATGCCTATTTGCGCAGTAGTACAGATTCTGAGTATGTAACTGGGCTTGATGAAATCAGCATTTCTCTTGCTTCCCTGTGCGTAGGGAAGCTCAGTTTTAGTCACAGTAGCTCCCACAAGTGTCTCCTCAGTGTGTTCCCATTTCCTTAGAAACAGTGTATTTGCTGGGAGAAAAGTGCATTACTGTGCGCTTTCACCGTTCAGCAAATACATGTGTAGAAGCACAGCGCTAGCAGAAACGACCGTTTCTCGACGTTTTCTAACTCAGGGAACAAGTTGCACACTTCTGAGATGCATTTGGGCAACTTTGTCAGAAATGAGTTTTTTGCTTAAAGAGACATGCCTATTTGCGCAGTAGTACAGATTCTGAGTATGTAACTGGGCTTGATGAAATCAGCATTTCTCTTGCTTCCCTGTGCGTAGGGAAGCTCAGTTTTAGTCACAGTAGCTCCCACAAGTGTCTCCTCAGTGTGTTCCCATTTCCTTAGAAACAGTGTATTTGCTGGGAGAAAAGTGCATTACTGTGCGCTTTCACCGTTCAGCAAATACATGTGTAGAAGCACAGCGCTAGCAGAAACGACCGTTTCTCGACGTTTTCTAACTCAGGGAACAAGTTGCACACTTCTGAGATGCATTTGGGCAACTTTGTCAGAAATGAGTTTTTTGCCTAAAGAGACATCCCTATTTGCGCAGTAGTACAGAGTCTGAGTATGTAACTGGGCTTGATGAAATCAGCATTTCTCTTGCTTCCCTGTGCGTAGGGAAGCTCAGTTTTAGTCACAGTAGCTCCCACAAGTGTCTCCTCAGTGTGTTCCCATTTCCTTAGAAACAGTGTATTTGCTGGGAGAAAAGTGCATTACTGTGCGCTTTCAACGTTCAGCAAATACATGTGTAGAAGCACAGCGCTAGCAGAAACGACCGTTTCTCGACGTTTTCTAACTCAGGGAACAAGTGGCACACTTCTGAGATGCATTTGGTCAACTTTGTCAGAAATGAGTTTTTTGCCTACAGAGACATGCCTATTTGCGCAGTAGTACAGATTCTGAGTATGTAACTGGGCTTGATGAAATCAGCATTTCTCTTGCTTCCCTGTGCATAGGGAAGCTCAGTTTTAGTCCCAGTAGCTCCCACAAGTGTCTCCTCAGTGTGTTCCCATTTCCTTAGAAACAGTGTATTTGCTGGGAGAAAAGTGCATTACTGTGCGCTTTCACCGATCAGCAAATACATGTGTAGAAGCACAGCGCTAGCAGAAACGAACGTTTCTCGACGTTTTCTAACTCAGGGAACAAGTTGCACACTTCTGAGATGCATTTGGGCAACTTTGTCAGAAATGAGTTTTTTGCCTACAGAGACATGCCTATTTGCGCAGTAGTACAGAGTCTGAGTATGTAACTGGGCTTGATGAAATCAGCATTTCTCTTGCTTCCCTGTGCGTAGGGAAGCTCAGTTTTAGTCACAGTAGCTCCCACAAGTGTCTCCTCAGTGTGTTCCCATTTCCTTAGAAACAGTGTATTTGCTGGGAGAAAAGTGCATTACTGTGCGCTTTCACCGTTCAGCAAATACATGTGTAGAAGCACAGCGCTAGCAGAAACGAATGTTTCTCGACGTTTTCTAACTCAGGGAACAAGTTGCACACTTCTGAGATGCATTTGGGCAACTTTGTCAGAAATGAGTTTTTTGCCTAAAGAGACATCCCTATTTGCGCAGTAGTACAGAGTCTGAGTATGTAACTGGGCTTGATGAAATCAGCATTTCTCTTGCTTCCCTGTGCATAGGGAAGCTCAGTTTTAGTCACAGTAGCTCCCACAAGTGTCTCCTCAGTGTGTTCCCATTTCCTTAGGAACAGTGTATTTGCTGGGAGAAAAGTGCATTACTGTGCGCTTTCACCGTTCAGCAAATACATGTGTAGAAGCACAGCGCTAGCAGAAACGACCGTTTCTCGACGTTTTCTAACTCAGGGAACAAGTTGCACACTTCTGAGATGCATTTGGGCAACTTTGTCAGAAATGAGTTTTTTGCCTACAGAGACATGCCTATTTGCGCAGTAGTACAGAGTCTGAGTATGTAACTGGGCTTGATGAAATCAGCATTTCTCTTGCTTCCCTGTGCGTAGGGAAGCTCAGTTTTAGTCACAGTAGCTCCCACAAGTGTCTCCTCAGTGTGTTCCCATTTCCTTAGAAACAGTGTATTTGCTGGGAGAAAAGTGCATTACTGTGCGCTTTCACCGTTCAGCAAATACATGTGTAGAAGCACAGCGCTAGCAGAAACGACCGTTTCTCGACGTTTTCTAACTCAGGGAACAAGTGGCACACTTCTGAGATGCATTTGGGCAACTTTGTCAGAAATGAGTTTTTTGCCTACAGAGACATGCCTATTTGCGCAGTAGTAGAGATTCTGAGTATGTAACTGGGCTTGATGAAATCAGCATTTCTCTTGCTTCCCTGTGCGTAGGGAAGCTCAGTTTTAGTCACAGTAGCTCCCACAAGTGTCTCCTCAGTTTGTTCCCATTTCCTTAGAAACAGTGTATTTGCTGGGAGAAAAGTGCATTACTGTGCGCTTTCACCGTTCAGCAAATACATGTGTAGAAGCACAGCGCTAGCAGAAACGAACGTTTCTCGACGTTTTCTAACTCAGGGAACAAGTTGCACACTTCTGAGATGCATTTGGGCAACTTTGTCAGAAATGAGTTTTTTGCTTAAAGAGACATGCCTATTTGCGCAGTAGTACAGATTCTGAGTATGTAACTGGGCTTGATGAAATCAGCATTTCTCTTGCTTCCCTGTGCGTAGGGAAGCTCATTTTTAGTCACAGTAGCTCCCACAAGTGTCTCCTCAGTGTGTTCCCATTTCCTTAGGAACAGTGTATTTGCTGGGAGAAAAGTGCATTACTGTGCGCTTTCACCGTTCAGCAAATACATGTGTAGAAGCACAGCGCTAGCAGAAACGAACGTTTCTCGACGTTTTCTAACTCAGGGAACAAGTTGCACACTTCTGAGATGCATTTGGGCAACTTTGTCAGAAATGAGTTTTTTGCCTACAGAGACATGCCTATTTGCGCAGTAGTACAGATTCTGAGTATGTAACTGGGCTTGATGAAATCAGCATTTCTCTTGCTTCCCTGTGCTTTTGGAAGCTCAGTTTTAGTCACAGTAGCTCCCACAAGTGTCTCCTCAGTGTGTTCCCATTTCCTTAGAAACAGTGTATTTGCTGGGAGAAAAGTGCATTACTGTGCGCTTTCACCGTTCAGCAAATACATGTGTAGAAGCACAGCGCTAGCAGAAACGACCGTTTCTCGACGTTTTCTAACTCAGGGAACAAGTGGCACACTTCTGAGATGCATTTGGGCAACTTTGTCAGAAATGAGTTTTTTGCCTACAGAGACATGCCTATTTGCGCACTAGTACAGATTCTGAGTATGTAACTGGGCTTGATGAAATCAGCATTTCTCTTGCTTCCCTGTGCATAGGGAAGCTCAGTTTTAGTCCCAGTAGCTCCCACAAGTGTCTCCTCAGTGTGTTCCCATTTCCTTAGAAACAGTGTATTTGCTGGGAGAAAAGTGCATTACTGTGCGCTTTCACCGATCAGCAAATACATGTGTAGAAGCACAGCGCTAGCAGAAACGAACGTTTCTCGACGTTTTCTAACTCAGGGAACAAGTTGCACACTTCTGAGATGCATTTGGGCAACTTTGTCAGAAATGAGTTTTTTGCCTACAGAGACATGCCTATTTGCGCAGTAGTACAGATTCTGAGTATGTAACTGGGCTTGATGAAATCAGCATTTCTCTTGCTTCCCTGTGCGTAGGGAAGCTCAGTTTTAGTCACAGTAGCTCCCACAAGTGTCTCCTCAGTGTGTTCCCATTTCCTTAGAAACAGTGTATTTGCTGGGAGAAAAGTGCATTACTGTGCGCTTTCACCGTTCAGCAAATACATGTGTAGAAGCACAGCGCTAGCAGAAACGAACGTTTCTCGACGTTTTCTAACTCAGGGAACAAGTTGCACACTTCTGAGATGCATTTGGGCAACTTTGTCAGAAATGAGTTTTTTGCCTACAGAGACATGCCTATTTGCGCAGTAGTAGAGATTCTGAGTATGTAACTGGGCTTGATGAAATCAGCATTTCTCTTGCTTCCCTGTGCGTAGGGAAGCTCAGTTTTAGTCCCAGTAGCTCCCACAAGTGTCTCCTCAGTGTGTTCCCATTTCCTTAGAAACAGTGTATTTGCTGGGAGAAAAGTGCATTACTGTGCGCTTTCACCGTTCAGCAAATACATGTGTAGAAGCACAGCGCTAGCAGAAACGACCGTTTCTCGACGTTTTCTAACTCAGGGAACAAGTTGCACACTTCTGAGATGCATTTGGGCAACTTTGTCAGAAATGAGTTTTTTTGCCTACAGAGACATGCCTATTTGCGCAGTAGTACAGATTCTGAGTATGTAACTGGGCTTGATGAAATCAGCATTTCTCTTGCTTCCCTGTGCGTAGGGAAGCTCAGTTTTAGTCACAGTAGCTCCCACAAGTGTCTCCTCAGTGTGTTCCCATTTCCTTAGAAACAGTGTATTTGCTGGGAGAAAAGTGCATTACTGTGCGCTTTCACCGTTCAGCAAATACATGTGTAGAAGCACAGCGCTAGCAGAAACGACCGTTTCTCGACGTTTTCTAACTCAGGGAACAAGTGGCACACTTCTGAGATGCATTTGGGCAACTTTGTCAGAAATGAGTTTTTTGCCTACAGAGACATGCCTATTTGCGCACTAGTACAGATTCTGAGTATGTAACTGGGCTTGATGAAATCAGCATTTCTCTTGCTTCCCTGTGCATAGGGAAGCTCAGTTTTAGTCCCAGTAGCTCCCACAAGTGTCTCCTCAGTGTGTTCCCATTTCCTTAGAAACAGTGTATTTGCTGGGAGAAAAGTGCATTACTGTGCGCTTTCACCGATCAGCAAATACATGTGTAGAAGCACAGCGCTAGCAGAAACGAACGTTTCTCGACGTTTTCTAACTCAGGGAACAAGTTGCACACTTCTGAGATGCATTTGGGCAACTTTGTCAGAAATGAGTTTTTTGCCTACAGAGACATGCCTATTTGCGCAGTAGTACAGATTCTGAGTATGTAACTGGGCTTGATGAAATCAGCATTTCTCTTGCTTCCCTGTGCGTAGGGAAGCTCAGTTTTAGTCACAGTAGCTCCCACAAGTGTCTCCTCAGTGTGTTCCCATTTCCTTAGAAACAGTGTATTTGCTGGGAGAAAAGTGCATTACTGTGCGCTTTCACCGTTCAGCAAATACATGTGTAGAAGCACAGCGCTAGCAGAAACGACCGTTTCTCGACGTTTTCTAACTCAGGGAACAAGTTGCACACTTCTGAGATGCATTTGGGCAACTTTGTCAGAAATGAGTTTTTTGCCTACAGAGACATGCCTATTTGCGCAGTAGTACAGAGTCTGAGTATGTAACTGGGCTTGATGAAATCAGCATTTCTCTTGCTTCCCTGTGCGTAGGGAAGCTCAGTTTTAGTCACAGTAGCTCCCACAAGTGTCTCCTCAGTGTGTTCCCATTTCCTTAGAAACAGTGTATTTGCTGGGAGAAAAGTGCATTACTGTGCGCTTTCACCGTTCAGCAAATACATGTGTAGAAGCACAGCGCTAGCAGAAACGACCGTTTCTCGACGTTTTCTAACTCAGGGAACAAGTGGCACACTTCTGAGATGCATTTGGGCAACTTTGTCAGAAATGAGTTTTTTGCCTACAGAGACATGCCTATTTGCGCAGTAGTAGAGATTCTGAGTATGTAACTGGGCTTGATGAAATCAGCATTTCTCTTGCTTCCCTGTGCGTAGGGAAGCTCAGTTTTAGTCACAGTAGCTCCCACAAGTGTCTCCTCAGTTTGTTCCCATTTCCTTAGAAACAGTGTATTTGCTGGGAGAAAAGTGCATTACTGTGCGCTTTCACCGTTCAGCAAATACATGTGTAGAAGCACAGCGCTAGCAGAAACGAACGTTTCTCGACGTTTTCTAACTCAGGGAACAAGTTGCACACTTCTGAGATGCATTTGGGCAACTTTGTCAGAAATGAGTTTTTTGCTTAAAGAGACATGCCTATTTGCGCAGTAGTACAGATTCTGAGTATGTAACTGGGCTTGATGAAATCAGCATTTCTCTTGCTTCCCTGTGCGTAGGGAAGCTCATTTTTAGTCACAGTAGCTCCCACAAGTGTCTCCTCAGTGTGTTCCCATTTCCTTAGGAACAGTGTATTTGCTGGGAGAAAAGTGCATTACTGTGCGCTTTCACCGTTCAGCAAATACATGTGTAGAAGCACAGCGCTAGCAGAAACGAACGTTTCTCGACGTTTTCTAACTCAGGGAACAAGTTGCACACTTCTGAGATGCATTTGGGCAACTTTGTCAGAAATGAGTTTTTTGCCTACAGAGACATGCCTATTTGCGCAGTAGTACAGATTCTGAGTATGTAACTGGGCTTGATGAAATCAGCATTTCTCTTGCTTCCCTGTGCTTTTGGAAGCTCAGTTTTAGTCACAGTAGCTCCCACAAGTGTCTCCTCAGTGTGTTCCCATTTCCTTAGAAACAGTGTATTTGCTGGGAGAAAAGTGCATTACTGTGCGCTTTCACCGTTCAGCAAATACATGTGTAGAAGCACAGCGCTAGCAGAAACGACCGTTTCTCGACGTTTTCTAACTCAGGGAACAAGTGGCACACTTCTGAGATGCATTTGGGCAACTTTGTCAGAAATGAGTTTTTTGCCTACAGAGACATGCCTATTTGCGCACTAGTACAGATTCTGAGTATGTAACTGGGCTTGATGAAATCAGCATTTCTCTTGCTTCCCTGTGCATAGGGAAGCTCAGTTTTAGTCCCAGTAGCTCCCACAAGTGTCTCCTCAGTGTGTTCCCATTTCCTTAGAAACAGTGTATTTGCTGGGAGAAAAGTGCATTACTGTGCGCTTTCACCGATCAGCAAATACATGTGTAGAAGCACAGCGCTAGCAGAAACGAACGTTTCTCGACGTTTTCTAACTCAGGGAACAAGTTGCACACTTCTGAGATGCATTTGGGCAACTTTGTCAGAAATGAGTTTTTTGCCTACAGAGACATGCCTATTTGCGCAGTAGTACAGATTCTGAGTATGTAACTGGGCTTGATGAAATCAGCATTTCTCTTGCTTCCCTGTGCGTAGGGAAGCTCAGTTTTAGTCACAGTAGCTCCCACAAGTGTCTCCTCAGTGTGTTCCCATTTCCTTAGAAACAGTGTATTTGCTGGGAGAAAAGTGCATTACTGTGCGCTTTCACCGTTCAGCAAATACATGTGTAGAAGCACAGCGCTAGCAGAAACGAACGTTTCTCGACGTTTTCTAACTCAGGGAACAAGTTGCACACTTCTGAGATGCATTTGGGCAACTTTGTCAGAAATGAGTTTTTTGCCTACAGAGACATGCCTATTTGCGCAGTAGTAGAGATTCTGAGTATGTAACTGGGCTTGATGAAATCAGCATTTCTCTTGCTTCCCTGTGCGTAGGGAAGCTCAGTTTTAGTCCCAGTAGCTCCCACAAGTGTCTCCTCAGTGTGTTCCCATTTCCTTAGAAACAGTGTATTTGCTGGGAGAAAAGTGCATTACTGTGCGCTTTCACCGTTCAGCAAATACATGTGTAGAAGCACAGCGCTAGCAGAAACGACCGTTTCTCGACGTTTTCTAACTCAGGGAACAAGTTGCACACTTCTGAGATGCATTTGGGCAACTTTGTCAGAAATGAGTTTTTTGCCTACAGAGACATGCCTATTTGCGCAGTAGTACAGATTCTGAGTATGTAACTGGGCTTGATGAAATCAGCATTTCTCTTGCTTCCCTGTGCGTAGGGAAGCTCAGTTTTAGTCACAGTAGCTCCCACAAGTGTCTCCTCAGTGTGTTCCCATTTCCTTAGAAACAGTGTATTTGCTGGGAGAAAAGTGCATTACTGTGCGCTTTCACCGTTCAGCAAATACATGTGTAGAAGCACAGCGCTAGCAGAAACGACCGTTTCTCGACGTTTTCTAACTCAGGGAACAAGTGGCACACTTCTGAGATGCATTTGGGCAACTTTGTCAGAAATGAGTTTTTTGCCTACAGAGACATGCCTATTTGCGCACTAGTACAGATTCTGAGTATGTAACTGGGCTTGATGAAATCAGCATTTCTCTTGCTTCCCTGTGCGTAGGGAAGCTCAGTTTTAGTCACAGTAGCTCCCACAAGTGTCTCCTCAGTGTGTTCCCATTTCCTTAGAAACAGTGTATTTGCTGGGAGAAAAGTGCATTACTGTGCGCTTTCACCGTTCAGCAAATACATGTGTAGAAGCACAGCGCTAGCAGAAACGACCGTTTCTCGACGTTTTCTAACTCAGGGAACAAGTTGCACACTTCTGAGATGCATTTGGGCAACTTTGTCAGAAATGAGTTTTTTGCCTACAGAGACATGCCTATTTGCGCAGTAGTACAGAGTCTGAGTATGTAACTGGGCTTGATGAAATCAGCATTTCTCTTGCTTCCCTGTGCGTAGGGAAGCTCAGTTTTAGTCACAGTAGCTCCCACAAGTGTCTCCTCAGTGTGTTCCCATTTCCTTAGAAACAGTGTATTTGCTGGGAGAAAAGTGCATTACTGTGCGCTTTCACCGTTCAGCAAATACATGTGTAGAAGCACAGCGCTAGCAGAAACGACCGTTTCTCGACGTTTTCTAACTCAGGGAACAAGTGGCACACTTCTGAGATGCATTTGGGCAACTTTGTCAGAAATGAGTTTTTTGCCTACAGAGACATGCCTATTTGCGCAGTAGTAGAGATTCTGAGTATGTAACTGGGCTTGATGAAATCAGCATTTCTCTTGCTTCCCTGTGCGTAGGGAAGCTCAGTTTTAGTCACAGTAGCTCCCACAAGTGTCTCCTCAGTTTGTTCCCATTTCCTTAGAAACAGTGTATTTGCTGGGAGAAAAGTGCATTACTGTGCGCTTTCACCGTTCAGCAAATACATGTGTAGAAGCACAGCGCTAGCAGAAACGAACGTTTCTCGACGTTTTCTAACTCAGGGAACAAGTTGCACACTTCTGAGATGCATTTGGGCAACTTTGTCAGAAATGAGTTTTTTGCTTAAAGAGACATGCCTATTTGCGCAGTAGTACAGATTCTGAGTATGTAACTGGGCTTGATGAAATCAGCATTTCTCTTGCTTCCCTGTGCGTAGGGAAGCTCATTTTTAGTCACAGTAGCTCCCACAAGTGTCTCCTCAGTGTGTTCCCATTTCCTTAGGAACAGTGTATTTGCTGGGAGAAAAGTGCATTACTGTGCGCTTTCACCGTTCAGCAAATACATGTGTAGAAGCACAGCGCTAGCAGAAACGAACGTTTCTCGACGTTTTCTAACTCAGGGAACAAGTTGCACACTTCTGAGATGCATTTGGGCAACTTTGTCAGAAATGAGTTTTTTGCCTACAGAGACATGCCTATTTGCGCAGTAGTACAGATTCTGAGTATGTAACTGGGCTTGATGAAATCAGCATTTCTCTTGCTTCCCTGTGCTTTTGGAAGCTCAGTTTTAGTCACAGTAGCTCCCACAAGTGTCTCCTCAGTGTGTTCCCATTTCCTTAGAAACAGTGTATTTGCTGGGAGAAAAGTGCATTACTGTGCGCTTTCACCGTTCAGCAAATACATGTGTAGAAGCACAGCGCTAGCAGAAACGACCGTTTCTCGACGTTTTCTAACTCAGGGAACAAGTGGCACACTTCTGAGATGCATTTGGGCAACTTTGTCAGAAATGAGTTTTTTGCCTACAGAGACATGCCTATTTGCGCACTAGTACAGATTCTGAGTATGTAACTGGGCTTGATGAAATCAGCATTTCTCTTGCTTCCCTGTGCATAGGGAAGCTCAGTTTTAGTCCCAGTAGCTCCCACAAGTGTCTCCTCAGTGTGTTCCCATTTCCTTAGAAACAGTGTATTTGCTGGGAGAAAAGTGCATTACTGTGCGCTTTCACCGATCAGCAAATACATGTGTAGAAGCACAGCGCTAGCAGAAACGAACGTTTCTCGACGTTTTCTAACTCAGGGAACAAGTTGCACACTTCTGAGATGCATTTGGGCAACTTTGTCAGAAATGAGTTTTTTGCCTACAGAGACATGCCTATTTGCGCAGTAGTACAGATTCTGAGTATGTAACTGGGCTTGATGAAATCAGCATTTCTCTTGCTTCCCTGTGCGTAGGGAAGCTCAGTTTTAGTCACAGTAGCTCCCACAAGTGTCTCCTCAGTGTGTTCCCATTTCCTTAGAAACAGTGTATTTGCTGGGAGAAAAGTGCATTACTGTGCGCTTTCACCGTTCAGCAAATACATGTGTAGAAGCACAGCGCTAGCAGAAACGAACGTTTCTCGACGTTTTCTAACTCAGGGAACAAGTTGCACACTTCTGAGATGCATTTGGGCAACTTTGTCAGAAATGAGTTTTTTGCCTACAGAGACATGCCTATTTGCGCAGTAGTAGAGATTCTGAGTATGTAACTGGGCTTGATGAAATCAGCATTTCTCTTGCTTCCCTGTGCGTAGGGAAGCTCAGTTTTAGTCCCAGTAGCTCCCACAAGTGTCTCCTCAGTGTGTTCCCATTTCCTTAGAAACAGTGTATTTGCTGGGAGAAAAGTGCATTACTGTGCGCTTTCACCGTTCAGCAAATACATGTGTAGAAGCACAGCGCTAGCAGAAACGACCGTTTCTCGACGTTTTCTAACTCAGGGAACAAGTTGCACACTTCTGAGATGCATTTGGGCAACTTTGTCAGAAATGAGTTTTTTGCCTACAGAGACATGCCTATTTGCGCAGTAGTACAGATTCTGAGTATGTAACTGGGCTTGATGAAATCAGCATTTCTCTTGCTTCCCTGTGCGTAGGGAAGCTCAGTTTTAGTCACAGTAGCTCCCACAAGTGTCTCCTCAGTGTGTTCCCATTTCCTTAGAAACAGTGTATTTGCTGGGAGAAAAGTGCATTACTGTGCGCTTTCACCGTTCAGCAAATACATGTGTAGAAGCACAGCGCTAGCAGAAACGACCGTTTCTCGACGTTTTCTAACTCAGGGAACAAGTGGCACACTTCTGAGATGCATTTGGGCAACTTTGTCAGAAATGAGTTTTTTGCCTACAGAGACATGCCTATTTGCGCACTAGTACAGATTCTGAGTATGTAACTGGGCTTGATGAAATCAGCATTTCTCTTGCTTCCCTGTGCATAGGGAAGCTCAGTTTTAGTCCCAGTAGCTCCCACAAGTGTCTCCTCAGTGTGTTCCCATTTCCTTAGAAACAGTGTATTTGCTGGGAGAAAAGTGCATTACTGTGCGCTTTCACCGATCAGCAAATACATGTGTAGAAGCACAGCGCTAGCAGAAACGAACGTTTCTCGACGTTTTCTAACTCAGGGAACAATTTGCACACTTCTGAGATGCATTTGGGCAACTTTGTCAGAAATGAGTTTTTTGCCTACAGAGACATGCCTATTTGCGCAGTAGTACAGATTCTGATTATGTAACTGGGCTTGATGAAATCAGCATTTCTCTTGCTTCCCTGTGCGTAGGGAAGCTCAGTTTTAGTCACAGTAGCTCCCACAAGTGTCTCCTCAGTGTGTTCCCATTTCCTTAGAAACAGTGTATTTGCTGGGAGAAAAGTGCATTACTGTGCGCTTTCACCGTTCAGCAAATACATGTGTAGAAGCACAGCGCTAGCAGAAACGAACGTTTCTCGACGTTTTCTAACTCAGGGAACAAGTTGCACACTTCTGAGATGCATTTGGGCAACTTTGTCAGAAATGAGTTTTTTGCCTACAGAGACATGCCTATTTGCGCAGTAGTAGAGATTCTGAGTATGTAACTGGGCTTGATGAAATCAGCATTTCTCTTGCTTCCCTGTGCGTAGGGAAGCTCAGTTTTAGTCCCAGTAGCTCCCACAAGTGTCTCCTCAGTGTGTTCCCATTTCCTTAGAAACAGTGTATTTGCTGGGAGAAAAGTGCATTACTGTGCGCTTTCACCGTTCAGCAAATACATGTGTAGAAGCACAGCGCTAGCAGAAACGACCGTTTCTCGACGTTTTCTAACTCAGGGAACAAGTTGCACACTTCTGAGATGCATTTGGGCAACTTTGTCAGAAATGAGTTTTTTGCCTACAGAGACATGCCTATTTGCGCAGTAGTACAGATTCTGAGTATGTAACTGGGCTTGATGAAATCAGCATTTCTCTTGCTTCCCTGTGCGTAGGGAAGCTCAGTTTTAGTCACAGTAGCTCCCACAAGTGTCTCCTCAGTGTGTTCCCATTTCCTTAGAAACAGTGTATTTGCTGGGAGAAAAGTGCATTACTGTGCGCTTTCACCGTTCAGCAAATACATGTGTAGAAGCACAGCGCTAGCAGAAACGACCGTTTCTCGACGTTTTCTAACTCAGGGAACAAGTGGCACACTTCTGAGATGCATTTGGGCAACTTTGTCAGAAATGAGTTTTTTGCCTACAGAGACATGCCTATTTGCGCACTAGTACAGATTCTGAGTATGTAACTGGGCTTGATGAAATCAGCATTTCTCTTGCTTCCCTGTGCATAGGGAAGCTCAGTTTTAGTCCCAGTAGCTCCCACAAGTGTCTCCTCAGTGTGTTCCCATTTCCTTAGAAACAGTGTATTTGCTGGGAGAAAAGTGCATTACTGTGCGCTTTCACCGATCAGCAAATACATGTGTAGAAGCACAGCGCTAGCAGAAACGAACGTTTCTCGACGTTTTCTAACTCAGGGAACAAGTTGCACACTTCTGAGATGCATTTGGGCAACTTTGTCAGAAATGAGTTTTTTGCCTACAGAGACATGCCTATTTGCGCAGTAGTACAGATTCTGAGTATGTAACTGGGCTTGATGAAATCAGCATTTCTCTTGCTTCCCTGTGCGTAGGGAAGCTCAGTTTTAGTCACAGTAGCTCCCACAAGTGTCTCCTCAGTGTGTTCCCATTTCCTTAGAAACAGTGTATTTGCTGGGAGAAAAGTGCATTACTGTGCGCTTTCACCGTTCAGCAAATACATGTGTAGAAGCACAGCGCTAGGAGAAACGAACGTTTCTCGACGTTTTCTAACTCAGGGAACAAGTTGCACACATCTGAGATGCATTTGGGCAACTTTGTCAGAAATGAGTTTTTTGCCTAAAGAGACATGCCTATTTGCGCAGTAGTACAGATTCTGAGTATGTAACTGGGCTTGATGAAATCAGCATTTCTCTTGCTTCCCTGTGCGTAGGGAAGCTCAGTTTTAGTCACAGTAGCTCCCACAAGTGTCTCCTCAGTGTGTTCCCATTTCCTTAGAAACAGTGTATTTGCTGGGAGAAAAGTGCATTACTGTGCGCTTTCACCGTTCAGCAAATACATGTGTAGAAGCACAGCGCTAGCAGAAACGAACGTTTCTCGACGTTTTCTAACTCAGGGAACAAGTTGCACACTTCTGAGATGCATTTGGGCAACTTTGTCAGAAATGAGTTTTTTGCCTACAGAGACATGCCTATTTGCGCAGTAGTAGAGATTCTGAGTATGTAACTGGGCTTGATGAAATCAGCATTTCTCTTGCTTCCCTGTGCGTAGGGAAGCTCAGTTTTAGTCCCAGTAGCTCCCACAAGTGTCTCCTCAGTGTGTTCCCATTTCCTTAGAAACAGTGTATTTGCTGGGAGAAAAGTGCATTACTGTGCGCTTTCACCGTTCAGCAAATACATGTGTAGAAGCACAGCGCTAGCAGAAACGAACGTTTCTCGACGTTTTCTAAATCAGGGAACAAGTTGCACACTTCTGAGATGCATTTGGGCAACTTTGTCAGAAATGAGTTTTTTGCCTACAGAGACATGCCTATTTGCGCAGTAGTACAGATTCTGAGTATGTAACTGGGCTTGATGAAATCAGCATTTCTCTTGCTTCCCTGTGCGTAGGGAAGCTCAGTTTTAGTCACAGTAGCTCCCACAAGTGTCTCCTCAGTGTGTTCCCATTTCCTTAGAAACAGTGTATTTGCTGGGAGAAAAGTGCATTACTGTGCGCTTTCACCGTTCAGCAAATACATGTGTAGAAGCACAGCGCTAGCAGAAACGAACGTTTCTCGACGTTTTCTAAATCAGGGAACAAGTTGCACACTTCTGAGATGCATTTGGGCAACTTTGTCAGAAATGAGTTTTTTGCCTACAGAGACATGCCTATTTGCGCAGTAGTAGAGATTCTGAGTATGTAACTGGGCTTGATGAAATCAGCATTTCTCTTGCTTCCCTGTGCGTAGGGAAGCTCAGTTTTAGTCCCAGTAGCTCCCACAAGTGTCTCCTCAGTGTGTTCCCATTTCCTTAGAAACAGTGTATTTGCTGGGAGAAAAGTGCATTACTGTGCGCTTTCACCGTTCAGCAAATACATGTGTAGAAGCACAGCGCTAGCAGAAACGACCGTTTCTCGACGTTTTCTAACTCAGGGAACAAGTTGCACACTTCTGAGATGCATTTGGGCAACTTTGTCAGAAATGAGTTTTTTGCCTACAGAGACATGCCTATTTGCGCAGTAGTACAGATTCTGAGTATGTAACTGGGCTTGATGAAATCAGCATTTCTCTTGCTTCCCTGTGCGTAGGGAAGCTCAGTTTTAGTCACAGTAGCTCCCACAAGTGTCTCCTCAGTGTGTTCCCATTTCCTTAGAAACAGTGTATTTGCTGGGAGAAAAGTGCATTACTGTGCGCTTTCACCGTTCAGCAAATACATGTGTAGAAGCACAGCGCTAGCAGAAACGACCGTTTCTCGACGTTTTCTAACTCAGGGAACAAGTGGCACACTTCTGAGATGCATTTGGGCAACTTTGTCAGAAATGAGTTTTTTGCCTACAGAGACATGCCTATTTGCGCACTAGTACAGATTCTGAGTATGTAACTGGGCTTGATGAAATCAGCATTTCTCTTGCTTCCCTGTGCATAGGGAAGCTCAGTTTTAGTCCCAGTAGCTCCCACAAGTGTCTCCTCAGTGTTCCCATTTCCTTAGAAACAGTGTATTTGCTGGGAGAAAAGTGCATTACTGTGCGCTTTCACCGATCAGCAAATACATGTGTAGAAGCACAGCGCTAGCAGAAACGAACGTTTCTCGACGTTTTCTAACTCAGGGAACAAGTTGCACACTTCTGAGATGCATTTGGGCAACTTTGTCAGAAATGAGTTTTTTGCCTACAGAGACATGCCTATTTGCGCAGTAGTACAGATTCTGAGTATGTAACTGGGCTTGATGAAATCAGCATTTCTCTTGCTTCCCTGTGCGTAGGGAAGCTCAGTTTTAGTCACAGTAGCTCCCACAAGTGTCTCCTCAGTGTGTTCCCATTTCCTTAGAAACAGTGTATTTGCTGGGAGAAAAGTGCATTACTGTGCGCTTTCACCGTTCAGCAAATACATGTGTAGAAGCACAGCGCTAGGAGAAACGAACGTTTCTCGACGTTTTCTAACTCAGGGAACAAGTTGCACACATCTGAGATGCATTTGGGCAACTTTGTCAGAAATGAGTTTTTTGCCTAAAGAGACATGCCTATTTGCGCAGTAGTACAGATTCTGAGTATGTAACTGGGCTTGATGAAATCAGCATTTCTCTTGCTTCCCTGTGCGTAGGGAAGCTCAGTTTTAGTCACAGTAGCTCCCACAAGTGTCTCCTCAGTGTGTTCCCATTTCCTTAGAAACAGTGTATTTGCTGGGAGAAAAGTGCATTACTGTGCGCTTTCACCGTTCAGCAAATACATGTGTAGAAGCACAGCGCTAGCAGAAACGAACGTTTCTCGACGTTTTCTAACTCAGGGAACAAGTTGCACACTTCTGAGATGCATTTGGGCAACTTTGTCAGAAATGAGTTTTTTGCCTACAGAGACATGCCTATTTGCGCAGTAGTAGAGATTCTGAGTATGTAACTGGGCTTGATGAAATCAGCATTTCTCTTGCTTCCCTGTGCGTAGGGAAGCTCAGTTTTAGTCACAGTAGCTCCCACAAGTGTCTCCTCAGTGTGTTCCCATTTCCTTAGAAACAGTGTATTTGCTGGGAGAAAAGTGCATTACTGTGCGCTTTCACCGTTCAGCAAATACATGTGTAGAAGCACAGCGCTAGCAGAAACGAACGTTTCTCGACGTTTTCTAAATCAGGGAACAAGTTGCACACTTCTGAGATGCATTTGGGCAACTTTGTCAGAAATGAGTTTTTTGCCTACAGAGACATGCCTATTTGCGCAGTAGTACAGATTCTGAGTATGTAACTGGGCTTGATGAAATCAGCATTTCTCTTGCTTCCCTGTGCGTAGGGAAGCTCAGTTTTAGTCACAGTAGCTCCCACAAGTGTCTCCTCAGTGTGTTCCCATTTCCTTAGAAACAGTGTATTTGCTGGGAGAAAAGTGCATTACTGTGCGCTTTCACCGTTCAGCAAATACATGTGTAGAAGCACAGCGCTAGCAGAAACGAACGTTTCTCGACGTTTTCTAAATCAGGGAACAAGTTGCACACTTCTGAGATGCATTTGGGCAACTTTGTCAGAAATGAGTTTTTTGCCTACAGAGACATGCCTATTTGCGCAGTAGTACAGATTCTGAGTATGTAACTGGGCTTGATGAAATCAGCATTTCTCTTGCTTCCCTGTGCGTAGGGAAGCTCAGTTTTAGTCACAGTAGCTCCCACAAGTGTCTCCTCAGTGTGTTCCCATTTCCTTAGAAACAGTGTATTTGCTGGGAGAAAAGTGCATTACTGTGCGCTTTCACCGTTCAGCAAATACATGTGTAGAAGCACAGCGCTAGCAGAAACGACCGTTTCTCGACGTTTTCTAACTCAGGGAACAAGTTGCACACTTCTGAGATGCATTTGGGCAACTTTGTCAGAAATGAGTTTTTTGCTTAAAGAGACATGCCTATTTGCGCAGTAGTACAGATTCTGAGTATGTAACTGGGCTTGATGAAATCAGCATTTCTCTTGCTTCCCTGTGCGTAGGGAAGCTCAGTTTTAGTCACAGTAGCTCCCACAAGTGTCTCCTCAGTGTATTCCCATTTCCTTAGAAACAGTGTATTTGCTGGGAGAAAAGTGCATTACTGTGCGCTTTCACCGTTCAGCAAATACATGTGTAGAAGCACAGCGCTAGCAGAAACGACCGTTTCTCGACGTTTTCTAACTCAGGGAACAAGTTGCACACTTCTGAGATGCATTTGGGCAACTTTGTCAGAAATGAGTTTTTTGCCTAAAGAGACATCCCTATTTGCGCAGTAGTACAGAGTCTGCGTATGTAACTGGGCTTGATGAAATCAGCATTTCTCTTGCTTCCCTGTGCGTAGGGAAGCTCAGTTTTAGTCACAGTAGCTCCCACAAGTGTCTCCTCAGTGTGTTCCCATTTCCTTAGAAACAGTGTATTTGCTGGGAGAAAAGTGCATTACTGTGCGCTTTCAACGTTCAGCAAATACATGTGTAGAAGCACAGCGCTAGCAGAAACGACCGTTTCTCGACGTTATCTAACTCAGGGAACAAGTTGCACACTTCTGAGATGCATTTGGACAACTTTGTCAGAAATGAGTTTTTTGCCTAAAGAGACATGCCTATCTGCGCAGTAGTACAGATTCTGAGTATGTAACTGGGCTTGATGAAATCAGCATTTCTCTTGCTTCCCTGTGCGTAGGGAAGCTCATTTTTAGTCACAGTAGCTCCCACAAGTGTCTCCTCAGTGTGTTCCCATTTCCTTAGGAACAGTGTATTTGCTGGGAGAAAAGTGCATTACTGTGCGCTTTCACCGTTCAGCAAATACATGTGTAGAAGCACAGCGCTAGCAGAAACGAACGTTTCTCGACGTTTTCTAACTCAGGGAACAAGTTGCACACTTCTGAGATGCATTTGGGCAACTTTGTCAGAAATGAGTTTTTTGCCTAAAGAGACATGTCTATTTGCGCAGTAGTACAGATTCTGAGTATGTAACTGGGCTTGATGAAATCAGCATTTCTCTTGCTTCCCTGTGCGTAGGGAAGCTCAGTTTTAGTCACAATAGCTCCCACAAGTGTCTCCTCAGTGTGTTCCCATTTCCTTAGAAACAGTGTATTTGCTGGGAGAAAAGTGCATTACTGTGCGCTTTCACCGTTCAGCAAATACATGTGTAGAAGCACAGCGCTAGCAGAAACGACCGTTTCTCGACGTTTTCTAACTCAGGGAACAAGTTGCACACTTCTGAGATGCATTTGGGCAACTTTGTCAGAAATGAGTTTTTTGCCTACAGAGACATGCCTATTTGCGCACTAGTACAGATTCTGAGTATGTCACTGGCTTGATGAAATCAGCATTTCTCTTGCTTCCCTGTGCGTAGGGAAGCTCAGTTCAGGTCATAGTGGCTCCCACAAGTGTCTCCTCAGTGTGTTCCCATTTCCTTAGAAACAGTGTATTTGCTGGGAGAAAAGTGCATTACTGTGCGCTTTCACCGTTCAGCAAATACATGTGTAGAAGCACAGCGCTAGCAGAAACGACCGTTTCTCGACGTTATCTAACTCAGGGAACAAGTTGCACACTTCTGAGATGCATTTGGGCAACTTTGTCAGAAATGAGTTTTTTGCCTAAAGAGACATCCCTATTTGCGCAGTAGTACAGAGTCTGAGTATGTAACTGGGCTTGATGAAATCAGCATTTCTCTTGCTTCCCTGTGCGTAGGGAAGCTCAGTTTTAGTCACAGTAGCTCCCACAAGTGTCTCCTCAGTGTGTTCCCATTTCCTTAGAAACAGTGTATTTGCTGGGAGAAAAGTGCATTACTGTGCGCTTTCACCGTTCAGCAAATACATGTGTAGAAGCACAGCGCTAGCAGAAACGAACGTTTCTCGACGTTTTCTAACTCAGGGAACAAGTTGCACACTTCTGAGATGCATTTGGGCAACTTTGTCAGAAATGAGTTTTTTGCCTAAAGAGACATGCCTATTTGCGCAGTAGTACAGATTCTGAGTATGTAACTGGGCTTGATGAAATCAGCATTTCTCTTGCTTCCCTGTGCGTAGGGAAGCTCAGTTTTAGTCACAGTAGCTCCCACAAGTGTCTCCTCAGTGTGTTCCCATTTCCTTAGAAACAGTGTATTTGCTGGGAGAAAAGTGCATTACTGTGCGCTTTCACCGTTCAGCAAATACATGTGTAGAAGCACAGCGCTAGCAGAAACGAATGTTTCTCGACGTTTTCTAACTCAGGGAACAAGTTGCACACTTCTGAGATGCATTTGGGCAACTTTGTCAGAAATGAGTTTTTTGCCTAAAGAGACATCCCTATTTGCGCAGTAGTACAGAGTCTGAGTATGTAACTGGGCTTGATGAAATCAGCATTTCTCTTGCTTCCCTGTGCATAGGGAAGCTCAGTTTTAGTCACAGTAGCTCCCACAAGTGTCTCCTCAGTGTGTTCCCATTTCCTTAGAAACAGTGTATTTGCTGGGAGAAAAGTGCATTACTGTGCGCTTTCACCGTTCAGCAAATACATGTGTAGAAGCACAGCGCTAGCAGAAACGAACGTTTCTCGACGTTTTCTAACTCAGGGAACAAGTTGCACACTTCTGAGATGCATTTGGGCAACTTTGTCAGAAATGAGTTTTTTGCTTAAAGAGACATGCCTATTTGCGCAGTAGTACAGATTCTGAGTATGTAACTGGGCTTGATGAAATCAGCATTTCTCTTGCTTCCCTGTGCGTAGGGAAGCTCATTTTTAGTCACAGTAGCTCCCACAAGTGTCTCCTCAGTGTGTTCCCATTTCCTTAGGAACAGTGTATTTGCTGGGAGAAAAGTGCATTACTGTGCGCTTTCACCGTTCAGCAAATACATGTGTAGAAGCACAGCGCTAGCAGAAACGAACGTTTCTCGACGTTTTCTAACTCAGGGAACAAGTTGCACACTTCTGAGATGCATTTGGGCAACTTTGTCAGAAATGAGTTTTTTGCCTACAGAGACATGCCTATTTGCGCAGTAGTACAGATTCTGAGTATGTAACTGGGCTTGATGAAATCAGCATTTCTCTTGCTTCCCTGTGCGTAGGGAAGCTCAGTTTTAGTCACAGTAGCTCCCACAAGTGTCTCCTCAGTGTGTTCCCATTTCCTTAGAAACAGTGTATTTGCTGGGAGAAAAGTGCATTACTGTGCGCTTTCACCGTTCAGCAAATACATGTGTAGAAGCACAGCGCTAGCAGAAACGAACGTTTCTCGACGTTTTCTAACTCAGGGAACAAGTGGCACACTTCTGAGATGCATTTGGGCAACTTTGTCAGAAATGAGTTTTTTGCCTACAGAGACATGCCTATTTGCGCACTAGTACAGATTCTGAGTATGTAACTGGGCTTGATGAAATCAGCATTTCTCTGGCTTCCCTGTGCATAGGGAAGCTCAGTTTTAGTCCCAGTAGCTCCCACAAGTGTCTCCTCAGTGTGTTCCCATTTCCTTAGAAACAGTGTATTTGCTGGGAGAAAAGTGCATTACTGTGCGCTTTCACCGATCAGCAAATACATGTGTAGAAGCACAGCGCTAGCAGAAACGAACGTTTCTCGACGTTTTCTAACTCAGGGAACAAGTTGCACACTTCTGAGATGCATTTGGGCAACTTTGTCAGAAATGAGTTTTTTGCCTACAGAGACATGCCTATTTGCGCAGTAGTACAGATTCTGAGTATGTAACTGGGCTTGATGAAATCAGCATTTCTCTTGCTTCCCTGTGCGTAGGGAAGCTCAGTTTTAGTCACAGTAGCTCCCACAAGTGTCTCCTCAGTGTGTTCCCATTTCCTTAGAAACAGTGTATTTGCTGGGAGAAAAGTGCATTACTGTGCGCTTTCACCGTTCAGCAAATACATGTGTAGAAGCACAGCGCTAGCAGAAACGAACGTTTCTCGACGTTTTCTAACTCAGGGAACAAGTGGCACACTTCTGAGATGCATTTGGGCAACTTTGTCAGAAATGAGTTTTTTGCCTACAGAGACATGCCTATTTGCGCACTAGTACAGATTCTGAGTATGTAACTGGGCTTGATGAAATCAGCATTTCTCTTGCTTCCCTGTGCATAGGGAAGCTCAGTTTTAGTCCCAGTAGCTCCCACAAGTGTCTCCTCAGTGTGTTCCCATTTCCTTAGAAACAGTGTATTTGCTGGGAGAAAAGTGCATTACTGTGCGCTTTCACCGTTCAGCAAATACATGTGTAGAAGCACAGCGCTAGCAGAAACGAACGTTTCTCGACGTTTTCTAACTCAGGGAACAAGTTGCACACTTCTGAGATGCATTTGGGCAACTTTGTCAGAATTGAGTTTTTTGCCTAAAGAGACATGCCTATTTGCGCAGTAGTACCGATTCTGAGTATGTAACTGGGCTTGATGAAATCAGCATTTCTCTTGCTTCCCTGTGCGTAGCGAAGCTCAGTTTTAGTCACAGTAGCTCCCACAAGTGTCTCCTCAGTGTGTTCCCATTTCCTTAGAAACAGTGTATTTGCTGGGAGAAAAGTGCATTACTGTGCGCTTTCACCGTTCAGCAAATACATGTGTAGAAGCAGAGCGCTAGCAGAAACGAACGTTTCTCGACGTTTTCTAACTCAGGGAACAAGTTGCACACTTCTGAGATGCATTTGGGCAACTTTGTCAGAAATGAGTTTTTTGCCTAAAGAGACATGCCTATTTGCGCAGTAGTACAGATTCTGAGTATGTAACTGGGCTTGATGAAATCAGCATTTCTCTTGCTTCCCTGTGCGTAGGGAAGCTCAGTTTTAGTCACAGTAGCTCCCACAAGTGTCTCCTCAGTGTGTTCCCATTTCCTTAGAAACAGTGTATTTGCTGGGAGAAAAGTGCATTACTGTGCGCTTTCACCGTTCAGCAAATACATGTGTAGAAGCACAGCGCTAGCAGAAACGAACGTTTCTCGACGTTTTCTAACTCAGGGAACAAGTTGCACACTTCTGAGATGCATTTGGGCAACTTTGTCAGAAATGAGTTTTTTGCCTAAAGAGACATCCCTATTTGCGCAGTAGTACAGAGTCTGAGTATGTAACTGGGCTTGATGAAATCAGCATTTCTCTTGCTTCCCTGTGCGTAGGGAAGCTCATTTTTAGTCACAGTAGCTCCCACAAGTGTCTCCTCAGTGTGTTCCCATTTCCTTAGAAACAGTGTATTTGCTGGGAGAAAAGTGCATTACTGTGCGCTTTCACCGTTCAGCAAATACATGTGTAGAAGCACAGCGCTAGCAGAAACGACCCTTTCTCGACGTTATCTAACTCAGGGAACAAGTAGCACACTTCTGAGATGCATTTGGACAACTTTGTCAGAAATGAGTTTTTTGCCTAAAGAGACATGCCTATTTGCGCAGTAGTACAGATTCTGAGTATGTAACTGGGCTTGATGAAATCAGCATTTCTCTTGCTTCCCTGTGCGTAGGGAAGCTCAGTTTTAGTCACAGTAGCTCCCACAAGTGTCTCCTCAGTGTGTTCCCATTTCCTTAGAAACAGTGTATTTGCTGGGAGAAAAGTGCATTACTGTGCGCTTTCACCGTTCAGCAAATACATGTGTAGAAGCACAGCGCTAGCAGAAACGAACGTTTCTCGACGTTTTCTAACTCAGGGAACAAGTTGCACACTTCTGAGATGCATTTGGGCAACTTTGTCAGAAATGAGTTTTTTGCCTAAAGAGACATGCCTATTTGCGCAGTAGTACAGATTCTGAGTATGTAACTGGGCTTGATGAAATCAGCATTTCTCTTGCTTCCCTGTGCATAGGGAAGCTCAGTTTTAGTCACAGTAGGTCCCGCAAGTGTCTCCTCAGTGTGTTCCCATTTCCTTAGAAACAGTGTATTTGCTGGGAGAAAAGTGCATTACTGTGCGCTTTCACCGTTCAGCAAATACATGTGTAGAAGCACAGCGCTAGCAGAAACGACCGTTTCTCGACGTTATCTAACTCAGGGAACAAGTTGCACACTTCTGAGATGCATTAGGCAACTTTGTCAGAAATGAGTTTTTTGCCTACAGAGACATGCCTATTTGCGCAGTAGTACAGATTCTGAGTATGTAACTGGGCTTGATGAAATCAGCATTTCTCTTGCTTCCCAGTGCATAGGGAAGCTCAGTTTTAGTCACAGTAGCTCCCACAAGTGTCTCCTCAGTGTGTTCCCATTTCCTTAGAAACAGTGTATTTGCTGGGAGAAAAGTGCATTACTGTGCGCTTTCACCGTTCAGCAAATACATGTGTAGAAGCACAGCGCTAGAAGAAACGAACGTTTCTCGACGTTTTCTAACTCAGGGAACAAGTTGCACACTTCTGAGATGCATTTGGGCAACTTTGTCAGAAATGAGTTTTTTGCCTACAGAGACATGCCTATTTGCGCAGTAGTACAGATTCTGAGTATGTAACTGGGCTTGATGAAATCAGCATTTCTCTTGCTTCCCTGTGCGTAGGGAAGCTCAGGTTTAGTCACAGTAGCTCCCACAAGTGTCTCCTCAGTGTGTTCCCATTTCCTTAGAAACAGTGTATTTGCTGGGAGAAAAGTGCATTACTGTGCGCTTTCACCGTTCAGCAAATACATGTGTAGAAGCACAGCGCTAGCAGAAACGACCGTTTCTCGACGTTTTCTAACTCAGGGAACAAGTTGCACACTTCTGAGATGCATTTGGGCAACTTTGTCAGAAATGAGTTTTTTGCCTAAAGAGACATGCCTATTTGCGCAGTAGTACAGATTCTGAGTATGTAACTGGGCTTGATGAAATCAGCATTTCTCTTGCTTCCCTGTGCGTAGGGAAGCTCAGTTTTAGTCACAGTAGCTCCCACAAGTGTCTCCTCAGTGTGTTCCCATTTCCTTAGAAACAGTGTATTTGCTGGGAGAAAAGTGCATTACTGTGCGCTTTCACCGTTCAGCAAATACATGTGTAGAAGCAGAGCGCTAGCAGAAACGAACGTTTCTCGACGTTTTCTAACTCAGGGAACAAGTTGCACACTTCTGAGATGCATTTGGGCAACTTTGTCAGAAATGAGTTTTTTGCCTACAGAGACATGCCTATTTGCGCAGTAGTACAGATTCTGAGTATGTAACTGGGCTTGATGAAATCAGCATTTCTCTTGCTTCCCTGTGCGTAGGGAAGCTCAGTTTTAGTCACAGTAGCTCCCACAAGTGTCTCCTCAGTGTGTTCCCATTTCCTTAGAAACAGTGTATTTGCTGGGAGAAAAGTGCATTACTGTGCGCTTTCACCGTTCAGCAAATACATGTGTAGAAGCACAGCGCTAGCAGAAACGAACGTTTCTCGACGTTTTCTAACTCAGGGAACAAGTGGCACACTTCTGAGATGCATTTGGGCAACTTTGTCAGAAATGAGTTTTTTGCCTACAGAGACATGCCTATTTGCGCACTAGTACAGATTCTGAGTATGTAACTGGGCTTGATGAAATCAGCATTTCTCTTGCTTCCCTGTGCATAGGGAAGCTCAGTTTTAGTCCCAGTAGCTCCCACAAGTGTCTCCTCAGTGTGTTCCCATTTCCTTAGAAACAGTGTATTTGCTGGGAGAAAAGTGCATTACTGTGCGCTTTCACCGTTCAGCAAATACATGTGTAGAAGCACAGCGCTAGCAGAAACGAACGTTTCTCGACGTTTTCTAACTCAGGGAACAAGTTGCACACTTCTGAGATGCATTTGGGCAACTTTGTCAGAAATGAGTTTTTTGCCTACAGAGACATGCCTATTTGCGCAGTAGTACAGATTCTGAGTATGTAACTGGGCTTGATGAAATCAGCATTTCTCTTGCTTCCCTGTGCGTAGGGAAGCTCAGTTTTAGTCACAGTAGCTCCCACAAGTGTCTCCTCAGTGTGTTCCCATTTCCTTAGAAACAGTGTATTTGCTGGGAGAAAAGTGCATTACTGTGCGCTTTCACCGTTCAGCAAATACATGTGTAGAAGCACAGCGCTAGCAGAAACGAACGTTTCTCGACGTTTTCTAACTCAGGGAACAAGTGGCACACTTCTGAGATGCATTTGGGCAACTTTGTCAGAAATGAGTTTTTTGCCTACAGAGACATGCCTATTTGCGCACTAGTACAGATTCTGAGTATGTAACTGGGCTTGATGAAATCAGCATTTCTCTTGCTTCCCTGTGCATAGGGAAGCTCAGTTTTAGTCCCAGTAGCTCCCACAAGTGTCTCCTCAGTGTGTTCCCATTTCCTTAGAAACAGTGTATTTGCTGGGAGAAAAGTGCATTACTGTGCGCTTTCACCGTTCAGCAAATACATGTGTAGAAGCACAGCGCTAGCAGAAACGAACGTTTCTCGACGTTTTCTAACTCAGGGAACAAGTTGCACACTTCTGAGATGCATTTGGGCAACTTTGTCAGAATTGAGTTTTTTGCCTAAAGAGACATGCCTATTTGCGCAGTAGTACCGATTCTGAGTATGTAACTGGGCTTGATGAAATCAGCATTTCTCTTGCTTCCCTGTGCGTAGGGAAGCTCAGTTTTAGTCACAGTAGCTCCCACAAGTGTCTCCTCAGTGTGTTCCCATTTCCTTAGAAACAGTGTATTTGCTGGGAGAAAAGTGCATTACTGTGCGCTTTCACCGTTCAGCAAATACATGTGTAGAAGCAGAGCGCTAGCAGAAACGAACGTTTCTCGACGTTTTCTAACTCAGGGAACAAGTTGCACACTTCTGAGATGCATTTGGGCAACTTTGTCAGAAATGAGTTTTTTGCCTAAAGAGACATGCCTATTTGCGCAGTAGTACAGATTCTGAGTATGTAACTGGGCTTGATGAAATCAGCATTTCTCTTGCTTCCCTGTGCGTAGGGAAGCTCAGTTTTAGTCACAGTAGCTCCCACAAGTGTCTCCTCAGTGTGTTCCCATTTCCTTAGAAACAGTGTATTTGCTGGGAGAAAAGTGCATTACTGTGCGCTTTCACCGTTCAGCAAATACATGTGTAGAAGCACAGCGCTAACAGAAACGAACGTTTCTCGACGTTTTCTAACTCAGGGAACAAGTTGCACACTTCTGAGATGCATTTGGGCAACTTTGTCAGAAATGAGTTTTTTGCCTAAAGAGACATCCCTATTTGCGCAGTAGTACAGAGTCTGAGTATGTAACTGGGCTTGATGAAATCAGCATTTCTCTTGCTTCCCTGTGCGTAGGGAAGCTCATTTTTAGTCACAGTAGCTCCCACAAGTGTCTCCTCAGTGTGTTCCCATTTCCTTAGAAACAGTGTATTTGCTGGGAGAAAAGTGCATTACTGTGCGCTTTCACCGTTCAGCAAATACATGTGTAGAAGCACAGCGCTAGCAGAAACGACCCTTTCTCGACGTTATCTAACTCAGGGAACAAGTAGCACACTTCTGAGATGCATTTGGACAACTTTGTCAGAAATGAGTTTTTTGCCTAAAGAGACATGCCTATTTGCGCAGTAGTACAGATTCTGAGTATGTAACTGGGCTTGATGAAATCAGCATTTCTCTTGCTTCCCTGTGCGTAGGGATGCTCAGTTTTAGTCACAGTAGCTCCCACAAGTGTCTCCTCAGTGTGTTCCCATTTCCTTAGAAACAGTGTATTTGCTGGGAGAAAAGTGCATTACTGTGCGCTTTCACCGTTCAGCAAATACATGTGTAGAAGCACAGCGCTAGCAGAAACGAACGTTTCTCGACGTTTTCTAACTCAGGGAACAAGTTGCACACTTCTGAGATGCATTTGGGCAACTTTGTCAGAAATGAGTTTTTTGCCTAAAGAGACATGCCTATTTGCGCAGTAGTACAGATTCTGAGTATGTAACTGGGCTTGATGAAATCAGCATTTCTCTTGCTTCCCTGTGCATAGGGAAGCTCAGTTTTAGTCACAGTAGCTCCCGCAAGTGTCTCCTCAGTGTGTTCCCATTTCCTTAGAAACAGTGTATTTGCTGGGAGAAAAGTGCATTACTGTGCGCTTTCACCGTTCAGCAAATACATGTGTAGAAGCACAGCGCTAGCAGAAACGACCGTTTCTCGACGTTATCTAACTCAGGGAACAAGTTGCACACTTCTGAGATGCATTAGGCAACTTTGTCAGAAATGAGTTTTTTGCCTACAGAGACATGCCTATTTGCGCAGTAGTACAGATTCTGAGTATGTAACTGGGCTTGATGAAATCAGCATTTCTCTTGCTTCCCAGTGCATAGGGAAGCTCAGTTTTAGTCACAGTAGCTCCCACAAGTGTCTCCTCAGTGTGTTCCCATTTCCTTAGAAACAGTGTATTTGCTGGGAGAAAAGTGCATTACTGTGCGCTTTCACCGTTCAGCAAATACATGTGTAGAAGCACAGCGCTAGAAGAAACGAACGTTTCTCGACGTTTTCTAACTCAGGGAACAAGTTGCACACTTCTGAGATGCATTTGGGCAACTTTGTCAGAAATGAGTTTTTTGCCTACAGAGACATGCCTATTTGCGCAGTAGTACAGATTCTGAGTATGTAACTGGGCTTGATGAAATCAGCATTTCTCTTGCTTCCCTGTGCGTAGGGAAGCTCAGGTTTAGTCACAGTAGCTCCCACAAGTGTCTCCTCAGTGTGTTCCCATTTCCTTAGAAACAGTGTATTTGCTGGGAGAAAAGTGCATTACTGTGCGCTTTCACCGTTCAGCAAATACATGTGTAGAAGCACAGCGCTAGCAGAAACGACCGTTTCTCGACGTTTTCTAACTCAGGGAACAAGTTGCACACTTCTGAGATGCATTTGGGCAACTTTGTCAGAAATGAGTTTTTTGCCTAAAGAGACATGCCTATTTGCGCAGTAGTACAGATTCTGAGTATGTAACTGGGCTTGATGAAATCAGCATTTCTCTTGCTTCCCTGTGCGTAGGGAAGCTCAGTTTTAGTCACAGTAGCTCCCACAAGTGTCTCCTCAGTGTGTTCCCATTTCCTTAGAAACAGTGTATTTGCTGGGAGAAAAGTGCATTACTGTGCGCTTTCACCGTTCAGCAAATACATGTGTAGAAGCAGAGCGCTAGCAGAAACGAACGTTTCTCGACGTTTTCTAACTCAGGGAACAAGTTGCACACTTCTGAGATGCATTTGGGCAACTTTGTCAGTAATGAGTTTTTTGCCTAAAGAGACATGCCTATTTGCGCAGTAGTACAGATTCTGAGTATGTAACTGGGCTTGATGAAATCAGCATTTCTCTTGCTTCCCTGTGCGTAGGGAAGCTCAGTTTTAGTCACAGTAGCTCCCACAAGTGTCTCCTCAGTGTGTTCCCATTTCCTTAGAAACAGTGTATTTGCTGGGAGAAAAGTGCATTACTGTGCGCTTTCACCGTTCAGCAAATACATGTGTAGAAGCACAGCGCTAGCAGAAACGAACGTTTCTCGACGTTTTCTAACTCAGGGAACAAGTTGCACACTTCTGAGATGCATTTGGGCAACTTTGTCAGAAATGAGTTTTTTGCCTAAAGAGACATCCCTATTTGCGCAGTAGTACAGAGTCTGAGTATGTAACTGGGCTTGATGAAATCAGCATTTCTCTTGCTTCCCTGTGCGTAGGGAAGCTCAGTTTTAGTCACAGTAGCTCCCACAAGTGTCTCCTCAGTGTGTTCCCATTTCCTTAGAAACAGTGTATTTGCTGGGAGAAAAGTGCATTACTGTGCGCTTTCACCGTTCAGCAAATACATGTGTAGAAGCACAGCGCTAGCAGAAACGACCCTTCCTCGACGTTATCTAACTCAGGGAACAAGTTGCACACTTCTGAGATGCATTTGGACAACTTTGTCAGAAATGAGTTTTTTGCCTAAAGAGACATGCCTATTTGCGCAGTAGTACAGATTCTGAGTATGTAACTGGGCTTGATGAAATCAGCATTTCTCTTGCTTCCCTGTGCGTAGGGAAGCTCAGTTTTAGTCACAGTAGCTCCCGCAAGTGTCTCCTCAGTGTGTTCCCATTTCCTTAGAAACAGTGTATTTGCTGGGAGAAAAGTGCATTACTGTGCGCTTTCACCGTTCAGCAAATACATGTGTAGAAGCACAGCGCTAGCAGAAACGACCGTTTCTCGACGTTTTCTAACTCAGGGAACAAGTTGCACACTTCTGAGATGCATTTGGGCAACTTTGTCAGAAATGAGTTTTTTGCCTAAATAGACATGCCTATTTGCGCAGTAGTACAGATTCTGAGTATGTAACTGGGCTTGATGAAATCAGCATTTCTCTTGCTTCCCTGTGCGTAGGGAAGCTCAGTTTTAGTCACAGTAGCTCCCGCAAGTGTCTCCTCAGTGTGTTCCCATTTCCTTAGAAACAGTGTATTTGCTGGGAGAAAAGTGCATTACTGTGCGCTTTCACCGTTCAGCAAATACATGTGTAGAAGCACAGCGCTAGCAGAAACGACCGTTTCTCGACGTTATCTAACTCAGGGAACAAGTTGCACACTTCTGAGATGCATTAGGCAACTTTGTCAGAAATGAGTTTTTTGCCTACAGAGACATGCCTATTTGCGCAGTAGTACAGATTCTGAGTATGTAACTGGGCTTGATGAAATCAGCATTTCTCTTGCTTCCCAGTGCATAGGGAAGCTCAGTTTTAGTCACAGTAGCTCCCACAAGTGTCTCCTCAGTGTGTTCCCATTTCCTTAGAAACAGTGTATTTGCTGGGAGAAAAGTGCATTACTGTGCGCTTTCACCGTTCAGCAAATACATGTGTAGAAGCACAGCGCTAGAAGAAACGAACGTTTCTCGACGTTTTCTAACTCAGGGAACAAGTTGCACACTTCTGAGATGCATTTGGGCAACTTTGTCAGAAATGAGTTTTTTGCCTACAGAGACATGCCTATTTGCGCAGTAGTACAGATTCTGAGTATGTAACTGGGCTTGATGAAATCAGCATTTCTCTTGCTTCCCTGTGCATAGGGAAGCTCAGGTTTAGTCCCAGTAGCTCCCACAAGTGTCTCCTCAGTGTGTTCCCATTTCCTTAGAAACAGTGTATTTGCTGGGAGAAAAGTGCATTACTGTGCGCTTTCACCGTTCAGCAAATACATGTGTAGAAGCACAGCGCTAGCAGAAACGACCCTTTCTCGACGTTATCTAACTCAGGGAACAAGTAGCACACTTCTGAGATGCATTTGGACAACTTTGTCAGAAATGAGTTTTTTGCCTAAAGAGACATGCCTATTTGCGCAGTAGTACAGATTCTGAGTATGTAACTGGGCTTGATGAAATCAGCATTTCTCTTGCTTCCCTGTGCGTAGGGAAGCTCAGTTTTAGTCACAGTAGCTCCCACAAGTGTCTCCTCAGTGTGTTCCCATTTCCTTAGAAACAGTGTATTTGCTGGGAGAAAAGTGCATTACTGTGCGCTTTCACCGTTCAGCAAATACATGTGTAGAAGCACAGCGCTAGCAGAAACGACCGTTTCTCGACGTTGTCTAACTCAGGGAACAAGTTGCACACTTCTGAGATGCATTTGGGCAACTTTGTCAGAAATGAGTTTTTTGCCTAAAGAGACATGCCTATTTGCGCAGTAGTACAGATTCTGAGTATGTAACTGGGCTTGATGAAATCAGCATTTCTCTTGCTTCCCTGTGCGTAGGGAAGCTCAGTTTTAGTCACAGTAGCTCCCACAAGTGTCTCCTCAGTGTGTTCCCATTTCCTTAGAAACAGTGTATTTGCTGGGAGAAAAGTGCATTACTGTGCGCTTTCACCGTTCAGCAAATACATGTGTAGAAGCACAGCGCTAGCAGAAACGACCCTTCCTCGACGTTATCTAACTCAGGGAACAAGTTGCACACTTCTGAGATGCATTTGGACAACTTTGTCAGAAATGAGTTTTTTGCCTAAAGAGACATGCCTATTTGCGCAGTAGTACAGATTCTGAGTATGTAACTGGGCTTGATGAAATCAGCATTTCTCTTGCTTCCCTGTGCGTAGGGAAGCTCAGTTTTAGTCACAGTAGCTCCCACAAGTGTCTCCTCAGTGTGTTCCCATTTCCTTAGAAACAGTGTATTTGCTGGGAGAAAAGTGCATTACTGTGCGCTTTCACCGTTCAGCAAATACATGTGTAGAAGCACAGCGCTAGCAGAAACGACCTTTTCTCGACGTTTTCTAACTCAGGGAACAAGTTGCACACTTCTGAGATGCATTTGGGCAACTTTGTCAGAAATGAGTTTTTTGCCTAAATAGACATGCCTATTTGCGCAGTAGTACAGATTCTGAGTATGTAACTGGGCTTGATGAAATCAGCATTTCTCTTGCTTCCCTGTGCGTAGGGAAGCTCAGTTTTAGTCACAGTAGCTCCCGCAAGTGTCTCCTCAGTGTGTTCCCATTTCCTTAGAAACAGTGTATTTGCTGGGAGAAAAGTGCATTACTGTGCGCTTTCACCGTTCAGCAAATACATGTGTAGAAGCACAGCGCTAGAAGAAACGAACGTTTCTCGACGTTTTCTAACTCAGGGAACAAGTTGCACACTTCTGAGATGCATTTGGGCAACTTTGTCAGAAATGAGTTTTTTGCCTACAGAGACATGCCTATTTGCGCAGTAGTACAGATTCTGAGTATGTAACTGGGCTTGATGAAATCAGCATTTCTCTTGCTTCCCTGTGCGTAGGGAAGCTCAGGTTTAGTCACAGTAGCTCCCACAAGTGTCTCCTCAGTGTGTTCCCATTTCCTTAGAAACAGTGTATTTGCTGGGAGAAAAGTGCATTACTGTGCGCTTTCACCGTTCAGCAAATACATGTGTAGAAGCACAGCGCTAGCAGAAACGACCGTTTCTCGACGTTTTCTAACTCAGGGAACAAGTTGCACACTTCTGAGATGCATTTGGGCAACTTTGTCAGAAATGAGTTTTTTGCCTAAAGAGACATGCCTATTTGCGCAGTAGTACAGATTCTGAGTATGTAACTGGGCTTGATGAAATCAGCATTTCTCTTGCTTCCCTGTGCGTAGGGAAGCTCAGTTTTAGTCACAGTAGCTCCCGCAAGTGTCTCCTCAGTGTGTTCCCATTTCCTTAGAAACAGTGTATTTGCTGGGAGAAAAGTGCATTACTGTGCGCTTTCACCGTTCAGCAAATACATGTGTAGAAGCAGAGCGCTAGCAGAAACGACCGTTTCTCGACGTTATCTAACTCAGGGAGCAAGTTGCACACTTCTGAGATGCATTTGGACAACTTTGTCAGAAATGAGTTTTTTGCCTACAGAGACATGCCTATTTGCGCAGTAGTACAGATTCTGAGTATGTAACTGGGCTTGATGAAATCAGCATTTCTCTTGCTTCCCTGTGCGTAGGGAAGCTCAGTTTTAGTCACAGTAGCTCCCACAAGTGTCTCCTCAGTGTGTTCCCATTTCCTTAGAAACAGTGTATTTGCTGGGAGAAAAGTGCATTACTGTGCGCTTTCACCGTTCAACAAATACATGTGTAGAAGCACAGCGCTAGCAGAAACGACCGTTTCTCGACGTTTTCTAACTCAGGGAACAAGTTGCACACTTCTGAGATGCATTTGGGCAACTTTGTCAGAAATGAGTTTTTTGCCTAAAGAGACATGCCTATTTGCGCAGTAGTACAGATTCTTAGTATGTAACTGGGCTTGATGAAATCAGCATTTCTCTTGCTTCCCTGTGCGTAGGGAAGCTCAGTTTTAGTCACAGTAGCTCCCGCAAGTGTCTCCTCAGTGTGTTCCCATTTCCTTAGAAACAGTGTATTTGCTGGGAGAAAAGTGCATTACTGTGCGCTTTCACCGTTCAGCAAATACATGTGTAGAAGCACAGCGCTAACAGAAACGACCGTTTCTCGACGTTATCTAACTCAGGGAACAAGTTGCACACTTCTGAGATGCATTAGGCAACTTTGTCAGAAATGAGTTTTTTGCCTACAGAGACATGCCTATTTGCGCAGTAGTACAGATTCTGAGTATGTAACTGGGCTTGATGAAATCAGCATTTCTCTTGCTTCCTAGTGCATAGGTAAGCTCAGTTTTAGTCACAGTAGCTCCCACAAGTGTCTCCTCAGTGTGTTCCCATTTCCTTAGAAACAGTGTATTTGCTGGGAGAAAAGTGCATTACTGTGCGCTTTCACCGTTCAGCAAATACATGTGTAGAAGCACAGCGCTAGAAGAAACGAACGTTTCTCGACGTTTTCTAACTCAGGGAACAAGTTGCACACTTCTGAGATGCATTTGGGCAACTTTGTCAGAAATGAGTTTTTTGCCTACAGAGACATGCCTATTTGCGCAGTAGTACAGATTCTGAGTATGTAACTGGGCTTGATGAAATCAGCATTTCTCTTGCTTCCCTGTGCGTAGGGAAGCTCAGTTTTAGTCACAGTAGCTCCCACAAGTGTCTCCTCAGTGTGTTCCCATTTCCTTAGAAACAGTGTATTTGCTGGGAGAAAAGTGCATTACTGTGCGCTTTCACCGTTCAGCAAATACATGTGTAGAAGCACAGCGCTAGCAGAAACGACCTTTTCTCGACGTTTTCTAACTCAGGGAACAAGTTGCACACTTCTGAGATGCATTTGGGCAACTTTGTCAGAAATGAGTTTTTTGCCTAAAGAGACATGCCTATTTGCGCAGTAGTACAGATTCTGAGTATGTAACTGGGCTTGATGAAATCAGCATTTCTCTTGCTTCCCTGTGCGTAGGGAAGCTCAGTTTTAGTCACAGTAGCTCCCGCAAGTGTCTCCTCAGTGTGTTCCCATTTCCTTAGAAACAGTGTATTTGCTGGGAGAAAAGTGCATTACTGTGCGCTTTCACCGTTCAGCAAATACATGTGTAGAAGCACAGCGCTAGAAGAAACGAACGTTTCTCGACGTTTTCTAACTCAGGGAACAAGTTGCACACTTCTGAGATGCATTTGGGCAACTTTGTCAGAAATGAGTTTTTTGCCTACAGAGACATGCCTATTTGCGCAGTAGTACAGATTCTGAGTATGTAACTGGGCTTGATGAAATCAGCATTTCTCTTGCTTCCCTGTGCGTAGGGAAGCTCAGGTTTAGTCACAGTAGCTCCCACAAGTGTCTCCTCAGTGTGTTCCCATTTCCTTAGAAACAGTGTATTTGCTGGGAGAAAAGTGCATTACTGTGCGCTTTCACCGTTCAGCAAATACATGTGTAGAAGCACAGCGCTAGCAGAAACGACCGTTTCTCGACGTTTTCTAACTCAGGGAACAAGTTGCACACTTCTGAGATGCATTTGGGCAACTTTGTCAGAAATGAGTTTTTTGCCTAAAGAGACATGCCTATTTGCGCAGTAGTACAGATTCTGAGTATGTAACTGGGCTTGATGAAATCAGCATTTCTCTTGCTTCCCTGTGCGTAGGGAAGCTCAGTTTTAGTCACAGTAGCTCCCGCAAGTGTCTCCTCAGTGTGTTCCCATTTCCTTAGAAACAGTGTATTTGCTGGGAGAAAAGTGCATTACTGTGCGCTTTCACCGTTCAGCAAATACATGTGTAGAAGCAGAGCGCTAGCAGAAACGACCGTTTCTCGACGTTATCTAACTCAGGGAGCAAGTTGCACACTTCTGAGATGCATTTGGACAACTTTGTCAGAAATGAGTTTTTTGCCTACAGAGACATGCCTATTTGCGCAGTAGTACAGATTCTGAGTATGTAACTGGGCTTGATGAAATCAGCATTTCTCTTGCTTCCCTGTGCGTAGGGAAGCTCAGTTTTAGTCACAGTAGCTCCCACAAGTGTCTCCTCAGTGTGTTCCCATTTCCTTAGAAACAGTGTATTTGCTGGGAGAAAAGTGCATTACTGTGCGCTTTCACCGTTCAACAAATACATGTGTAGAAGCACAGCGCTAGCAGAAACGACCGTTTCTCGACGTTTTCTAACTCAGGGAACAAGTTGCACACTTCTGAGATGCATTTGGGCAACTTTGTCAGAAATGAGTTTTTTGCCTAAAGAGACATGCCTATTTGCGCAGTAGTACAGATTCTTAGTATGTAACTGGGCTTGATGAAATCAGCATTTCTCTTGCTTCCCTGTGCGTAGGGAAGCTCAGTTTTAGTCACAGTAGCTCCCGCAAGTGTCTCCTCAGTGTGTTCCCATTTCCTTAGAAACAGTGTATTTGCTGGGAGAAAAGTGCATTACTGTGCGCTTTCACCGTTCAGCAAATACATGTGTAGAAGCACAGCGCTAACAGAAACGACCGTTTCTCGACGTTATCTAACTCAGGGAACAAGTTGCACACTTCTGAGATGCATTAGGCAACTTTGTCAGAAATGAGTTTTTTGCCTACAGAGACATGCCTATTTGCGCAGTAGTACAGATTCTGAGTATGTAACTGGGCTTGATGAAATCAGCATTTCTCTTGCTTCCTAGTGCATAGGTAAGCTCAGTTTTAGTCACAGTAGCTCCCACAAGTGTCTCCTCAGTGTGTTCCCATTTCCTTAGAAACAGTGTATTTGCTGGGAGAAAAGTGCATTACTGTGCGCTTTCACCGTTCAGCAAATACATGTGTAGAAGCACAGCGCTAGAAGAAACGAACGTTTCTCGACGTTTTCTAACTCAGGGAACAAGTTGCACACTTCTGAGATGCATTTGGGCAACTTTGTCAGAAATGAGTTTTTTGCCTACAGAGACATGCCTATTTGCGCAGTAGTACAGATTCTGAGTATGTAACTGGGCTTGATGAAATCAGCATTTCTCTTGCTTCCCTGTGCGTAGGGAAGCTCAGTTTTAGTCACAGTAGCTCCCACAAGTGTCTCCTCAGTGTGTTCCCATTTCCTTAGAAACAGTGTATTTGCTGGGAGAAAAGTGCATTACTGTGCGCTTTCACCGTTCAGCAAATACATGTGTAGAAGCACAGCGCTAGCAGAAACGAACGTTTCTCGACGTTTTCTAACTCAGGGAACAAGTTGCACACTTCTGAGATGCATTTGGGCAACTTTGTCAGAAATGAGTTTTTTGCCTAAAGAGACATGCCTATTTGCGCAGTAGTACAGATTCTGAGTATGTAACTGGGCTTGATGAAATCAGCATTTCTCTTGCTTCCCTGTGCGTAGGGAAGCTCAGTTTTAGTCACAGTAGCTCCCACAAGTGTCTCCTCAGTGTGTTCCCATTTCCTTAGAAACAGTGTATTTGCTGGGAGAAAAGTGCATTACTGTGCGCTTTCACCGTTCAGCAAATACATGTGTAGAAGCACAGCGCTAGCAGAAACGAACGTTTCTCGACGTTATCTAACTCAGGGAACAAGTTGCACACTTCTGAGATGCATTTGGACAACTTTGTCAGAAATGAGTTTTTTGCCTAAAGAGACATGCCTATTTGCACAGTAGTACAGATTCTGAGTATGTAACTGGGCTTGATGAAATCAGCATTTCTCTTGCTTCCCTGTGCGTAGGGAAGCTCATTTTTAGTCACAGTAGCTCCCACAAGTGTCTCCTCAGTGTGTTCCCATTTCCTTAGGAACAGTGTATTTGCTGGGAGAAAAGTGCATTACTGTGCGCTTTCACCGTTCAGCAAATACATGTGTAGAAGCACAGCGCTAGCAGAAACGAACGTTTCTCGACGTTTTCTAACTCAGGGAACAAGTTGCACACTTCTGAGATGCATTTGGGCAACTTTGTCAGAAATGAGTTTTTTGCCTAAAGAGACATGCCTATTTGCGCAGTAGTACAGATTCTGAGTATGTAACTGGGCTTGATGAAATCAGCATTTCTCTTGCTTCCCTGTGCGTAGGGAAGCTCAGTTTTAGTCACAGTAGCTCCCACAAGTGTCTCCTCAGTGTGTTCCCATTTCCTTAGAAACAGTGTATTTGCTGGGAGAAAAGTGCATTACTGTGCGCTTTCACCGTTCAGCAAATACATGTGTAGAAGCACAGCGCTAGCAGAAACGACCGTTTCTCGACGTTTTCTAACTCAGGGAACAAGTTGCACACTTCTGAGATGCATTTGGGCAACTTTGTCAGAAAAGAGTTTTTTGCCTACAGAGACATGCCTATTTGCGCAGCAGTACAGATTCTGAATATGTAACTGGGCTTGATGAAATCAGCATGTCTCTTGCTTCCCTGTGCGTAGGGAAGCTCAGTTTTAGTCACAGTAGCTCCCACAAGTATCTCCTCAGTGTGTTCCCATTTCCTTAGAAACAGTGTATTTGCTGGGAGAAAAGTGCATTACTGTGCGCTTTTACTGTTCAGCAAATACATGTGTAGAAGCACAGCGCTAGCAGAAACGACCGTTTCTCGACGTTTTCTAACTCAGGGAACAAGTTGCACACTTCTGAGATGCATTTGGGCAACTTTGTCAGAAATGAGTTTTTTGCCTAAAGAGACATGCCTATTTGCGTAGTAGTACAGATTCTGAGTATGTAACTGGGCTTGATGAAATCAGCATTTCTCTTGCTTCCCTGTGCGTAGGGAAGCTCAGTTTTAGTCACAGTAGCTCCCACAAGTGTCTCGTCAGTGTGTTCCCATTTCCTTAGAAACAGTGTATTTGCTGGGAGAAAAGTGCATTACTGTGTGCTTTCACCGTTCAGCAAATACATGTGTAGAAGCACAGCGCTAGCAGAAACGAACGTTTCTCGACGTTTTCTAACTCAGGGAACAAGGTGCACCCTTCTGAGATGAATTTGGGCAACTTTGTCAGAAATGAGTTTTTTGCCTAAAGAGACGTGCCTATTTGCGCAGTAGTACAGATTCTGAGTATGTAACTGGGCTTGATGAAATCAGCATGTCTCTTGCTTCCCTGTGCGTAGGGAAGCTCAGTTTTAGTCACAGTAGCTCTCACAAGTATCTCCTCAGTGTGTTCCCATTTCCTTAGAAACAGTGTATTTGCTGGGAGAAAAGTGCATTACTGTGCGCTTTCACCGTTCAGCAAATACACGTGTAGAAGCACAGCGCTAGCAGAAACGAACGTTTCTCGACGATTTCTAACTCAGGGAACAAGTTGCACACTTCTGAGATGCATTTGGGCAACTTTGTCAGAAATGAGTTTTTTGCCTAAAGAGACATGCCTATTTGCGCAGTAGTACAGATTCTGAGTATGTAACTGCGCTTGATGAAATCAGCATTTCTCTTGCTTCCCTGTGCGTAGGGAAGCTCCGTTTTAGTCACAGTAGCTCCCACAAGTGTCTCCTCAGTGTGTTCCCATTTCCTTAGAAACAGTGTTTTTTGCTGGGAGAAATGTGCATTACTGTGCGCTTTCACCGTTCAGCAAATACATGTGTAGAAGCACAGCGCTAGCCGAAAAAACCGTTTCTCGACGTTTTCTAACTCAGGGAACAAGTTGCACACTTCTGAGATGCATTTGGGCAACTTTGTCCGAAATGAGTTTTTTGCCTACAGAGACATGCCTATTTGCGCAGTAGTACAGATTCTGAGTATGTAACTGGGCTTGATGAAATCAGCTTTCTCTTGCTTCCCTGTGCGTAGGGAAGCTCAGTTTTAGTCACAGTAGCTCTCACAAGTATCTCCTCAGTGTGTTCCCATTTCCTTAGAAACAGTGTATTTGCTGGGAGAAAAGTGCATTACTGTGCGCTTTCACCGTTCAGCAAATACATGTGTAGAAGCACAGCGCTAGCAGAAACGAACGTTTCTTGACGATTTCTAACTCAGGGAACAAGTTGCACACTTCTGAGATGCATTTGGGCAACTTTGTCAGAAATGAGTTTTTTGCCTAAAGAGACATGCCTATTTGCGCAGTAGTACAGATTCTGAGTATGTAACTGCGCTTGATGAAATCAGCATTTCTCTTGCTTCCCTGTGCGTAGGGAAGCTCAGTTTTAGTCACAGTAGCTCCCACAAGTGTCTCCTCAGTGTGTTCCCATTTCCTTAGAAACAGTGTTTTTTGCTGGGAGAAATGTGCATTACTGTGCGCTTTCACCGTTCAGCAAATACATGTGTAGAAGCACAGCGCTAGCCGAAAAAACCGTTTCTCGACGTTTTCTAACTCAGGGAACAAGTTGCACACTTCTGAGATGCATTTGGGCAACTTTGTCCGAAATGAGTTTTTTGCCTACAGAGACATGCCTATTTGCGCAGTAGTACAGATTCTGAGTATGTAACTGGGCTTGATGAAATCAGCTTTCTCTTGCTTCCCTGTGCGTAGGGAAGCTCAGTTTTAGTCACAGTAGCTCCCACAAGTGTCTCCTCAGTGTGTTCCCATTTCCTTAGAAACAGTGTTTTTGCTGGGAGAAATGTGCATTACTGTGCGCTTTCACCGTTCAGCAAATACATGTGTAGAAGCACAGCGCTAGCACAAAAGACCGTTTCTCGACGTTTTCTAACTCAGGGAACAAGTTGCACACTTCTGAGATGCATTTGGGCAACTTTGTCAGAAATGAGTTTTTTGCCTACAGAGACATGCCTATTTGCGCAGTAGTACAGATTCTGAGTATGTAACTGGGCTTGATGAAATCAGCATGTCTCTTGCTTCCCTGTGCGTAGGGAAGCTCAGTTTTAGTCACAGTAGCTCCCACAAGTGTCTCCTCAGTGTGTTCCCATTTCCTTAGAAACAGTGTATTTGCTGGGAGAAATGTGCATTACTGTGCGCTTTCACCGTTCAGCAAATACATGTGTAGAAGCACAGCGCTAGCAGAAAAGACCGTTTCTCGACGTTTTCTAACTCAGGGAACAAGTTGCACACTTCTGAGATGCATTTGGGCAACTTTGTCCGAAATGAGTTTTTTGCCTACAGAGACATGCCTATTTGCGCAGTAGTACAGATTCTGAGTATGTAACTGGGCTTGATGAAATCAGCATGTCTCTTGCTTCCCTGTGCGTAGGGAAGCTCAGTTTTAGTCACAGTAGCTCCCACAAGTGTCTCCTCAGTGTGTTCCCATTTCCTTAGAAACAGTGTATTTGCTGGGAGAAATGTGCATTACTGTGCGCTTTCACCGTTCAGCAAATACATGTGTAGAAGCACAGCGCTAGCAGAAAAGACCGTTTCTCGACGTTTTCTAACTCAGGGAACAAGTTGCACACTTCTGAGATGCATTTGGGCAACTTTGTCAGAAATGAGTTTTTTGCCTACAGAGACATGCCTATTTGCGCAGTAGTACAGATTCTGAGTATGTAACTGGGCTTGATGAAATCAGCATTTCTCTTGCTTCCCTGTGCGTAGGGAAGCTCAGTTTTAGTCACAGTAGCTCCCACAAGTGTCTCCTCAGTGTGTTCCCAGTTCCTTAGAAACAGTGTATTTGCTGGGAGAAAAGTGCGTTACTGTGTGCTTTCACCGTTCAGCAAATACATGTGTAGAAGCACAGCGCTAACAGAAACGAACGTTTCTCGATGTTTTCTAACTCAGGGAACAAGTTGCACACTTCTGAGATGCATTTGGGCAACTTTGTCAGAAATGAGTTTTTTGCCTACAGAGACATGCCTATTTGCGCAGTAGTACAGATTCTGAGTATGTAACTGGGCTTGATGAAATCAGCATTTCTCTTGCTTCCCTGTGCGTAGGGAAGCTCAGTTTTAGTCACAGTAGTTCGCACAAGTGTCTCCTCAGTGTGTTCCCATTTCCTTAGAAACAGTGTATTTGCTGGGAGTAAAGTGCATTACTGTGCGCTTTCACCGTTCAGCAAATACATGTGTAGAAGCACAGCGCTAGCAGAAACGACCGTTTCTCGACGTTTTCTAACTCAGGGAACAAGTTGCACACTTCTGAGATGCATTTGGGCAACTTTGTCAGAAATGAGTTTTTTGCCTACAGAGACATGCCTATTTGCGCAGTAGTACAGATTCTGAGTATGTAACTGGGCTTGATGAAATCAGCATTTCTCTTGCTTCCTTGTGCGTAGGGAAGCTCAGTTTTAGTCACAGTAGCTCCCACAAGTGTCTCCTCAGTGTGTTCCCATTTCCTTAGAAACAGTGTATTTGCTTGGAGAAATGTGCATTACTGTGCGCTTTCACCGTTCAGCAAATACATGTGTAGAAGTACAGCGCTAGCAGAAACGACCGTTTCTCGACGTTTTCTAACTCAGGGAACAAGTTGCACACTTCTGAGATACATTTGGGCAACTTTGTCAGAAATGAGTTTTTTGCCTAAAGAGACATGCCTATTTGCGCAGTAGTACAGATTCTGAGTATGTAACTGGGCTTGATGAAATCAACATTTCTCTTGCTTCCCTGTGCGTAGGGAAGCTCAGTTTTAGTCACAGTAGCTCCCACAAGTGTCTCCTCAGTGTGTTCCCATTTTCTTAGAAAGAGTGTATTTGCTGGGAGAAAAGTGCATTACTGTGCGCTTTCACCGTTCAGCAAATACATGTGTAGAAGCACAGCGCTAGCAGAAACGACCGTTTCTCGACGTTTTCTAACTCAGGGAACAAGTTGCACACTTCTGAGATGCATTTGGGCAACTTTGTCAGAAATGAGTTTTTTGCCTAAAGAGACATGCCTATTTGCGCAGTAGTACAGATTCTGAGTATGTAACTGGGCTTGATGAAATCAGCATTTCTCTTGCTTCCCTGTGCGTAGGGAAGCTCAGTTTTAGTCACAGTAGCTCCCACAAGTGTCTCCCATGTGTTCCCATTTCCTTAGAACAGTGTATTTGCTGGGAGAAAAGTGCATTACTGTGCGCTTTCTCCGTTCAGCAAATACATGTGTAGAAGCACAGCGCTAGCAGAAACGACCGTTTCTCGACGTTTTCTAACTCAGGGAACAAGTTGCACACTTCTGAGATGCATTTGGGCAACTTTGTCAGAAATGAGTTTTTTGCCTAAAGAGACATGCCTATTTGCGCAGTAGTACAGATTCTGAGTATGTAACTGGGCTTGATGAAATCAGCATTTCTCTTGCTTCCCTGTGCGTAGGGGGCTCAGTTTTAGTTACAGTAGCTCCCACAAGTGTCTCTTCAGTGTGTTCCCATTTCCTTAGAAACAGTGTATTTGCTGGGAGAAAAGTGCATTACTGTGCGCTTTCACCGTTCAGCAAATACATGTGTAGAAGCACAGCGCTAGCAGAAACGACCGTTTCTCGACGTTTTCTAACTCAGGGAACAAGTTGCACACTTCTGAGATGCATTTGGGCAACTTTGTCAGAAATGAGTTTTTTTGCCTAAAGAGACATGCCTATTTGCGCAGTAGTACAGAGTCAGAGTATGTAACTGGGCTTGATGAAATCAGCATTTCTCTTGCTTCCCTGTGCGTAGGGAAGCTCAGTTTTAGTCACAGTAGCTCCCACAAGTGTCTCCTCAGTGTGTTCCCATTTCCTTAGAAACAGTGTATTTGCTGGGAGAAAAGTGCATTACTGTGCGCTTTCACGGTTCAGCAAATACATGTGTAGAAGCACAGCGCTAGCAAAAACGAACGTTTCTCGACGTTTTCTAACTCAGGGAACAAGTTGCACACTTCTGAGATGCATTTGGGCAACTTTGTCAGAACTGAGTTTTTTGCCTACAGAGACATGCCTATTTGCGCAGTAGTACAGATTATGAGTACGTAAATGGGCTTGATGAAATCAGCATTTCTCTTGCTTCCCTGTGCGTAGGGAAGCTCAGTTTTAGTCACAGTAGCTCCCACAAGTGTCTCCTCAGTGTGTTCCCATTTCCTTAGACACAGTGTATTTGCTGGGAGAAAAGTGCATTACTGTGCGCTTTCACCGTTCAGCAAATACATGTGTAGAAACACAGCGCTAGCAGAAACGACCGTTTCTCGACGTTTTCTAACTCAGGGAACAAGTTGCACACTTCTGAGATGCATTTGGACAACTTTGTCAGAAATGAGTTTTTTGCCTAAAGAGACATGCCTATTCGCACAGTAGTACAGATTCTGAGTATGTAACTGGGCTTGATGAAATCAGCATTTCTCTTGCTTCCCTGTGCGTAGGGAAGCTCAGTTTTAGTCACAGTAGCTCCCACAAGTGTCTCCTCAGTGTGTTCCCATTTCCTTAGACACAGTGTATTTGCTGGGAGAAAAGTGCATTACTGTTCGCTTTCACCGTTCATCAAATACATGTGTAGAAGCACAGCGCTAGCAGAAACGACCGTTTCTCGACGTTTTCTAACTCAGGGAACAGGTTGCACACTTCTGAGATGCATTTGGGCAACTTTGTCAGAAATGAGTTTTTTGCCTAAAGAGACATGACTATTTGCGCAGTAGTACAGATTCTGAGTATGTAACTGGGCCTGATGAAATCAGCATTTCTCTTGCTTCCCTGTGCGTAGGGGGCTCAGTTTTAGTCACATTAGCTCCCACACGTGTCTCCTCAGTGTGTTCCCATTTCCTTAGACACAGTGTATTTGCTGGGAGAAAAGTGCATTACTATGCTCTTTCACCGTTCAGCAAATACATGTGTAGAAACACAGCGCTAGCAGAAACGACCGTTTCTCGACGTTTTCTAACTCAGGGAACAAGTTGCACACTTCTGAGATGCATTTGGGCAACTTTGTCAGAAATGAGTTTTTTGCCTAAAGAGACATGCCTATTTGCGCGGTAGTACAGATTCTGAGTATGTAACTGGGCTTGATGAAATCAGCATTTCTCTTGCTTCCCTGTGCGTAGGGAAGCTCAGTTTTAATCACAGTGTCTCCCACAAGTGTCTCCTCAGTGTGTTCCCATTTCCTTAGACACAGTGTATTTGCTGGGAGAAGAGTGCATTACTGTGCGCTTTCACCGTTCAGCAAGTACATGTGTAGAAGCACAGCGCTAGCAGAAACGACCGTTTCTCGACGTTTTCTAACTCAGGGAACAAGTTGCACACTTCTGAGATGCATTTGGGCAACTTTGTCAGAAATGAGTTTTTTGCCTAAAGAGACATGCCTATTTGCGCAGTAGTACAGATTCTGAGTATGTAACTGGGCTTGATGAAATCAGCATTTCTCTTGCTTCCCTGTGCGTAGGGAAGCTCAGTTTTAGTCACAGTAGCTCCCACAAGTGTCTCCTCAGTGTGTTCCCATTTCCTTAGACACAGTGTATTTGCTGGGAGAAAAGTGCATTACTGTTCGCTTTCACCGTTCAGCAAATACATGTGTAGAAGCACAGCGCTAGCAGAAACGACCGTTTCTCGATGTTTTCTAACTCAGGGAACAGGTTGCACACTTCTGAGATGCATTTGGGCAACTTTGTCAGAAATGAGTTTTTTGCCTAAAGAGACATGCCTATTCGCGCAGTAGTACAGATTCTGAGTATGTAACTGGGCTTGGTGAAATCAGCATATCTCTTGCTTCCCTGTGCGTAGAGAAGCTCAGTTTTAGTCACAGTAGCTCCCACAAGTGTCTCCTCCGTGTGTTCCCAGTTTCTTAGAAACAGTGTATTTGCTGGGAGAAAAGTGCATTACTGTGCGCTTTCACCGTTCAGCTAGTACATGTGTAGAAGCACAGCGCTAGCAGAAACGACCGTTTCTCGACGTTTTCTAACTCAGGGAACAAGTTGCACACTTCTGAGATGCATTTGGGCAACTTTGTCAGAAATGAGTTTTTTGCCTAAAGAGACATGCCTATTTGCGCAGTAGTACAGATTCTGAGTATGTAACTGGGCTTGATGAAATGAGCATTTCTCTTGCTTCCCTGTGCGTAGGTGGCTAAGTTTTAGTTACAGTAGCTCCCACAAGTGTCTCCTCAGTGTGTTCCCATTTCCTTAGAAACAGTGTATTTGCTGGGAGTAAAGTGCATTACTGTGCGCTTTCACCGTTCAGCAAATACATGTGTAGAAGCACAGCGCTAGCAGAAACGAACGTTTCTCGACGTTTTCTAACTCAGGGACCAATTTGCACACTTCTGAGATGCATTTGGGCAACTTTGTCAGAACTGAGTTTTTTGCCTACAGAGACATGCCTATTTGCGCAGTAGTACAGATTCTGAGTACGTAACTGGGCTTGATGAAATCAGCATTTCTCTTGCTTCCCGGTGCGTAGGGAAGCTCAGTTTTAGTCACTGTAGATCCCACAAGTGTCTCCTCAGTGTGTTCTCATTTCCTTGGAAACAGTGTATTTGCTGGGAGAAAAGTGCACTACTGTGCGCTTTCACCGTTCAGCAAATACATGTGTAGAAGCACAGCGCTAGCAGAAACGACCGTTTCTCGACGTTTTCTAACTCAGGGAACAAGTTGCACACTTCTGAGATGCATTTGGGTAACTTTGTCAGAAATGAGTTTTTTGCCTAAAGAGACATGCCTATTTGCGCAGTAGTACAGATTCTGAGTATGTAACTGGGCTTGATAAAATCAGCATTTCTCTTGCTTCCCTGTGCATAGGGAAGCTCAGTTTTAGTCACAGTAGCTCCCACAAGTGTCTCCTCAGTGTGTTCCCATTTCCTTAGAAACAGTGTATTTGCTGGGAGAAAAGTGCATTACTGTGCGCTTTCACCGTTCAGCAAATACATGTGTAGAAGCACAGCGCTAGCAGAAACGACCGTTTCTCGACGTTTTCTAACTCAGGGAACAGGTTGCACACTTCTGAGATGCATTTGGGCAACTTTGTCAGAAATGAGTTTTTTGCCTAAAGAGACATGCCTATTTGCGCAGTAGTACAGATTCTGAGTATGTAACTGGTCTTAATGAAATCAGCGTTTCTCTTGCTTCCCTGTGCGTAGGGAAGCTCAGTTTTAGTCACAGTAGCTCCCACAAGTGTCTCCTCAGTGTGTTCCCATTTCCTTAGAAACAGTGTATTTGCTGGGAGAAAAGTGCATTACTATGCGCTTTCACCGTTCAGCAAATACATGTGTAGAAGCACAGCGCCAGCAGAAAAGACCGTTTCTCGATGTTTTCTAACTCAGGGAACAAGTTGCACACTTCTGAGATGCATTTGGACAACTTTGTCAGAAATGAGTTTTTTGCCTAAAGAGACATGCCTATTTGCGCAGTAGTAAAGATTCTGAGTATGTAACTGGGCTTGATGAAATCAGCGTTTCTCTTGCTTTCCTGTGCGTAGGGAAGCTCAGTTTTAGTCACAGTAGCTCCCACAAGTGTCTCCTCAGTGTGTTCCCATTTCCTTAGAAACAGTGTATTTGCTGGGAGAAAAGTACATTACTGTGCGCTTTCACCGTTCAGCAAGTACATGTGTAGAAGCACAGCGCTAGCAGAAACGACCGTTTCTCGACGTTTTCTAACTCAGGGAACAAGTTGCACACTTCTGAGATGCATTTGGGCAACTTTGTCAGAAATGAGTTTTTTTGCCTAAAGAGACATGCCTATTTGCGCAGTAGTACAGAGTCAGAGTATGTAACTGGGCTTGATGAAATCAGCATTTCTCTTGCTTCCCTGTGCGTAGGGAAGCTCAGTTTTAGTCACAGTAGCTCCCACAAGTGTCTCCTCAGTGTGTTCCCATTTCCTTAGAAACAGTGTATTTGCTGGGAGAAAAGTGCATTACTGTGCGCTTTCACGGTTCAGCAAATACATGTGTAGAAGCACAGCGCTAGCAAAAACGAACGTTTCTCGACGTTTTCTAACTCAGGGAACAAGTTGCACACTTCTGAGATGCATTTGGGCAACTTTGTCAGAACTGAGTTTTTTGCCTACAGAGACATGCCTATTTGCGCAGTAGTACAGATTATGAGTACGTAAATGGGCTTGATGAAATCAGCATTTCTCTTGCTTCCCTGTGCGTAGGGAAGCTCAGTTTTAGTCACAGTAGCTCCCACAAGTGTCTCCTCAGTGTGTTCCCATTTCCTTAGACACAGTGTATTTGCTGGGAGAAAAGTGCATTACTGTGCGCTTTCACCGTTCAGCAAATACATGTGTAGAAACACAGCGCTAGCAGAAACGACCGTTTCTCGACGTTTTCTAACTCAGGGAACAAGTTGCACACTTCTGAGATGCATTTGGACAACTTTGTCAGAAATGAGTTTTTTGCCTAAAGAGACATGCCTATTCGCACAGTAGTACAGATTCTGAGTATGTAACTGGGCTTGATGAAATCAGCATTTCTCTTGCTTCCCTGTGCGTAGGGAAGCTCAGTTTTAGTCACAGTAGCTCCCACAAGTGTCTCCTCAGTGTGTTCCCATTTCCTTAGACACAGTGTATTTGCTGGGAGAAAAGTGCATTACTGTTCGCTTTCACCGTTCATCAAATACATGTGTAGAAGCACAGCGCTAGCAGAAACGACCGTTTCTCGACGTTTTCTAACTCAGGGAACAGGTTGCACACTTCTGAGATGCATTTGGGCAACTTTGTCAGAAATGAGTTTTTTGCCTAAAGAGACATGACTATTTGCGCAGTAGTACAGATTCTGAGTATGTAACTGGGCCTGATGAAATCAGCATTTCTCTTGCTTCCCTGTGCGTAGGGGGCTCAGTTTTAGTCACATTAGCTCCCACACGTGTCTCCTCAGTGTGTTCCCATTTCCTTAGACACAGTGTATTTGCTGGGAGAAAAGTGCATTACTATGCTCTTTCACCGTTCAGCAAATACATGTGTAGAAACACAGCGCTAGCAGAAACGACCGTTTCTCGACGTTTTCTAACTCAGGGAACAAGTTGCACACTTCTGAGATGCATTTGGGCAACTTTGTCAGAAATGAGTTTTTTGCCTAAAGAGACATGCCTATTTGCGCGGTAGTACAGATTCTGAGTATGTAACTGGGCTTGATGAAATCAGCATTTCTCTTGCTTCCCTGTGCGTAGGGAAGCTCAGTTTTAATCACAGTGGCTCCCACAAGTGTCTCCTCAGTGTGTTCCCATTTCCTTAGACACAGTGTATTTGCTGGGAGAAGAGTGCATTACTGTGCGCTTTCACCGTTCAGCAAGTACATGTGTAGAAGCACAGCGCTAGCAGAAACGACCGTTTCTCGACGTTTTCTAACTCAGGGAACAAGTTGCACACTTCTGAGATGCATTTGGGCAACTTTGTCAGAAATGAGTTTTTTGCCTAAAGAGACATGCCTATTTGCGCAGTAGTACAGATTCTGAGTATGTAACTGGGCTTGATGAAATCAGCATTTCTCTTGCTTCCCTGTGCGTAGGGAAGCTCAGTTTTAGTCACAGTAGCTCCCACAAGTGTCTCCTCAGTGTGTTCCCATTTCCTTAGACACAGTGTATTTGCTGGGAGAAAAGTGCATTACTGTTCGCTTTCACCGTTCAGCAAATACATGTGTAGAAGCACAGCGCTAGCAGAAACGACCGTTTCTCGATGTTTTCTAACTCAGGGAACAGGTTGCACACTTCTGAGATGCATTTGGGCAACTTTGTCAGAAATGAGTTTTTTGCCTAAAGAGACATGCCTATTTGCGCAGTAGTACAGATTCTGAGTATGTAACTGGGCTTGGTGAAATCAGCATATCTCTTGCTTCCCTGTGCGTAGGGAAGCTCAGTTTTAGTCACAGTAGCTCCCACAAGTGTCTCCTCCGTGTGTTCCCAGTTTCTTAGAAACAGTGTATTTGCTGGGAGAAAAGTGCATTACTGTGCGCTTTCACCGTTCAGCTAGTACATGTGTAGAAGCACAGCGCTAGCAGAAACGACCGTTTCTCGACGTTTTCTAACTCAGGGAACAAGTTGCACACTTCTGAGATGCATTTGGGCAACTTTGTCAGAAATGAGTTTTTTGCCTAAAGAGACATGCCTATTTGCGCAGTAGTACAGATTCTGAGTATGTAACTGGGCTTGATGAAATGAGCATTTCTCTTGCTTCCCTGTGCGTAGGGGGCTAAGTTTTAGTTACAGTAGCTCCCACAAGTGTCTCCTCAGTGTGTTCCCATTTCCTTAGAAACAGTGTATTTGCTGGGAGAAAAGTGCATTACTGTGCGCTTTCACCGTTCAGCAAATACATGTGTAGAAGCACAGCGCTAGCAGAAACGAACGTTTCTCGACGTTTTCTAACTCAGGGACCAATTTGCACACTTCTGAGATGCATTTGGGCAACTTTGTCAGAACTGAGTTTTTTGCCTACAGAGACATGCCTATTTGCGCAGTAGTACAGATTCTGAGTACGTAACTGGGCTTGATGAAATCAGCATTTCTCTTGCTTCCCGGTGCGTAGGGAAGCTCAGTTTTAGTCACTGTAGATCCCACAAGTGTCTCCTCAGTGTGTTCTCATTTCCTTGGAAACAGTGTATTTGCTGGGAGAAAAGTGCACTACTGTGCGCTTTCACCGTTCAGCAAATACATGTGTAGAAGCACAGCGCTAGCAGAAACGACCGTTTCTCGACGTTTTCTAACTCAGGGAACAAGTTGCACACTTCTGAGATGCATTTGGGTAACTTTGTCAGAAATGAGTTTTTTGCCTAAAGAGACATGCCTATTTGCGCAGTAGTACAGATTCTGAGTATGTAACTGGGCTTGATAAAATCAGCATTTCTCTTGCTTCCCTGTGCATAGGGAAGCTCAGTTTTAGTCACAGTAGCTCCCACAAGTGTCTCCTCAGTGTGTTCCCATTTCCTTAGAAACAGTGTATTTGCTGGGAGAAAAGTGCATTACTGTGCGCTTTCACCGTTCAGCAAATACATGTGTAGAAGCACAGCGCTAGCAGAAACGACCGTTTCTCAACGTTTTCTAACTCAGGGAACAGGTTGCACACTTCTGAGATGCATTTGGGCAACTTTGTCAGAAATGAGTTTTTTGCCTAAAGAGACATGCCTATTTGCGCAGTAGTACAGATTCTGAGTATGTAACTGGTCTTAATGAAATCAGCGTTTCTCTTGCTTCCCTGTGCGTAGGGAAGCTCAGTTTTAGTCACAGTAGCTCCCACAAGTGTCTCCTCAGTGTGTTCCCATTTCCTTAGAAACAGTGTATTTGCTGGGAGAAAAGTGCATTACTGTGCGCTTTCACCGTTCAGCAAATACATGTGTAGAAGCACAGCGCCAGCAGAAAAGACCGTTTCTCGATGTTTTCTAACTCAGGGAACAAGTTGCACACTTCTGAGATGCATTTGGACAACTTTGTCAGAAATGAGTTTTTTGCCTAAAGAGACATGCCTATTTGCGCAGTAGTACAGATTCTGAGTATGTAGCTGGGCTTGATGAAATCAGCATTTCTCTTGCTTCCCTGTGCGTAGGGAAGCTCAGTTTTAGTCACAGTAGCTCCCACAAGTGTCTCATCAGTGTGTTCCCATTTCCTTAGAAACAGTGTATTTGCTGGGAGAAAAGTACATTACTGTGCGCTTTCACCGTTCAGCAAGTACATGTGTAGAAGCACAGCGCTAGCAGAAACGACCGTTTCTCGACGTTTTCTAACTCAGGGAACAAGTTGCACACTTCTGAGATGCATTTGGGCAACATTGTCTGAAATGAGTTTTTTGCCTAAAGAGACATGCCTATTTGCGCAGTAGTAAAGATTCTGAGTATGTAACTGGGCTTGATGAAATCAGCGTTTCTCTTGCTTTCCTGTGCGTAGGGAAGCTCAGTTTTAGTCACAGTAGCTCCCACAAGTGTCTCCTCAGTGTGTTCCCATTTCCTTAGAAACAGTGTATTTGCTGGGAGAAAAGTACATTACTGTGCGCTTTCACCGTTCAGCAAGTACATGTGTAGAAGCACAGCGCTAGCAGAAACGACCGTTTCTCGACGTTTTCTAACTCAGGGAACAAGTTGCACACTTCTGAGATGCATTTGGGCAACTTTGTCTGAAATGAGTTTTTTGCCTAAAGAGACATGCCTATTTGCGCAGTAGTAAAGATTCTGAGTATGTAACTGGGCTTGATGAAATCAGCGTTTCTCTTGCTTTCCTGTGCGTAGGGAAGCTCAGTTTTAGTCACAGTAGCTCCCACAAGTGTCTCCTCAGTGTGTTCCCATTTCCTTAGAAACAGTGTATTTGCTGGGAGAAAAGTACATTACTGTGCGCTTTCACCGTTCAGCAAGTACATGTGTAGAAGCACAGCGCTAGCAGAAACGACCGTTTCTCGACGTTTTCTAACTCAGGGAACAAGTTGCACACTTCTGAGATGCATTTGGGCAACTTTGTCTGAAATGAGTTTTTTGCCTAAAGAGACATGCCTATTTGCGCAGTAGTAAAGATTCTGAGTATGTAACTGGGCTTGATGAAATCAGCGTTTCTCTTGCTTCCCTGTGCGTAGGGAAGCTCAGTTTTAGTCACAGTAGCTCCCACAAGTGTCTCCTCAGTGTGTTCCCATTTCCTTAGAAACAGTGTATTTGCTGGGAGAAAAGTGCAATACTGTGCGCTTTCACCGTTCAGCAAGTACATGTGTAGAAGCACAGCGCTAGCAGAAAAGACCGTTTCTCGATGTTTTCTAACTCAGGGAACAAGTTGCACACTTATGAGATGCATTTGGACAACTTTGTCAGAAATGAGTTTTTTGCCTAAAGAGACATGCCTATTTGCGCAGTAGTACAGATTCTGAGTATGTAACTGGGCTTGATGAAATCAGCATTTCTCTTGCTTCCCTGTGCGTGGGGAAGCTCAGTTTTAGTCACACTAGCTCCCACAAGTGTCTCCTCAGTGTGTTCCCATTTCCTTAGAAACAGTGTATTTGCTGGGAGAAAAGTGCATTACTGTGCGCATTCACCGTTCAGCTAGTACATGTGTAGAAGCACAGCGCTAGCAGAAACGACCGTTTCTCGACGTTTTCTAACTCTGGGAACAAGTTGCACCCTTTAAGATGCATTTGGGCAACTTTGTCAGAAATGAGTTTTTTGCCTAAAGAGACATGCCTATTTGCGCAGTAGTACAGATTCTGAGTATGTAACTGGGCTTGATGAAATCAGCATTTCTCTTGCTTCCCTGTGAGTAGGGAAGCTCAGTTTTAGTCACAGTAGCTCCCACAAGTGTCTCCTCAGTGTGTTCCCATTTCCTTAGAAACAGTGTATTTGATGGGAGAAAAGTGCATTACTGTGTGCTTTCACCGTTCAGCAAATACATGTGTAGAAGCACAGCGCTAGCAGAAACGACCGTTTCTCGACGTTTTCTATCTGAGGGAACAAGTTGCACACTTCTAAGATGCATTTGGGCAACTTTGTCAGAAATGAGTTTTTTGCCTAAAGAGACATGCCTATTTGCGCAGTAGTACAGATTCTGAGTATGTAACTGGGCTTGATGAAATCAGCATTTCTCTTGCTTCCCTGTGCGTAGGGGGCTAAGTTTTAGTTACAGTAGCTCCCACAAGTGTCTCCTCAGTGTGTTCCCATTTCCTTAGAAACAGTGTATTTGCTGGGAGAAAAGTGCATTACTGTGCGCTTTCACCGTTCAGCAAATACATGTGTAGAAGCACAGCGCTAGCAGAAACGAACGTTTCTCGACATTTTCTAACTCAGGGAACAAGTTGCACACTTCTGAGATGCATTTGGGCAACTTTGTCAGTACTGAGTTTTTTGTCTACAGAGACATGCCTATTTGCGCAGTAGTACAGATTCTGAGTATGTTACTGGGGTTAATGAAATCAGCATTTCTCTTGCTTCCCTGTGCGTAGGGAAGCTCAGTTTTAGTCACAGTAGCTCCCACAAGTGTCTCCTCAGTGTGTTCCCATTTCCTTAAAAAAAGTGTATTTGCTGGGAGAAAAGTGCATTACTGTGCGCTTTCACCGTTCAGCAAATACATGTGTAGAAGCACAGCGCTAGCAGAAACGAACGTTTCTCGACGTTTTCTAACTCAGGGATCAAGTTGCACACTTCTGAGATGCATTTGGACAACTTTGTCAGAAATGAGTTTTTTGCCTAAAGAGACATGCCTATTTGCGCAGTAGTACAAATTCTGAGTATGTAACTGGGCTTGATGAAATCAGCATGTCTCTTGCTTCCCTGTGCGTAGGGAATCTCAGTATTAGTCACAGTAGCTAACACAAGTGTCTCCTCAGTGTGTTCCCATTTCCTTAGAAACAGTGTATTTGCTGGGAGAAAAGTGCATTACTGTTCGCTTTCACTGTTCAGCTAGTACATGTGTAGAAGCACAGCGCTAGCAGAAACGACCGTTTCTCGACGTTTTCTAACTCAGGGAACAAGTTGCACACTTCTGAGATGCATTTGGGCAACTTTGTCAGAAATGAGTTTTTTGCCTAAAGAGACATGCCTATTTGCGCAGTAGTACAGATTCTGAGTATGTAACTGGGCTTGATGAAATCAGCATTTCTCTTGCTTCCCTGTGAGTAGGGAAGCTCAGTTTTAGTCACAGTAGCTCCCACAAGTGTCTCCTCAGTGTGTTCCCATTTCCTTAGAAACAGTTTATTTGCTGGGAGAAAAGTGCATTACTGTGCGCTTTCACCGTTCAGCAAGTACATGTGTAGAAGCACAGCGCTAGAAGAAACGACCGTTTCTCGACGTTTTCTAACTCAGGGAACAAGTTGCACACTTCTGAGATGCATTTGGGCAACTTTGTCAGAAATGAGTTTTTTGCCTAAAGAGACATGCCTATTTGCGCAGTAGTACAGATTCTGAGTATGTAACTGGGCTTGATGAAATCAGCATTTCTCTTGCTTCCCTGTGCGTAGGGAAGCTCAGTTTTATTCACAGTAGCTCCCACAAGTGTCTCCTCAGTGTGTTCCCATTTCCTTAGAAACAGTGTATTTGCTAGGAGAAAAGTGCTTTACTGTGCGCTTTCACCGTTCAGCTAGTACATGTGTAGAAGCACAGCGCTAGCAGAAACGACCGTTTCTCGACGTTTTCTAACTCAGGGAACAAGTTGCACACTTCTGAGATGCATTTGGGCAACTTTGTCAGAAATGAGTTTTTTGCCTAAAGAGACATGCCTATTTGCGCAGTAGTACAGGTTCTGAGTATGTAACTGGGCTTGATGAAATCAGCATTTCTCTTGCTTCCCTGTGCTTAGGGAAGCTCAGTTTTAGTCACAGTAGCTCCCACAAGTGTCTCCTCAGTGTATTCCCATTTCCTTAGAAACAGTGTATTTGCTGGGAGAAAAGTGCATTACTGTGCGCTTTCACCGTTCAGCAAGTACATGTGTAGATGCACAGCGCTAGCAGAAACGACCGTTTCTCGATGTTTTCTCACTCAGGGAACAAGTTGCACACTTCTGAGATGCATTTGGGCAACTTTGTCAGAAATGAGTTTTTTGCCTACAGAGACATGCCTATTTGCGCAGTAGTACAGATTCTGAGTATGTAACTGGGCTTGGTGAAATCAGCATTTCTCTTGCTTCCCTGTGCGTAGGGAAGCTCAGTTTTAGTCACAGTAGCTCCCACAAGTGTCTCCTCAGTGTGTTCCCATTTCCTTAGAAACAGTGTATTTGCTGGGAGAAAAGTGCATTACTGTGCGCATTCACCGTTCAGCAAGTACATGTGTAGATGCACAGCGCTAGCAGAAACGAACGTTTCTTGATGTTTTCTAACTCAGAGAACAAGTTGCACACTTCTGAGATGCATTTGGGCAACTTTGTCAGAAATGAGTTTTTTGCCTAAAGAGACATGCCTATTTGCGCAGTAATACAGATTCTGAGTATGTAGCTGGGCTTGATGAAATCAGCATTTCTCTTGCTTCCCTGTGCGTAGGGAAGCTCAGTTTTATTCACAGTAGCTCCCACAAGTGTCTCCTCAGTGTGTTCCCATTTCCTTAGAAACAGTGTATTTGCTGGGAGAAAAGTACATTTCTGTGTGCTTTCAACGTTCAGCAAGTACATGTGTAGAAGCACAGCGCTAGCAGAAACGACCGTTTCTCGACGTTTTCTAACTCAGGGAACAAGTTGCACACTTCTGAGATGCATTTGGGCATCTATGTCAGAAATGAGTTTTTTGCCTAAAGAGACATGCCTATTTGCGCAGTAGTACAGATTCTGAGTATGTAACTGGGCTTGATGAAATCAGCATTTCTCTTGCTTCCCTGTGCGTAGGGAAGCTCAGTTTTAGTCACAGTAGCTCCCACAAGTGTCTCCTCAGTGTGTTCCCATTTCCTTAGAAACAGTGTATTTGATGGGAGAAAACTGCATTACTGTGCCCTTTCACCGTTCAGCAAGTACATGTGTAGAAGCACAGCGTTAGCAGAAACGATCGTTTCTCGAAGTTTTCTAACTCAGAGAACAAGTTGCACACTTCTGAGATGCATTTGGGCAACTTTGTCTGAAATGAGTTTTTTGCCTAAAGAGACGTGCCTATTTGCGCAGTAGTACAAATTCTGAGTATGTAACTGGGCTTGATGAAATCAGCATTTCTCTTGCTTCCCGGTGCGTAGGGAAGCTCAGTTTTAGTCACTGTAGATCCCACAAGTGTTTCCTCAGTGTGTTCCCATTTCCTCAGAAACAGTGTATTTGCTGGGAGAAAAGTGCATTACTGTGCGCTTTCACCGTTCAGCAAGTACATGTGTAGATGCACAGCGCTAACAGAAACACACGTTTCTCGACGTTTTCTAACTCAGAGAACAAGTTGCACACTTCTGAGATGCATTTGGGCAACTTTGTCAGAAATGAGTTTTTTGCCTAAAGAGACATGCTTATTTGCGCAGTAGTACAGATTCTGAGTATGTAACTGGGCTTGATGAAATCAGCATTTCTCTTGCTTCCCTGTGCGTAGGGAAGCTCAGTTTTAGTCACAGTAGCTCCCACAAGTGTCTCCTCAGTGTGTTCCCATTTCCTTAGAAACAGTGTATTTGCTGGGAGAAAAGTGCCTTACTGTGCGCTTTCACCGTTCAGCAAATACATGTGTAGAAGCACACCGCTAGCAGAAAAGACCGTTTCTCGATGTTTTCTAACTCAGGGAACAAGTTGCACACTTCTGAGATGCATTTGGACAACTTTTCAGAAATGAGTTTTTTGCCTAAAGAGACATGCCTATTTGCGCAGTAGTACAGATTCTGAGTAAGTAACTGGGCTTGATGAAATCAGCATTTCTCTTGCTTCCCTGTGCGTAGCGAAGCTCAGTTTTAGTCACAGTAGCTAACACAAATGTCTCCTCAGTGTGTTCCCATTTCCTTAGAAACAGTGTATTTGCTGGGAGAAAAGTGCATTACTGTGCGCTTTCACCGTTCAGCTAGTACATGTGTAGAAGCACAGCGCTAGCAGAAACGACCGTTTCTCGATGTTTTCTAACTCAGGGAACAAGTTGCACACTTCTGAGATGCATTTGGGCAACTTTGTCAGAAATGAGTTTTTTGCCTAAAGAGACATGCCTATTTGCGCAGTAGTACAGATTCTGAGTATGTAACTGGGCTTGATGAAATCAGCATTTCTCTTGCTTCCCTGTGCGTAAGGAAGCTCAGTTTTAGTCACAGTAGCTCCCACAAGTGTCTCCTCAGTGTGTTCCCATTTCCTTAGAAACAGTGTATTTGCTGGGAGAAAAGTGCATTACTGTGCGCTTTCACCATTCAGCAAATACATGTGTAGAAGCACAGCGCTAGCAGAAACGACCGTTTCTCGACGTTTTCTAACTCAGGGAACAAGTTGAACACTTCTGAGATGCATTTGGGCAACTTTGTCAGAAATGAGTTTTTTGCCTAAAGAGACATGCCTATTTGCGCAGTAGTACAGATTCTGAGTATGTAACTGGGCTTGGTGAAATCAGCATTTCTCTTGCTTCCCTGTGCGTAGGGAAGCTCAGTTTTAGTCACAGTAGCTCCCACAAGTGTCTCCTCAGTGTGTTCCCATTTCCTTAGAAACAGTGTATTTGCTGGGAGAAAAGTGCATTACTGTGCGCTTTCACTGTTCAGCAAGTACATGTGTAGAAGCACAGCGCTAGCAGAAACGACCGTTTCTCTATGTTTTCTAACTCAGGGAACAAGTTGCACACTTCTGAGATGCATTTGGGCAACTTTGTCAGAAATGAGTTTTTTGCCTACAGAGACATGCCTATTTGCGCAGTAGTACAGATTCTGAGTATGTAACTGGGCTTGATGAAATCAGCATTTCTCTTGCTTCCCTGTGCTTTTGGAAGCTCAGTTTTAGTCACAGTAGCTCCCACAAGTGTCTCCTCAGTGTGTTCCCATTTCCTTAGAAACAGTGTATTTGCTGGGAGAAAAGTACATTACTGTGCGCTTTCACCGTTCAGCAAGTACATGTGTAGAAGCACAGCGCTAGCAGAAACGACCGTTTCTCGACGTTTTCTAACGCAGGGAACAAGTTGCACACTTCTGAGATGCATTTGGGCAACTTTGTCAGAAATGAGTTTTTTGCCTAAAGAGACATGCCTATTTGCGCAGTAGTAAAGATTCTGAGTATGTAACTGGGCTTGATGAAATAAGCATTTCTCTTGCTTCCCTGTGCGTAGGGAAGCTCAGTTTTAGTCACAGTAGCTCCCACAAGTGTCTCCTCAGTGTGTTCCCATTTCCTTAGAAACAGTGTATTTGCTGGGAGAAAAGTGCATTACTGTGCGCTTTCACCGTTCAGCAAGTACATGTGTAGAAGCACAGCGCTAGCAGAAACGAACATTTCTCGACGTTTTCTAACGCAGGGAACAAGTTACACACTTCTGAGATGCATTTGGGCAACTTTGTCAGAAATGAGTTTTTTGCCTAAAGAGACATGCCTATTTGCGCAGTAGTACAGATTCTGAGTATGTAACTGGGCTTGATGAAATCAGCATTTCTCTTGCTTCCCTGTGCGTAGGGAAGCTCAGTTTTAGTCACAGTAGCTCCCACAAGTGTCTCCTCAGTGTGTTCCCATTTCCTTAGAAACAGTGTATTTGCTGGGAGAAAAGTGCATTACTGTGCGCTTTCACCGTTCAGCAAATACATGTGTAGAAGCACAGCGCTAGCAGAAACGAACGTTTCTCGACGTTTTCTCACTCAGGGAAGAAGATGCACACATCTGAGATGCATTTGGGCAACTTTGTCAGAAATGAGTTTTTTGCCTAAAGAGACATGCCTATTTGCGCAGTAGTACAGATTCTGAGTATGTAACTGGGCTTGATGAAATCAGCATTTCTCTTGCTTCACTGTGCGTAGGGAAGCTCAGTTTTAGTCACAGTAGCTCCCACAAGTGTCTCCTCAGTGTGTTCCCATTTCCTTAGAAACAGTGTATTTGCTGGGAGAAAAGTGCATTACTGTGCGCTTTCACCGTTCAGTTAGTACATGTGTAGAAGCACAGCGCTAGCAGAAACGACCGTTTCTCGACGTTTTCTAACTCAGGGAACAAGTTGAACACTTCTGAGATGCATTTGGGCAACTTTGTCAGAAATGAGTTTTTTGCCTAAAGAGACATGCCTATTTGCGCAGTAGTACAGATTCTAAGTATGTAACTGGGCTTGGTGAAATCAGCATTTCTCTTGCTTCCCTGTGCGTAGGGAAGCTCAGTTTTAGTCACAGTAGCTCCCACAAGTGTCTCCTCAGTGTGTTCCCATTTCCTTAGAAACAGTGTATTTGCTGGGAGAAAAGTGCATTACTGTGCGCTTTCACCGTTCAGCAAGTACATGTGTAGAAGCACAGCGCTAGCAGAAACGACCGTTTCTCGACGTTTTCTAACGCAGGGAACAAGTTGCACACTTCTGAGATGCATTTGGGCAAGTTTGTCAGAAATGAGTTTTTTGCCTAAAGAGACATGCCTATTTGCGCAGTAGTACAGATTCTGAGTATGTAACTGGGCTTGATGAAATCAGCATGTCTCTTGCTTCCCTGTGCGTAGGGAAGCTCAGTATTAGTCACAGTAGCTAACACAAGTGTCTCCTCAGTGTGTTCCCATTTCCTTAGAAACAGTGTATTTCCTGGGAGAAAAGTGCATTACTGTGCGCTTTCACCGTTCAGCTAGTACATGTGTAGAAGCACAGCGCTAGCAGAAACGACCGTTTCTCTATGTTTTCTAACTCAGGGAACAAGTGGCACACTTCTGAGATGCATTTGGGCAACTTTGTCAGAAATGAGTTTTTTGCCTACAGAGACATGCCTATTTGCGCAGTAGTACAGATTCTGAGTATGTAACTGGGCTTGATGAAATCAGCATTTCTCTTGCTTCCCTGTGCGTAGGGAAGCTCAGTTTTAGTCACAGTAGCTCCCACAAGTGTCTCCTCAGTGTGTTCCCATTTGCTTAGAAACAGTGTATTTGCTGGGAGAAAAGTGCATTACTGTGCGCTTTCACCGTTCAGTTAGTACATGTGTAGAAGCACAGCGCTAGCAGAAACGACCGTTTCTCGACGTTTTCTAACTCAGGGAACAAGTTGAACACTTCTGAGATGGATTTGGGCAACTTTGTCAGAAATGAGTTTTTTGCCTAAAGAGACATGCCTATTTGCGCAGTAGTACAGATTCTAAGTATGTAACTGGGCTTGGTGAAATCAGCATTTCTCTTGCTTCCCTGTGCGTAGGGAAGCTCAGTTTTAGTCACAGTAGCTCCCACAAGTGTCTCCTCAGTGTGTTCCCATTTCCTTAGAAACAGTGTATTTGCTGGGAGAAAAGTGCATTACTGTGCGCTTTCACCGTTCAGCAAGTACATGTGTAGAAGCACAGCGCTAGCAGAAACGACCGTTTCTCGACGTTTTCTAACGCAGGGAACAAGTTGCACACTTCTGAGATGCATTTGGGCAACTTTGTCAGAAATGAGTTTTTTGCCTAAAGAGACATGCCTATTTGCGCAGTAGTACAGATTCTGAGTATGTAACTGGGCTTGATGAAATCAGCATGTCTCTTGCTTCCCTGTGCGTAGGGAAGCTCAGTATTAGTCACAGTAGCTAACACAAGTGTCTCCTCAGTGTGTTCCCATTTCCTTAGAAACAGTGTATTTCCTGGGAGAAAAGTGCATTACTGTGCGCTTTCACCGTTCAGCTAGTACATGTGTAGAAGCACAGCGCTAGCAGAAACGACCGTTTCTCTATGTTTTCTAACTCAGGGAACAAGTTGCACACTTCTGAGATGCATTTGGGCAACTTTGTCAGAAATGAGTTTTTTGCCTACAGAGACATGCCTATTTGCGCAGTAGTACAGATTCTGAGTATGTAACTGGGCTTGATGAAATCAGCATTTCTCTTGCTTCCCTGTGCGTAGGGAAGCTCAGTTTTAGTCACAGTAGCTCCCACAAGTGTCTCCTCAGTGTGTTCCCATTTGCTTAGAAACAGTGTATTTGCTGGGAGAAAAGTGCATTACTGTGCACTTTCACCGTTCAGTTAGTACATGTGTAGAAGCACAGCGCTAGCAGAAACGACCGTTTCTCGACGTTTTCTAACTCAGGGAACAAGTTGAACACTTCTGAGATGCATTTGGGCAACTTTGTCAGAAATGAGTTTTTTGCCTAAAGAGACATGCCTATTTGCGCAGTAGTACAGATTCTGAGTATGTAACTGGGCTTGGTGAAATCAGCATTTCTCTTGCTTCCCTGTGCGTAGGGAAGCTCAGTTTTAGTCACAGTAGCTCCCACAAGTGTCTCCTCAGTGTGTTCCCATTTCCTTAGAAACAGTGTATTTGCTGGGAGAAAAGTGCATTACTGTGCGCTTTCACCGTTCAGCTAGTACATGTGTAGAAGCACAGCGCTAGCAGAAACGACCGTTTCTCGACGTTTTCTAACGCAGGGAACAAGTTGCACACTTCTGAGATGCATTTGGGCAACTTTGTCAGAAATGAGTTTTTTGCCTAAAGAGACATGCCTATTTGCGCAGTAGTACAGATTCTGAGTATGTAACTGGGTTTGATGAAATCAGCATTTCTCTTGCTTCCCTGTGAGTAGGGAAGTTCAGTTTTAGTCACAGTAGCTCCCGCAAGTGTCTCCTCAGTGTGTTCCCATTTCCTTAGAAGCAGTTTATTTGCTGGGAGAAAAGTGCATTACTGTGCGCTTTCACCGTTCAGCAAGTACATGTGTCGAAGCACAGCGCTAGCAGAAACGACCGTTTCTCGACGTTTTCTAACTCAGGGAACAAGTTGCACACTTCTGAGATGCATTTGGGCATCTATGTCAGAAATGAGTTTTTTGCCTAAAGAGACATGCCTATTTGCGCAGTAGTACAGATTCTGAGTATGTAACTGGGCTTGATGAAATCAGCATTTCTCTTGCTTCCCTGTGCGTAGGGAAGCTCAGTTTTAGTCACAGTAGCTCCCACAAGTGTCTCCTCAGTGTGTTCCCATTTCCTTAGAAACAGTGTATTTGATGGGAGAAAAGTGCATTACTGTGCCCTTTCACCGTTCAGCAAGTACATGTGTAGAAGCACAGCGTTAGCAGAAACGACCGTTTCTCGAAGTTTTCTAACTCAGGGAACAAGTTGCACACTTCTGAGATGCATTTGGGCAACTTTGTCTGAAATGAGTTATTTGCCTAAAGAGACGTGCCTATTTGCACAGTAGTACAAATTCTGAGTATGTAACTGGGCTTGATGAAATCAGCATTTCTCTTGCTTCCCGGTGCGTAGGGAAGCTCAGTTTTAGTCACTGTAGATCCCACAAGTGTTTCCTCAGTGTCTTCCCATTTACTTAGAAACAGTGTATTTGCTGGGAGAAAAGTGCACTACTGTGTGCTTTCACCGTTCAGCAAATACATGTGTAGAAGCACAGCGCTAGCAGAAACGACCGTTTCTCGACGTTTTCTAACTCAGGGAACAAGTTGAACACTTGTGAGATGCATTTGGGCAACTTTGTCAGAAATGAGTTTTTTGCCTAAAGAGACATGCCTATTTGCGCAGTAGTACAGATTCTGAGTATGTAACTGGGCTTGGTGAAATCAGCATTTCTCTTGCTTCCCTGTGCGTAGGGAAGCTCAGTTTTAGTCACAGTAGCTCAAACAAGTGTCTCCTCAGTGTGTTCCCATTTCCTTAGAAACAGTGTATTTGCTGGGAGAAAAGTGCATTACTGTGCGCTTTCACCGTTCAGCAAGTACATGTGTAGAAGCATGGCGCTAGCAGAAACGACCGTTTCTCTATGTTTTCTAATCAGGGAACAAGTTGCACACTTCTGAGATGCATTTGGGCAACTTTGTCAGAAATGAGTTTTTTGCCTACAGAGACATGCCTATTTGCGCAGTAGTACAGATTCTGAGTATGTAACTGGGCTTGATGAAATCAGCATTTCTCTTGCTTCCCTGTGCGTAGGGAAGCTCAGTTTTAGTCACAGTAGCTCCCACAAGTGTCTCCTCAGTGTGTTCCCATTTCCTTAGAAACAGTGTATTTGATGGGAGAAAAGTGCATTACTGTGCCCTTTCACCGTTCAGCAAGTACATGTGTAGAAGCACAGCGTTAGCAGAAACGACCGTTTCTCGAAGTTTTCTAACTCAGGGAACAAGTTGCACACTTCTGAGATGCATTTGGGCAACTTTGTCTGAAATGAGTTTTTTGCCTAAAGAGACGTGCCTATTTGCGCAGTAGTACAAATTCTGAGTATGTAACTGGGCTTGATGAAATCAGCATTTCTCTTGCTTCCCGGTGCGTAGGGAAGCTCAGTTTTAGTCACTGTAGATCCCACAAGTGTTTCCTCAGTGTCTTCCCATTTACTTAGAAACAGTGTATTTGCTGGGAGAAAAGTGCATTACTGTGCGCTTTCACCGTTCAGCAAGTACATGTGTAGAAGCACAGCGCTAGCAGAAACGACCGTTTCTCTACGTTTTCTAACTCAGGGAACAAGTTGCACACTTCTGAGATGCATTTGGGCAACTTTGTCAGAAATGAGTTTTTTGCTTAAAGAGACATGCCTATTTGCGCAGTAGTACAGATTCTGAGTATGTAACTGGGCTTGATGAAATCAGCATTTCTCTTGCTTCCCTGTGCTTAGGGAAGCTCAGTTTTAGTCACAGTAGCTCCCACAAGTGTCTCCTCAGTGTGTTCCCATTTCCTCAGAAACAGTGTATTTGCTGGGAGAAAAGTGCATTACTGTGCGCTTTCACCGTTCAGCAAGTACATGTGTAGATGCAGAGCGCTAGCAGAAACACATGTTTCTCGACGTTTTCTAACTCAGAGAACAAGTTGCACACTTCTGAGATGCATTTGGGCAACTTTGTCAGAAATGAGTTTTTTGCCTAAAGAGACATGCCTATTTGCGCAGTAGTACACATTCTGAGTATGTAACTGGGCTTAATGAAATCAGCATTTCTCTTGCTTCCCTGTGCGTAGGGAAGCTCAGTTTTAGTCACAGTATCTCCCACAAGTGTCTCCTCAGTGTGTTCCCATTTCCTTAGAAACAGTGTATTTGCTGGGAGAAAAGTGCCTTACTGTGCGCTTTCACCGTTCAGCAAATACATGTGTAGAAGCACACCGCTAGCAGAAAAGACCGTTTCTCGATGTTTTCTAACTCAGGGAACAAGTTGCACACTTCTGAGATGCATTTGGACAACTTTTCAGAAATGAGTTTTTTGCCTAAAGAGACATGCCTATTTGCGCAGTAGTACAGATTCTGAGTATGTAACTGGGCTTGATGAAATCAGCATTTCTCTTGCTTCCCTGTGCGTAGAGAAGCTCAGTTTTAGTCACAGTAGCTAACACAAATGTCTCCTCAGTGTGTTCCCATTTCCTTAGAAACAGTGTATTTGCTGGGAGAAAAGTGCATTACTGTGCGCTTTCACCGTTCAGCTAGTACATGTGTAGAAGCACAGCGCTAGCAGAAACGACCGTTTCTCGATGTTTTCTAACTCAGGGAACAAGTTGCACACTTCTGAGATGCATTTGGGCAACTTTGTCAGAAATGAGTTTTTTGCCTACAGAGACATGCCTATTTGCGCAGTAGTACAGATTCTGAGTATGTAACTGGGCTTGATGAAATCAGCATTTCTCTTGCTTCCCTGTGCGTAAGGAAGCTCAGTTTTAGTCACAGTAGCTCCCACAAGTGTCTCCTCAGTGTGTTCCCATTTCCTTAGAAACAGTGTATTTGCTGGGAGAAAAGTGCATTACTGTGCGCTTTCACCATTCAGCAAATACATGTGTAGAAGCACAGCGCTAGCAGAAACGACCGTTTCTCGACGTTTTCTAACTCAGGGAACAAGTTGAACACTTCTGAGATGCATTTGGGCAACTTTGTCAGAAATGAGTTTTTTGCCTAAAGAGACATGCCAATTTGCGCAGTAGTACAGATTCTGAGTATGTAACTGGGCTTGGTGAAATCCGCATTTCTCTTGCTTCCCTGTGCGTAGGGAAGCTCAGTTTTAGTCACAGTAGCTCAAACAAGTGTCTCCTCAGTGTGTTCCCATTTCCTCAGAAACAGTGTATTTGCTGGGAGAAAAGTGCATTACTGTGCGCTTTCACCGTTCAGCAAGTCCATGTGTAGATGCACAGCGCTAGCAGAAACACACGTTTCTCGACGTTTTCTAACTCAGAGAACAAGTTGCACACTTCTGAGATGCATTTGGGCAACTTTGTCAGAAATGAGTTTTTTGCCTAAAGAGACATGCCTATTTGCGCAGTAGTACACATTCTGAGTATGTAACTGGGCTTAATGAAATCAGCATTTCTCTTGCTTCCCTGTGCGTAGGGAAGCTCAGTTTTAGTCACAGTAGCTCCCACAAGTGTCTCCTCAGTGTGTTCCCATTTCCTTAGAAACAGTGTATTTGCTGGGAGAAAAGTGCCTTACTGTGCGCTTTCACCGTTCAGCAAATACATGTGTAGAAGCACACCGCTAGCAGAAAAGACCGTTTCTCGATGTTTTCTAACTCAGGGAACAAGTTGCACACTTCTGAGATGCATTTGGACAACTTTTCAGAAATGAGTTTTTTGCCTAAAGAGACATGCCTATTTGCGCAGTAGTACAGATTCTGAGTATGTAACTGGGCTTGATGAAATCAGCATTTCTCTTGCTTCCCTGTGCGTAGAGAAGCTCAGTTTTAGTCACAGTAGCTAACACAAATGTCTCCTCAGTGTGTTCCCATTTCCTTAGAAACAGTGTATTTGCTGGGAGAAAAGTGCATTACTGTGCGCTTTCACCGTTCAGCTAGTACATGTGTAGAAGCACAGCGCTAGCAGAAACGACCGTTTCTCGATGTTTTCTAACTCAGGGAACAAGTTGCACACTTCTGAGATGCATTTGGGCAACTTTGTCAGAAATGAGTTTTTTGCCTACAGAGACATGCCTATTTGCGCAGTAGTACAGATTCTGAGTATGTAACTGGGCTTGATGAAATCAGCATTTCTCTTGCTTCCCTGTGCGTAAGGAAGCTCAGTTTTAGTCACAGTAGCTCCCACAAGTGTCTCCTCAGTGTGTTCCCATTTCCTTAGAAACAGTGTATTTGATGGGAGAAAAGTGCATTACTGTGCCCTTTCACCGTTCAGCAAGTACATGTGTAGAAGCACAGCGTTAGCAGAAACGACCGTTTCTCGAAGTTTTCTAACTCAGGGAACAAGTTGCACACTTCTGAGATGCATTTGGGCAACTTTGTCTGAAATGAGTTATTTGCCTAAAGAGACGTGCCTATTTGCACAGTAGTACAAATTCTGAGTACGTAACTGGGCTTGATGAAATCAGCATTTCTCTTGCTTCCCGGTGCGTAGGGAAGCTCAGTTTTAGTCACTGTAGATCCCACAAGTGTTTCCTCAGTGTCTTCCCATTTACTTAGAAACAGTGTATTTGCTGGGAGAAAAGTGCACTACTGTGTGCTTTCACCGTTCAGCAAATACATGTGTAGAAGCACAGCGCTAGCAGAAACGACCGTTTCTCGACGTTTTCTAACTCAGGGAACAAGTTGAACACTTGTGAGATGCATTTGGGCAACTTTGTCAGAAATGAGTTTTTTGCCTAAAGAGACATGCCTATTTGCGCAGTAGTACAGATTCTGAGTATGTAACTGGGCTTGGTGAAATCCGCATTTCTCTTGCTTCCCTGTGCGTAGGGAAGCTCAGTTTTAGTCACAGTAGCTCAAACAAGTGTCTCCTCAGTGTGTTCCCATTTCCTTAGAAACAGTGTATTTGCTGGGAGAAAAGTGCATTACTGTGCGCTTTCACCGTTCAGCAAGTACATGTGTAGAAGCATGGCGCTAGCAGAAACGACCGTTTCTCTATGTTTTCTAACTCAGGGAACAAGTTGCACACTTCTGAGATGCATTTGGGCAACTTTGTCAGAAATGAGTTTTTTGCCTACAGAGACATGCCTATTTGCGCAGTAGTACAGATTCTGAGTATGTAACTGGGCTTGATGAAATCAGCATTTCTCTTGCTTCCCTGTGCGTAGGGAAGCTCAGTTTTAGTCACAGTAGCTCCCACAAGTGTCTCCTCAGTGTGTTCCCATTTCCTTAGAAACAGTGTATTTGATGGGAGAAAAGTGCATTACTGTGCCCTTTCACCGTTCAGCAAGTACATGTGTAGAAGCACAGCGTTAGCAGAAACGACCGTTTCTCGAAGTTTTCTAACTCAGGGAACAAGTTGCACACTTCTGAGATGCATTTGGGCAACTTTGTCTGAAATGAGTTTTTTGCCTAAAGAGACGTGCCTATTTGCGCAGTAGTACAAATTCTGAGTATGTAACTGGGCTTGATGAAATCAGCATTTCTCTTGCTTCCCGGTGCGTAGGGAAGCTCAGTTTTAGTCACTGTAGATCCCACAAGTGTTTCCTCAGTGTCTTCCCATTTACTTAGAAACAGTGTATTTGCTGGGAGAAAAGTGCATTACTGTGCGCTTTCACCGTTCAGCAAGTACATGTGTAGAAGCACAGCGCTAGCAGAAACGACCGTTTCTCTACGTTTTCTAACTCAGGGAACAAGTTGCACACTTCTGAGATGCATTTGGGCAACTTTGTCAGAAATGAGTTTTTTGCCTAAAGAGACATGCCTATTTGCGCAGTAGTACAGATTCTGAGTATGTAACTGGGCTTGATGAAATCAGCATTTCTCTTGCTTCCCTGTGCTTAGGGAAGCTCAGTTTTAGTCACAGTAGCTCCCACAAGTGTCTCCTCAGTGTGTTCCCATTTCCTCAGAAACAGTGTATTTGCTGGGAGAAAAGTGCATTACTGTGCGCTTTCACCGTTCAGCAAGTACATGTGTAGATGCAGAGCGCTAGCAGAAACACATGTTTCTCGACGTTTTCTAACTCAGAGAACAAGTTGCACACTTCTGAGATGCATTTGGGCAACTTTGTCAGAAATGAGTTTTTTGCCTAAAGAGACATGCCTATTTGCGCAGTAGTACACATTCTGAGTATGTAACTGGGCTTAATGAAATCAGCATTTCTCTTGCTTCCCTGTGCGTAGGGAAGCTCAGTTTTAGTCACAGTATCTCCCACAAGTGTCTCCTCAGTGTGTTCCCATTTCCTTAGAAACAGTGTATTTGCTGGGAGAAAAGTGCCTTACTGTGCGCTTTCACCGTTCAGCAAATACATGTGTAGAAGCACACCGCTAGCAGAAAAGACCGTTTCTCGATGTTTTCTAACTCAGGGAACAAGTTGCACACTTCTGAGATGCATTTGGACAACTTTTCAGAAATGAGTTTTTTGCCTAAAGAGACATGCCTATTTGCGCAGTAGTACAGATTCTGAGTATGTAACTGGGCTTGATGAAATCAGCATTTCTCTTGCTTCCCTGTGCGTAGAGAAGCTCAGTTTTAGTCACAGTAGCTAACACAAATGTCTCCTCAGTGTGTTCCCATTTCCTTAGAAACAGTGTATTTGCTGGGAGAAAAGTGCATTACTGTGCGCTTTCACCGTTCAGCTAGTACATGTGTAGAAGCACAGCGCTAGCAGAAACGACCGTTTCTCGATGTTTTCTAACTAGGGAACAAGTTGCACACTTCTGAGATGCATTTGGGCAACTTTGTCAGAAATGAGTTTTTTGCCTACAGAGACATGCCTATTTGCGCAGTAGTACAGATTCTGAGTATGTAACTGGGCTTGATGAAATCAGCATTTCTCTTGCTTCCCTGTGCGTAAGGAAGCTCAGTTTTAGTCACAGTAGCTCCCACAAGTGTCTCCTCAGTGTGTTCCCATTTCCTTAGAAACAGTGTATTTGCTGGGAGAAAAGTGCATTACTGTGCGCTTTCACCATTCAGCAAATACATGTGTAGAAGCACAGCGCTAGCAGAAACGACCGTTTCTCGACGTTTTCTAACTCAGGGAACAAGTTGAACACTTCTGAGATGCATTTGGGCAACTTTGTCAGAAATGAGTTTTTTGCCTAAAGAGACATGCCTATTTGCGCAGTAGTACAGATTCTGAGTATGTAACTGGGCTTGGTGAAATCAGCATTTCTCTTGCTTCCCTGTGCGTAGGGAAGCTCAGTTTTAGTCACAGTAGCTCAAACAAGTGTCTCCTCAGTGTGTTCCCATTTCCTCAGAAACAGTGTATTTGCTGGGAGAAAAGTGCATTACTGTGCGCTTTCACCGTTCAGCAAGTACATGTGTAGATGCACAGCGCTAGCAGAAACACACGTTTCTCGACGTTTTCTAACTCAGAGAACAAGTTGCACACTTCTGAGATGCATTTGGGCAACTTTGTCAGAAATGAGTTTTTTGCCTAAAGAGACATGCCTATTTGCGCAGTAGTACACATTCTGAGTATGTAACTGGGCTTAATGAAATCAGCATTTCTCTTGCTTCCCTGTGCGTAGGGAAGCTCAGTTTTAGTCACAGTAGCTCCCACAAGTGTCTCCTCAGTGTGTTCCCATTTCCTTAGAAACAGTGTATTTGCTGGGAGAAAAGTGCCTTACTGTGCGCTTTCACCGTTCAGCAAATACATGTGTAGAAGCACACCGCTAGCAGAAAAGACCGTTTCTCGATGTTTTCTAACTCAGGGAACAAGTTGCACACTTCTGAGATGCATTTGGACAACTTTTCAGAAATGAGTTTTTTGCCTAAAGAGACATGCCTATTTGCGCAGTAGTACAGATTCTGAGTATGTAACTGGGCTTGATGAAATCAGCATTTCTCTTGCTTCCCTGTGCGTAGAGAAGCTCAGTTTTAGTCACAGTAGCTAACACAAATGTCTCCTCAGTGTGTTCCCATTTCCTTAGAAACAGTGTATTTGCTGGGAGAAAAGTGCATTACTGTGCGCTTTCACCGTTCAGCTAGTACATGTGTAGAAGCACAGCGCTAGCAGAAACGACCGTTTCTCGATGTTTTCTAACTCAGGGAACAAGTTGCACACTTCTGAGATGCATTTGGGCAACTTTGTCAGAAATGAGTTTTTTGCCTACAGAGACATGCCTATTTGCGCAGTAGTACAGATTCTGAGTATGTAACTGGGCTTGATGAAATCAGCATTTCTCTTGCTTCCCTGTGCGTAAGGAAGCTCAGTTTTAGTCACAGTAGCTCCCACAAGTGTCTCCTCAGTGTGTTCCCATTTCCTTAGAAACAGTGTATTTGCTGGGAGAAAAGTGCATTACTGTGCGCTTTCACCATTCAGCAAATACATGTGTAGAAGCACAGCGCTAGCAGAAACGACCGTTTCTCGACGTTTTCTAACTCAGGGAACAAGTTGAACACTTCTGAGATGCATTTGGGCAACTTTGTCAGAAATGAGTTTTTTGCCTAAAGAGACATGCCTATTTGCGCAGTAGTACAGATTCTGAGTATGTAACTGGGCTTGGTGAAATCAGCATTTCTCTTGCTTCCCTGTGCGTAGGGAAGCTCAGTTTTAGTCACAGTAGCTCAAACAAGTGTCTCCTCAGTGTGTTCCCATTTCCTTAGAAACAGTGTATTTGCTGGGAGAAAAGTGCATTACTGTGCGCTTTCACCGTTCAGCAAGTACATGTGTAGAAGCACAGCGCTAGCAGAAACGAACGTTTCTCGACGTTTTCTAACGCAGGGAACAAGTTACACACTTCTGAGATGCATTTGGGCAACTTTGTCAGAAATGAGTTTTGTGACTAAAGAGACATGCCTATTTGCGCAGTAGTACAGATTCTGAGTATGTAACTGGGCTTGATGAAATCAGCATTTCTCTTGCTTCCCTGTGCGGAGGGAAGCTCAGTTTTAGTCACAGTAGCTCCCACAAGTGTCTCCTCAGTGTGTTCCCATTTGCTTAGAAACAGTGTATTTGCTGGGAGAAAAGTGCATTACTGTGCGCTTTCACCGTTCAGCTAGTACATGTGTAGAAGCACAGCGCTAGCAGAAACGACCGATTCTCGACGTTTTCTAACTCAGGGAACAAGTTGCACACTTCTGAGATGCATTTGGGCATCTTTGTCAGAAATGAGTTTTTTGCCTAAAGAGACATGCCTATTTGCGCAGTAGTACAGATTCTGAGTATGTAACTGGGCTTGGTGAAATCAGCATTTCTCTTGCTTCCCTGTGCGTGGGGAAGCTCAGTTTTAGTCACAGTAGCTCCCACAAGTGTCTCCTCAGTGTGTTCCCATTTCCTTAGAAACAGTGTATTTGATGGGAGAAAAGTGCATTACTGTGCGCTTTCACCGTTCAGCAAGTACATGTGTGGAAGCACAGCGCTAGCAGAAACGACCGTTTCTCTACGTTTTCTAACTCAGGGAACAAGTGGCACACTTCTGAGATGCATTTGGGCAACTTTGTCAGAAATGAGTTTTTTGCCTACAGAGACATGCCTATTTGCGCAGTAGTCCAGATTCTGAGTATGTAACTGGGCTTGATGAAATCAGCATTTCTCTTGCTTCCCTGTGCGTAGGGAAGCTCAGTTTTAGTCACAGTAGCTCCCACAAGTGTCTCCTCAGTGTGTTCCCATTTCCTTAGAAACAGTGTATTTGCTGGGAGAAAAGTACATTACTGTGCGCTTTCACCGTTCAGCAAGTACATGTGTGGAAGCACAGCGCTAGCAGAAACGACCGTTTCTCTACGTTTTCTAACTCAGGGAACAAGTGGCACACTTCTGAGATGCATTTGGGCAACTTTGTCAGAAATGAGTTTTTTGCCTACAGAGACATGCCTATTTGCGCAGTAGTACAGATTCTGAGTATGTAACTGGGCTTGATGAAATCAGCATTTCTCTTGCTTCCCTGTGCGTAGGGAAGCTCAGTTTTAGTCACAGTAGCTCCCACAAGTGTCTCCTCAGTGTGTTCCCATTTCCTTAGAAACAGTGTATTTGCTGGGAGAAAAGTACATTACTGTGCGCTTTCACCGTTCAGCAAGTACATGTGTAGAAGCACAGCGCTAGCAGAAACGACCGTTTCTCGACGTTTTCTAACGCAGGGAACAAGTTGCACACTTCTGAGATGCATTTGGGCAACTTTGTCAGAAATGAGTTTTTTGCCTAAAGAGACATGCCTATTTGCGCAGTAGTACAGATTCTGAGTATGTAACTGGGCTTGGTGAAATCAGCATTTCTCTTGCTTCCCTGTGCGTAGGGAAGCTCAGTTTTAGTCACAGTAGCTCCCACAAGTGTCTCCTCAGTGTGTTCCCATTTCCTTAGAAACAGTGTATTTGCTGGGAGAAAAGTGCATTACTGTGCCCATTCACCGTTCAGCAAGTACATGTGTAGATGCACAGCGCTAGCAGAAACGAACGTTTCTTGATGTTTTCTAACTCAGAGAACAAGTTGCACACTTCTGAGATGCATTTGGGCAATTTTGTCAGAAATGAGTTTTTTGCCTAAAGAGACATGCCTATTTGCGCAGTAGTACAGATTCTGTGTATGTAGCTGGGCTTGATGAAATCAGCATTTCTCTTGCTTCCCTGTGCGTAGGGAAGCTCAGTTTTAGTCACAGTAGCTCCCACAAGTGTCTCCTCAGTGTGTTCCCATTTCCTTAGAAACAGTGTATTTGCTGGGAGAAAAGTACATTACTGTGTGCTTTCAACGTTCAGCAAGTACATGTGTAGAAGCACAGCGCTAGCAGAAACGACCGTTTCTCGTCGTTTTCTAACTCAGGGAACAAGTTGCACACTTCTGAGATGCATTTGGGCATCTATGTCAGAAATGAGTTTTTTGCCTAAAGAGACATGCCTATTTGCGCAGTAGTACAGATTCTGAGTATGTAACTGGGCTTGATGAAATCAGCATTTCTCTTGCTTCCCTGTGCGTAGGGAAGCTCAGTTTTAGTCACAGTAGCTCCCACAAGTGTCTCCTCAGTGTGTTCCCATTTTTTTAGAAACAGTGTATTTGATGGGAGAAAAGTGCATTACTGTGCCCTTTCACCGTTCAGGAAGTACATGTGTAGAAGCACAGCGTTAGCAGAAACGAACGTTTCTCGAAGTTTTCTAACTCAGGGAACAAGTTGCACACTTCTGAGATGCATTTGGGCAACTTTGTCTGAAATGAGTTTTTTGCCTAAAGAGACGTGCCTATTTGCGCAGTAGTACAAATTCTGAGTATGTAACTGGGCTTGATGAAATCAGCATTTCTCTTGCTTCCCGGTGCGTAGGGAAGCTCAGTTTTAGTCACTGTAGATCCCACAAGTGTTTCCTCAGTGTGTTCCCATTTACTTAGAAACAGTGTATTTGCTGGGAGAAAAGTGCACTACTGTGTGCTTTCACCGTTCAGCAAATACATGTGTAGAAGCACAGCGCTAGCAGAAACGACCGTTTCTCGACGTTTTCTAACTCAGGGAACAAGTTGCACACTTCTGAGATGCATTTGGGTAACTTTGTCAGAAATGAGTTTTTTGCCTACAGAGACATGCCTATTTGCGCAGTAGTACAGATTCTGAGTATGTAACTGGGCTTGATGAAATCAGCATTTCTCTTGCTTCCCTGTGCTTAGGGAAGCTCAGTTTTAGTCACGGTAGCTCCCACAAGTGTCTCCTCAGTGTGTTCCCATTTCCTTAGAAACAGTGTATTTGCTGGGAGAAAAGTACATTACTGTGCGCTTTCACCGTTCAGCAAGTACATGTGTAGAAGCACAGCGCTAGCAGAAACGACCGTTTCTCGACATTTTCTAACGCAGGGAACAAGTTGCACACTTCTGAGATGCATTTGGGCAACTTTGTCAGAAATGAGTTTTTTGCCTAAAGAGACATGCCTATTTGCGCAGTAGTAAAGATTCTGAGTATGTAACTGGGCTTGATGAAATCAGCATTTCTCTTGCTTCCCTGTGCGTAGGGAAGCTCAGTTTTAGTCACAGTAGCTCCCACAAGTGTCTCCTCAGTGTGTTCCCATTTCCTTAGAAACAGTGTATTTGCTGGGAGAAAAGTGCATTACTGTGCGCTTTCACCGTTCAGCAAGTACATGTGTAGAAGCACAGCGCTAGCAGAAACGAACGTTTCTCGACGTTTTCTAACGCAGGGAACAAGTTACACACTTCTGAGATGCATTTGGGCAACTTTGTCAGAAATGAGTTTTTTGCCTAAAGAGACATGCCTATTTGCGCAGTAGTACAGATTCTGAGTATGTAACTGGGCTTGATGAAATCAGCATTTCTCTTGCTTCCCTGTGCGTAGGGAAGCTCAGTTTTAGTCACAGTAGCTCCCACAAGTGTCTCCTCAGTGTGTTCCCATTTCCTTAGAAACAGTGTATTTGCTGGGAGAAAAGTGCATTACTGTGCCCTTTCACCGTTCAGCAAATACATGTGTAGAAGCACAGCGCTAGCAGAAACAAACGTTTCTCGACGTTTTCTCACTCAGGGAACAAGTTGCACACTTCTGAGATGCATTTGGGCAGCTTTGTCAGAAATGAGTTTTTTGCCTAAAGAGACATGCCTATTTGCGCAGTAGTACAGATTCTAAGTATGTAACTGGGCTTGATGAAATCAGCATTTCTCTTGCTTCCCTGTGCGTAGGGAAGCTCAGTTTTAGTCACAGTAGCTCCCACAAGTGTCTCCTCAGTGTGTTCCCATTTCCTTAGAAACTGTGTATTTGCTGGGAGAAAAGTGCATTAATGTGCGCTTTCACCGTTCAGCTAGTACATGTGTAGAAGCACAGCGCTAGCAGAAACGACCGTTTCTCGACGTTTTCTAACTCAGGGAACAAGTTGCACACTTCTGAGATGCATTTGGGCATCTTTGTCAGAAATGAGTTTTTTGCCTAAAGAGACATGCCTATTTGCGCAGTAGTACAGATTCTGAGTATGTAACTGGGCTTGATGAAATCAGCATTTCTCTTGCTTCCCTGTGCGTAGGGAAGCTCAGTTTTAGTCACAGTAGCTCCCACAAGTGTCTCCTCAGTGTGTTCCCATTTCCTTAGAAACAGTGTATTTGCTGGGAGAAAAGTGCATTACTGTGCGCTTTCACCGTTCAGCAAGTACATGTGTGGAAGCACAGCGCTAGCAGAAACGACCGTTTCTCGACGTTTTCTAACTCAGGGAACAAGTGGCACACTTCTGAGATGCATTTGGGCAACTTTGTCAGAAATGAGTTTTTTGCCTACAGAGACATGCCTATTTGCACAGTAGTACAGATTCTGAGTATGTAACTGGGCTTGATGAAATCAGCATTTCTCTTGCTTCCCTGTGCTTAGGGAAGCTCAGTTTTAGTCACAGTAGCTCCCACAAGTGTCTCCTCAGTGTGTTCCCATTTCCTTAGAAACAGTGTATTTGCTGGGAGAAAAGTGCATTACTGTGCGCTTTCACCGTTCAGCAAGTACATGTGTAGAAGCACAGCGCTAGCAGAAACGACCGTTTCTCTACGTTTTCTAACTCAGGGAACAAGTTGCACACTTCTGAGATGCATTTGGGCAACTTTGTCAGAAATGAGTTTTTTGCCTAAAGAGACATGCCTATTTGCGCAGTAGTACAGATTCTGAGTATGTAACTGGGCTTGATGAAATCAGCATTTCTCTTGCTTCCCTGTGCGTAAGGAAGCTCAATTTTAGTCACAGTAGCTCCCACAAGTGTCTCCTCAGTGTGTTCCCATTTCCTTAGAAACAGTGTATTTGCTGGGAGAAAAGTGCATTACTGTGCGCTTTCACCATTCAGCAAATACATGTGTAGAAGCACAGCGCTAGCAGAAACGACCGTTTCTCGACGTTTTCTAACTCAGGGAACAAGTTGAACACTTCTGAGATGCATTTGGGCAACTTTGTCAGAAATGAGTTTTTTGCCTAAAGAGACATGCCTATTTGCGCAGTAGTACAGATTCTGAGTATGTAACTGGGCTTGATGAAATCAGCATTTCTCTTGCTTCCCTGTGCGTAGGGAAGCTCAGTTTTAGTCACAGTAGCTCCCACAAGTGTCTCCTCAGTGTGTTCCCATTTCCTTAGAAACAGTGTATTTGCTGGGAGAAAAGTGCATTACTGTGCGCTTTCACCGTTCAGCAAGTACATGTGTAGAAGCACAGCGCTAGCAGAAACGACCGTTTCTCTATGTTTTCTAACTCAGGGAACAAGTTGCACACTTCTGAGATGCATTTGGGCAACTTTGTCAGAAATGAGTTTTTTGCCTACAGAGACATGCCTATTTGCGCAGTAGTACAGATTCTGAGTATGTAACTGGGCTTGATGAAATCAGCATTTCTCTTGCTTCCCTGTGCTTAGGGAAGCTCAGTTTTAGTCACGGTAGCTCCCACAAGTGTCTCCTCAGTGTGTTCCCATTTCCTTAGAAACAGTGTATTTGCTGGGAGAAAAGTACATTACTGTGCGCTTTCACCGTTCAGCAAGTACATGTGTAGAAGCACAGCGCTAGCAGAAACGAACGTTTCTCGACGTTTTCTAACGCAGGGAACAAGTTACACACTTCTGAGATGCATTTGGGCAACTTTGTCAGAAATGAGTTTTTTGCCTAAAGAGACATGCCTATTTGCGCAGTAGTACAGATTCTGAGTATGTAACTGGGCTTGATGAAATCAGCATTTCTCTTGCTTCCCTGTGCGTAGGGAAGCTCAGTTTTAGTCACAGTAGCTCCCACAAGTGTCTCCTCAGTGTGTTCCCATTTCCTTAGAAACAGTGTATTTGCTGGGAGAAAAGTGCATTACTGTGCCCTTTCACCGTTCAGCAAATACATGTGTAGAAGCACAGCGCTAGCAGAAACAAACGTTTCTCGACGTTTTCTCACTCAGGGAAGAAGATGCACACATCTGAGATGCATTTGGGCAACTTTGTCAGAAATGAGTTTTTTGCCTAAAGAGACATGCCTATTTGCGCAGTAGTACAGATTCTGAGTATGTAACTGGGCTTGATGAAATCAGCATTTCTCTTGCTTCCCTGTGCGTAGGGAAGCTCAGTTTTAGTCACAGTAGCTCCCACAAGTGTCTCCTCAGTGTGTTCCCATTTCCTTAGAAACAGTGTATTTGCTGGGAGAAAAGTGCATTACTGCGCGCTTTCACCGTTCAGCTAGTACATGTGTAGAAGCACAGCGCTAGCAGAAACGACCGTTTCTCGACGTTTTCTAACTCAGGGAACAAGTTGCACACTTCTGAGATGCATTTGGGCATCTTTGTCAGAAATGAGTTTTTTGCCTAAAGAGACATGCCTATTTGCGCAGTAGTACAGATTCTGAGTATGTAACTGGGCTTGATGAAATCAGCATTTCTCTTGCTTCCCTGTGCGTAGGGAAGCTCAGTTTTAGTCACAGTAGCTCCCACAAGTGTCTCCTCAGTGTGTTCCCATTTCCTTAGAAACAGTGTATTTGCTGGGAGAAAAGTGCATTACTGTGCGCTTTCACCGTTCAGCAAGTACATGTGTGGAAGCACAGCGCTAGCAGAAACGACCGTTTCTCTACGTTTTCTAACTCAGGGAACAAGTGGCACACTTCTGAGATGCATTTGGGCAACTTTGTCAGAAATGAGTTTTTTGCCTACAGAGACATGCCTATTTGCACAGTAGTACAGATTCTGAGTATGTAAGTGGACTTGATGAAATCAGCATTTCTCTTGCTTCCCTGTGCTTAGGGAAGCTCAGTTTTAGTCACAGTAGCTCCCACAAGTGTCTCCTCAGTGTGTTCCCATTTCCTTAGAAACAGTGTATTTGCTGGGAGAAAAGTACATTACTGTGCGCTTTCACCGTTCAGCAAGTACATGTATAGAAGCACAGCGCTAGCAGAAACGACCGTTTCTCGACGTTTTCTAACGCAGGGAACAAGTTGCACACTTCTGAGATGCATTTGGGCAACTTTGTCAGAAATGAGTTTTTTGCCTAAAGAGACATGCCTATTTGCGCAGTAGTACAGATTCTGAGTATGTAACTGGGCTTGGTGAAATCAGCATTTCTCTTGCTTCCCTGTGCTTAGGGAAGCTCAGTTTTAGTCACAGTAGCTCCCACAAGTGTCTCCTCAGTGTGTTCCCATTTCCTTAGAAAAAGTGTATTTGCTGGGAGAAAAGTGCATTACTGTGTGCTTTCACCGTTCAGCAAGTACATGTGTAGAAGCACAGCGCTAGCAGAAACGACCGTTTCTCGACGTTTTCTAACGCAGGGAACAAGTTGCACACTTCTGAGATGCATTTCGGCAACTTTGTCAGAAATGAGTTTTTTGCCTAAAGAGTCATGCCTATTCGCGCAGTAGTAAAGATTCTGAGTATGTAACTGGGCTTGATGAAATCAGCATTTCTCTTGCTTCCCTGTGCGTAGAGAAGCTCAGTTTTAGTCACAGTAGCTCCCACAAGTGTCTCCTCAGTGTGTTCCCATTTCCTTAGAAACAGTGTATTTGCTGGGAGAAAAGTGCATTACTGTGCGCTTTCACCGTTCAGCAAGTACATGTGTAGATGCACAGCGCTAGCAGAAACGAACGTTTCTCGACGTTTTCTAACTCAGAGAACAAGTTGCACACTTCTGAGATGCATTTGGGCAACTTTGTCAGAAATGAGTTTTTTGCCTAAAGAGACATGCCTATTTGCGCAGTAGTACAGATTCTGAGTATGTAGCTGGGCTTGATGAAATCAGCATTTCTCTTGCTTCCCTGTGCGTAGGGAAGCTCAGTTTTAGTCACAGTAGCTCCCACAAGTGTCTCCTCAGTGTGTTCCCATTTCCTTACAAACAGTGTATTTGCTGGGAGAAAAGTACATTACTGTGCGCTTTCAACGTTCAGCAAGTACATGTGTAGAAGCACAGCGCTAGAAGAAACGACCGTTTCTCGAAGTTTTCTAACTCAGGGAACAAGTTGCACACTTCTGAGATGCATTTGGGCAACGTTGTCAGAAATGAGTTTTTTGCCTACAGAGACATGCCTATTTGCGCAGTAGTACAGATTCTGAGTATGTAACTGGGCTTGATGAAATCAGCATTTCTCTTGCTTCCCTGTGCGTAGGGAAGCTCAGTTTTAGTCACAGTAGCTCCCACAAGTGTCTCCTCAGTGTGTTCCCATTTCCTTAGAAACAGTGTATTTGCTGGGAGAAAAGTGCATTACTGTGCGCTTTCACCGTTCAGCAAGTACATGTGAAGAAGCACAGCGCTAGCAGAAACGAACGTTTCTCGACGTTTTCTAACTCAGGGAACAAGTGGCACACTTCTGAGATGCATTTGGGCAACTTTGTCAGAAATGAGTTTTTTGCCTACAGAGACATGCCTATTTGCGCAGTAGTACAGATTCTGAGTATGTAACTTGACTTGACGAAATCAGCATTTCTCTTGCTTCCCTGTGCGTAGGGAAGCTCAGTTTTAATCACCGTAGCTCCCACAAGTTTCTCCTCAGTGTGTTCCCATTTCCTTAGAAACAGTGTATTTGCTGGGAGAAAAGTGCATTACTGTGCGCTTTCACCGTTCAGCTAGTACATGTGTAGAAGCACAGCGCTAGCAGAAACGAACGTTTCTCGACGTTTTCTAACTCAGGGAACAAGTTGCACACTTCTGAGATGCATTTGGGCAACTTTGTCAGAAATGAGTTTTTTGCCTACAGAGACATGCCTATTTGCGCAGTAGTACAGATTCTGAGTATGTAACTGGGATTGGTGAAATCAGCATTTCTCTTGCTTCCCTGTGCGTAGGGAAGCTCAGTTTTAGTCACAGTAGCTCCCACAAGTGTCTCCTCAGTGTGTTCCCATTTCCTTAGAAACAGTGTATTTGCTGGGAGAAAAGTGCATTACTGTGCGATTTCACCGTTCAGCAAGTACATGTGTAGAAGCACAGCGCTAGCAGAAACGACCGTTTCTCGACGTTTTCTAACTCAGGGAACAAGTTGCACACTTCTGAGATGCATTTGGGCAACATTGTCAGAAATGAGTTTTTTGCCTAAAGAGACATGCCTATTTGCGCAGTAGTACAGAGTCTGAGTATGTAACTGGGCTGGATGAAATCAGCATTTCTCTTGCTTCCCTGTGCGTAGGGAAGCTCAGTTTTAGTCACAGTAGCTCCCACAAGTGTCTCCTCAGTGTGTTCCCATTTCCTTAGAAACAGTGTATTTGCGGGGAGAAAAGTGCATTACTGTGCGCTTTCACCGTTCAGCAAATACATGTGTAGAAGCACAGCGCTAGCAGAAACGAACGTTTCTCGACGTTTTCTCACTCAGGGAAGAAGATGCACACATCTGAGATGCATTTGGGCAACTTTGTCAGAAATGAGTTTTTTGCCTAAAGAGACATGCCTATTTGCGCAGTAGTACAGATTCTGAGTATGTAACTGGGCTTGATGAAATCAGCATTTCTCTTGCTTCCCTGTGCGTAGGGAAGCTCAGTTTTAGTCACAGTAGCTCCCACAAGTGTCTCCTCAGTGTGTTCCCATTTCCTTAGAAACAGTGTATTTGCTGGGAGAAAAGTGCATTACTGTGCGCTTTCACCGTTCAGCAAGTACATGTGTAGAAGCACAGCGCTAGCAGAAACGACCGTTTCTCGAAGTTTTCTAACTCAGGGAACAAGTTGCACACTTCTGAGATGCATTTGGGCAACTTTGTCAGAAATGAGTTTTTTGCCTAAAGAGACATGCCTATTTGCGCAGTAGTACAGATTCTGAGTATGTAACTGGGCTTGATGAAATCAGCATTTCTCTTGCTTCCCTGTGCGTAGGGAAGCTCAGTTTTAGTCACAGTAGCTCCCACAAGTGTCTCCTCAGTGTGTTCCCATTTCCTTAGAAACAGTGTATTTGATGGGAGAAAAGTGCATTACTGTGCGCTTTCACCGTTCAGCAAGTACATGTGTGGAAGCACAGCGCTAGCAGAAACGACCGTTTCTCTACGTATTCTAACTCAGGGAACAAGTGGCACACTTCTGAGATGCATTTGGGCAACTTTGTCAGAAATGAGTTTTTTGCCTACAGAGACATGCCTATTTGCGCAGTAGTACAGATTCTGAGTATGTAACTGGGCTTGATGAAATCAGCATTTCTCTTGCTTCCCTGTGCTTAGGGAAGCTCAGTTTTAGTCACAGTAGCTCCCACAAGTGTCTCCTCAGTGTGTTCCCATTTCCTTAGAAACAGTGTATTTGCTGGGAGAAAAGTACATTACTGTGCGCTTTCACCGTTCAGCAAGTACATGTGTAGAAGCACAGCGCTAGCAGAAACGACCGTTTCTCGACGTTTTCTAACGCAGGGAACAAGTTGCACACTTCTGAGATGCATTTGGGCAACTTTGTCAGAAATGAGTTTTTTGCCTAAAGAGACATGCCTATTTACCCAGTAGTACAGATTCTGAGTATGTAACTGGGCTTGGTGAAATCAGCATTTCTCTTGCTTCCCTGTGCGTAGGGAAGCTCAGTTTTAGTCACAGTAGCTCCCACAAGTGTCTCCTCAGTGTGTTCCCATTTCCTTAGAAACAGTGTATTTGCTGGGAGAAAAGTGCATTACTGTGCGCTTTCACCGTTCAGCAAGTACATGTGTAGAAGCACAGCGCTAGCAGAAACGACCGTTTCTCGACGTTTTCTAACTCAGGGAACAAGTTACACACTTCTGAGACGCATTTGGGCAACTTTGTCAGAAATGAGTTTTTTGCCTAAAGAGACATGCCTATTTGCGCAGTAGTACAGATTCTGAGTATGTAACTGGGCTTGATGAAATCAGCATTTCTCTTGCTTCCCTGTGCGTAGGGAAGCTCAGTTTTAGTCACAGTAGCTCCAAAAAGTGTCTCCTCAGTGTGTTCCCATTTCCTTAGAAACAGTGTATTTGCTGGGAGAAAAGTGCATTACTGTGCCCTTTCACCGTTCAGCAAATACATGTGTAGAAGCACAGCGCTAGCAGAAAAGAACGTTTCTTGACGTTTTCTCACTCAGGGAAGAAGATGCACACTTCTGAGATGCATTTGGGCAACTTTGTCAGAAATGAGTTTTTTGCCTAAAGAGACATGCCTATTTGCGCAGTAGTACAGATTCTGAGTATGTAACTGGGCTTGATGAAATCAGCATTTCTCTTGCTTCCCTGTGCGTAGAGAAGCTCAGTTTTAGTCACAGTAGCTCCCACAAGTGTCTCCTCAGTGTGTTCCCATTTCCTTAGGAACAGTGTATTTGCTGGGAGAAAAGTGCATTACTGTGTGCTTTCACCGTTCAGCAAGTACATGTGTAGATGCACAGCGCTAGCAGAAACGAAAGTTTCTCGACGTTTTCTAACTCAGAGAACAAGTTGCACACTTCTGAGATGCATTTGGGCAACTTTGTCAGAAATGAGTTTTTTGCCTAAAGAGACATGCCTATTTGCGCAGTAGTACAGATTCTGAGTATGTAGCTGGGCTTGATGAAATCAGCATTTCTCTTGCTTCCCTGCACGTAGGGAAGCTCAGTTTTAGTCACAGTAGCTCCCACAAGTGTCTCCTCAGTGTGTTCCCATTTCCTTACAAACAGTGTATTTGCTGGGAGAAAAGTACATTACTGTGCGCTTTCAACGTTCAGCAAGTACATGGGTAGAAGCACAGCGCTAGAAGAAACGACCGTTTCTCGACGTTTTCTAACTCAGGGAACAAGTTGCACACTTCTGAGATGCATTTGGGCAACGTTGTCAGAAATGAGTTTTTTGGCTACAGAGACATGCCTATTTGCGCAGTAGTACAGATTCTGAGTATGTAACTGGGCTTGATGAAATCAGCATTTCTCTTGCTTCCCTGTGCGTAGGGAAGCTCAGTTTTAGTCACAGTAGCTCCCACAAGTGTCTCCTCAGTGTGTTCCCATTTCCTTAGAAACAGTGTATTTGCTGGGAGAAAAGTGCATTACTGTGCGCTTTCACCGTTCAGCAAGTACATGTGAAGAAGCACAGCGCTAGCTGAAACGAACGTTTCTCGAAGTTTTCTAACTCAGGGAACAAGTTGCACACTTCTGAGATGCATTTGGGCAACTTTGTCAGAAATGAGTTTTTTGCCTACAGAGACATGCCTATTTGCGCAGTAGTACAGATTCTGAGTATGTAACTTGGCTTGACGAAATCAGCATTTCTCTTGCTTCCCTGTGCGTAGGGAAGCTCAGGTTTAATCACCGTAGCTCCCACAAGTGTCTCCTCAGTGTGTTCCCATTTCCTTAGAAACAGTGTATTTGCTGGGAGAAAAGTGCATTACTGTGCGCTTTCACCGTTCAGCTAGTACATGTGTAGAAGCACAGCGCCAGCAGAAACGAACGTTTCTCGACGTTTTCTAACTCAGGGAACAAGTTGCACACTTCTGAGATGCATTTGGGCAACTTTGTCAGAAATGAGTTTTTTGCCTAAAGAGACATGCCTATTTGCGCAGTAGTACAGATTCTGAGTATGTAACTGGGCTTGGTGAAATCAGCATTTCTCTTGCTTCCCTGTGCGTAGGGAAGCTCAGTTTTAGTCACAGTAGCTCCCACAAGTGTCTCCTCAGTGTGTTCCCATTTCCTTAGAAAAGGTGTATTTGCTGGGAGAAAAGTGCATTACTGTGCGATTTCACCGTTCAGCAAGTACATGTGTAGAAGCACAGCGCTAGCAGAAACGACCGTTTCTCTACGTTTTATAACTCAGGGAACAAGTTGCACACTTAAGAGATGCATTTGGGCAACTTTGTCAGAAATGAGTTTTTTGCCTAAAGAGACATGCCTATTTGCGCAGTACTACAGATTCTGAGTATGTAACTGGGCTTGATGAAATCAGCATTTCTCTTGCTTCCCTGTGCGTAGGGAAGCTCAGTTTTAGTCACAGTAGCTCCCACAAGTGTCTCCTCAGTGTGTTCCCATTTCCTTAGAAACAGTGTATTTGCTGGGAGAAAAGTGCATTACTGTGCGCTTTCACCGTTCAGCAAGTACATGTGTAGAAGCACAGCGCTAGTAGAAACGAACGTTTCTCGACGTTTTCTAACTCAGGGAACAAGTTACACACTTCTGAGATGCATTTGGGCAACTTTGTCAGAAATGTGTTTTTTGCCTAAAGAGACATGCTTATTTGCGCAGTAGTACAGATTCTGAGTATGTAACTGGGCTTGATGAAATCAGCATTTCTCTTGCTTCCCTGTGCTTAGGTAAGCTCAGTTTTATTCACAGTAGCTCCCACAATTGTCTCCTCAATGTGTTCCCATTTCCTTAGAAACAGTGTATTTGCTGGGAGAAAAGTGCATTACTGTGCGCTTTCACCGTTCAGCAAATACATGTGTAGAAGCACAGCACTAGCAGAAACGACCGTTTCTCGACGTTTTCTCACTCAGGGAAGAAGATGCACACTCCTGAGATGCATTTGGGCAACTTTGTCAGAAATGAGTTTTTTGCCTAAAGAGACATGCCTATTTGCGCAATAGTACAGATTCTGAGTATGTAACTGGGCTTGATGAAATCAGCATTTCTCTTGCTTCCCTGTGAGTAGAGAAGCTCAGTTTTAGTCACAGTAGCTCCCACAAGTGTCTCCTCAGTGTGTTCCCATTTCCTTAGAAACAGTGTATTTGCTGGGAGAAAAGTGCATTACTGTGCGCTTTCACCGTTCAGCAAGAACATGTGTAGAAGCACAGCGCTAGCAGAAACGACCGTTTCTCGACGTTTTTTAACTCAGGGAACAAGTTGCACACTTCTGAGATGCATTTGGGCAACTTTGTCTGAAATGAGGTTTTTGCCTAAAGAGACATGCCTATTTGCGCAGTAGTACAAATTCTGAGTATGTAACTGGGCTTGATGAAATCAGCATTTCTCTTGCTTCCCTGTGCGTAGGGAAGCTCAGTTTTAGTCACTGTAGATCCCACAAGTGTCTCCTCAGTGTGTTCCCATTTCCTTAGAAACAGTGTATTTGCTGGGAGAAAAGTGCATTACTGTGCGCTTTCACCGTTCAGCAAATACATGTGTAGAAGCACAGCGCTAGCAGAAACGAACGTTTCTCGACATTTTCTAACTCAGGGAACAAGTTGCACACTTCTGAGATGCATTTGGGCAACTTTGTCAGAAATGAGTTTTTTGCCTAAAGAGACATGCCTATTTGCGCAGTAGTACAGATTCTGAGTATGTAACTGGGCTTGATGAAATCAGCATTTCTCTTGCTTCCCTGTGCGTAGGGAAGCTCAGTTTTAGTCACAGTAGCTCCCACAAGTGTCTCCTCAGCGTGTTCCCATTTCCTTAGAAACAGTGTATTTGCTGGGAGAAAAGTGCATTACTGTGCGCTTTCACCGTTCAGCAAGTACATGTGTAGAAGCACAGCGCTAGCAGAAACGACCGTTTCTCGACGTTTTCTAACTCAGGGAACAAGTTGCACACTTCTGAGATGCATTTGGGCAACTTTGTCAGAAATGAGTTTTTTGCCTAAAGAGACACGCCTATTTGCGCAGTAGTACAGATTCTGAGTATGTAACTGGGCTTGATGAAATCAGCATTTCTCTTGATTCCCTGTGCGTAGGGAAGCTCAGTTTTAGTCACAGTAGCTCCCACAAGTGTCTCCTCAGTGTGTTCCCATTTCCTTAGAAACAGTGTATTTGCTGGGAGAAAAGTGCATTACTGTGCGCTTTCACCGTTCAGCAAATACATGTGTAGAAGCACAGCGCTAGCAGAATCGACCGTTTCTCGACGTTTTCTAACTCAGGGAACAATTTGCACACTTCTGAGATGCATTTGGGCAACTTTGTCAGAAATGAGTTTTTTGCCTACAGAGACATGCCTATTTGCGCAGTAGTACAGATTCTGAGTATGTAACTGGGCTTGATGAAATCAGCATTTCTCTTGCTTCCCTGTGCGTAGGGAAGCTCAGTTTTAGTCACAGTAGCTCCCACAAGTGTCTCCTCAGTGTGTTCCCATTTCCTTAGAAAAAGTGTATTTGCTGGGAGAAAAGTGCATTACTGTGCGCTTTCACCGTTCAGCAAGTACATGTGTAGATGCACAGCGCTAGCAGAAACGAACGTTTCTCGATGTTTTCTAACTCAGAGAACAAGTTGCACACTTCTGAGATGCATTTGGGCAACTTTGTGAAAAATGAGTTTTTTGCCTAAAGAGACATGCCTATTTGCGCAGTAGTACAGATTCTGAGTATGTAGCTGGGCTTGATGAAATCAGCATTTCTCTTGCTTCCCTGTGCGTAGGGAAGCTCAGTTTTAGTCACAGTAGCTCCCACAAGTGTCTCCTCAGTGTGTTCCCATTTCCTTAGAAACAGTGTATTTGCTGGGAGAAAAGTACATTACTGTGCGCTTTCAAGGTTCAGCAAGTACATGTGTAGAAGCACAGCGCTAGCAGAAACGACCATTTCTCGACGTTTTCTAACTCAGGGAACAAGTTGCACACTTCTGAGATGCATTTGGGCAACTTTGTCAGAAATGAGTTTTTTGCCTACAGAGACATGCCTATTTGCGCAGTAGTACAGATTCTGAGTATGTAACTGGGCTTGATGAAATCAGCATTTCTCTTGCTTCCCTGTGCGTAGGGAAGCTCAGTTTTAGTCACCGTAGCTCCCACAAGTGTCTCCTCAGTGTGTTCCCATTTCCTTAGAAACAGTGTATTTGCTGGGAGAAAAGTGCATTACTGTGCGCTTTCACCGTTCAGCAAGTACATGTGTAGATGCACAGCGCTAGCAGAAACGCACGTTTCTCAACGTTTTCTAACTCAGAGAACAAGTTGAACACTTCTGAGATGCATTTGGGCAACTTTGTCAGAAATGAGTTTTTTGCCTAAAGAGACATGCCTATTTGCGCAGTAGTACAGATTCTGAGTATGTAACTGGGCTTGATGAAATCAGCATTTCTCTTGCTTCCCTGTGCGTAGGGAAGCTCAGTTTTAGTCACAGTAGCTCCCACAAGTGTCTCCTCAGTGTGTTCCCATTTCCTTAGAAACAGTGTATTTGCTGGGAGAAAAGTGCATTACTGTGCGCTTTCACCGTGCCAGCAAGTACATGTGTAGAAGCACAGCGCTAGCAGAAACGACCGTTTCTCGACGTTTTTTAACTCAGGGAACAAGTTGCACACTTCTGAGATGCATTTGGGCAACTTTGTCAGAAATGAGTTTTTTGCCTAAAGAGACATGCCTATTTGCGCAGTAGTACAGATTCTGAGTATGTAACTGGGCTTGATGAAATCAGCATTTCTCTTGCTTCCCTGTGCGTAGGGAAGCTCAGTTTTAGTCACAGTAGCTCCCACAAGTGTCTCCTCAGTGTGTTCCCATTTCCTTAGAAACAGTGTATTTGCTGGGAGAAAAGTGCATTACTGTGCGCTTTCACCGTTCAGCAAGTACATGTGTAGAAGCACAGCGCTAGCAGAAACGACCGTTTCTCGACGTTTTCTAACTCAGGGAACAAGTTGCACACTTCTGAGATGCATTTGGGCAACTTTGTCAGAAATGAGTTTTTTGCCTAAAGAGACATGCCTATTTGCGCAGTAGTACAGATTCTGAGTATGTAACTGGGCTTGATGAAATCAGCATTTCTCTTGCTTCCCTGTGCGTAGGGAAGCTCAGTTTTAGTCACAGTAGCTCCCACAAGTGTCTCCTCAGTGTGTTCCCATTTCCTTAGAAACAGTGTATTTGCTGGGAGAAAAGTGCATTACTGTGCGCTTTCACCGTTCAGCAAGTACATGTGTAGAAGCACAGCGCTAGCAGAAACGACCGTTTCTCGACGTTTTTTAACTCAGGGAACAAGTTGCACACTTCTGAGATGCATTTGGGCAACTTTGTCTGAAATGAGGTTTTTGCCTAAAGAGACATGCCTATTTGCGCAGTAGTACAAATTCTGAGTATGTAACTGGGCTTGATGAAATCAGCATTTCTCTTGCTTCCCTGTGCGTAGGGAAGCTCAGTTTTAGTCACAGTAGCTCCCACAAGTGTCTCCTCAGTGTGTTCCCATTTCCTTAGAAACAGTGTATTTGCTGGGAGAAAAGTGCATTACTGTGCGCTTTCACCGTTCAGCAAATACATGTGTAGAAGCACAGCGCTAGCAGAAACGAACGTTTCTCGACATTTTCTAACTCAGGGAACAAGTTGCACACTTCTGAGATGCATTTGGGCAACTTTGTCAGAAATGAGTTTTTTGCCTAAAGAGACATGCCTATTTGCGCAGTAGTACAGATTCTGAGTATGTAACTGGGCTTGATGAAATCAGCATTTCTCTTGCTTCCCTGTGCGTAGGGAAGCTCAGTTTTAGTCACAGTAGCTCCCACAAGTGTCTCCTCAGCATGTTCCCATTTCCTTAGAAACAGTGTATTTGCTGGGAGAAAAGTGCATTACTGTGTGCTTTCACCGTTCAGCAAGTACATGTGTAGAAGCACAGCGCTAGCAGAAACGACCGTTTCTCGACGTTTTCTAACTCAGGGAACAAGTTGCACACTTCTGAGATGCATTTGGGCAACTTTGTCAGAAATGAGTTTTTTGCCTAAAGAGACACGCCTATTTGCGCAGTAGTACAGATTCTGAGTATGTAACTGGGCTTGATGAAATCAGCATTTCTCTTGATTCCCTGTGCGTAGGGAAGCTCAGTTTTAGTCACAGTAGCTCCCACAAGTGTCTCCTCAGTGTGTTCCCATTTCCTTAGAAACAGTGTATTTGCTGGGAGAAAAGTGCATTACTGTGCGCTTTCACCGTTCAGCAAATACATGTGTAGAAGCACAGCGCTAGCAGAATCGACCGTTTCTCGACGTTTTCTAACTCAGGGAACAATTTGCACACTTCTGAGATGTATTTGGGCAACTTTGTCAGAAATGAGTTTTTTGCCTAAAGAGACATGCCTATTTGCGCAGTAGTACAGATTCTGAGTATGTAACTGGGCTTGATGAAATCAGCATTTCTCTTGCTTCCCTGTGCGTAGGGAAGCTCAGTTTTAGTCACAGTCGCTCCCACAAGTGTCTCCTCAGTGTGTTCCCATTTCCTTAGAAACAGTGTATTTGCTGGGAGAAAAGTGAATTACTGTGCGCTTTCACCGTTCAGCAAATACATGTGTAGAAGCACAGCGCTAGCAGAAACGAACGTTTCTCGACGTTTTCTAACTCAGGGAACAAGTTGCACACTTCTGAGATGCATTTGGGCAACTTTGTCAGAAATGAGTTTTTTGCCTACAGAGACATGCCTATTTGCGCAGTAGTACAGATTCTGAGTATGTAACTGGGCTTGATGAAATCAGCATTTCTCTTGCTTCCCTGTGCGTAGGGAAGCTCAGTTTTAGTCACAGTAGCTCCCACAAGTGTCTCCTCAGTGTGTTCCCATTTCCTTAGATACAGTGTATTTGCTGGGAGAAAAGTGCATTACTGTGAGCTTTCACTGTTCAGCAAGTACATGTGTAGAAGCACAGCGCTAGCAGAAACGAACTTTTCTCGACGTTTTCTAACTCAGGGACCAAGTTGCACTCTTCTGAGATGCATTTGGGCAACTTTGTCAGAAATGAGTTTTTTGCCTAAAGAGACATGCCTATTTGCGCAGTAGTACAGATTCTGAGTATGTAACTGGGCTTGATGAAATCAGCATTTCTCTTGCTTCCCTGTGCGTAGGGAAGCTCAGTTTTAGTCACAGTAGCTCCCACAAGTGTCTCCTCAGTGTGTTCCCATTTCCTTAGAAACAGTGTATTTGCTGGGAGAAAAGTGCATTACTGTGCGCTTTCACCGTTCAGCAAATACATGTGTAGAAGCACAGCGCTAGCAGAATCGACCGTTTCTCGACGTTTTCTAACTCAGGGAACAATTTGCACACTTCTGAGATGCATTTGGGCACCTTTGTCAGAAATGAGTTATTTGCCTAAAGAGACATGCCTATTTGCGCAGTAGTAAAGATTCTGAGTATGTAGCTGGGCTTGATGAAATCAGCATTTCTCTTGCTTCCCTGTGCGTAGGGAAGCTCAGTTTTAGTCACAGTAGCTCCCACTAGTGTCTCCTCAGTGTGTTCCCATTTCCTTAGAAACAGTGTATTTGCTGGGAGAAAGGTACATTACTGTGCGCTTTCACCGATCAGCAAGTACATGTGTAGAAGCACAGCGCTAGCAGAAACGACCGTTTCTCGACGTTTTCTAACTCAGGGAACAAGTTGCACACTTCTGAGATGCATTTGGGCAACTTTGTCAGAAATGAGTTTTTTGCCTAAAGAGACATGCCTATTTGCGCAGTAGTACAGATTCTGAGTATGTAACTGGGCTTGATGAAATCAGCATTTCTCTTGCTTCCCTGTGCGTAGGGTAGCTCAGGTTTAGTCACAGTAGCTCCCACAAGTGTCTCCTCAGTGTGTTCCCATTTCCTTAGAAACAGTGTATTTGCTGGGAGAAAACTGCATTACTGTGCGCTTTCACCGTTCAGCAAATACATGTGTAGAAGCACAGCGCTAGCAGAATCGACCGTTTCTCGACGTTTTCTAACTCAGGGAACAAGTTGCACACTTCTGAGATGCATTTGGGCAACTTTGTCAGAAATGAGTTTTTTGCCTAAAGAGACATGCCTATTTGCGCAGTAGTACAGATTCTGAGTATGTAACTGGGCTTGATGAAATCAGCATTTCTCTTGCTTCCCTGTGCGTAGGGAAGCTGAGTTTTAGTCACAGTAGTTCGCACAAGTGTCTCCTCAGTGTGTTCCCATTTCCTTAGAAACAGTGTATTTGCTGAGAGAAAAGTGCATTACTGTGCGCTTTCACAGTTCAGCAAATACATGTGTAGAAGCACAGCGCTAGCAGAAACGACTGTTTCTCGACGTTTTCTAACTCAGGGAACAAGTTGCACACTTCTGAGATGCCTTTGGGGAACTTTGTCAGAAATGAGTTTTTTGCCTACAGAGACATGCCTATTTGCGCAGTAGTACAGATTCTGAGTATGTAACTGGGCTTGATGAAATCAGCATTTCTCTTGCTTCCCTGTGCGTAGGGAAGCTCAGTTTTAGTCACAGTAGCTCCCACAAGTGTCTCCTCAGTGTGTTCCTATTTCCTTAGAAACAGTGTTTTTGCTGGGAGAAATGTGCATTACTGTGCGCTTTCACCGTTCAGCAAATACATGTGTAGAAGTACAGCGCTAGCAGAAACGACCGTTTCTCGACGTTTTCTAACTCAGGGAACAAGTTGCACACTTCTGAGATGCATTTGGGCAACTTTGTCCGAAATGAGTTTTTTGCCTAGAGAGACATGCCTATTTGCTCAGTAGTACAGATTCTGAGTATGTAACTGGGCTTGATGAAATCAGCCTTTCTCTTGCTTCCCTGTGCGTAGGGAAGCTCAGTTTTAGTCACAGTAGCTCCCACAAGTGTCTCCTCAGTGTGTTCCCATTTCCTTAGAAACAGTGTATTTGCTGGGAGAAAAGTGCATTACTGTGCGCTTTCACCGTTCAGCAAATACGTGTGTAGAAGCACAGCGCTAGCAGAAACGAACGTTTCTCGACATTTTCTAACTCAGGGAACAAGTTGCACACTTCTGAGATGCATTTGGGCAAATTTGTCAGAAATGAGTTTTTTGCCTACAGAGACATGCCTATTTGCGCAGTAGTACAGATTCTGAGTATGTAACTGGGCTTGATGAAATCAGCATTTCTCTTGCTTCCCTGTGCGTAGGGAAGCTCAGTTTTAGTCACAGTAGCTCCCACAAGTGTCTCCTCAGTGTGTTCCCATTTCCTTAGAAACAGTGTATTTGCTGGGAGAAAAGTGCATTACTGTGCGCTTTCACCGTTCAGCAAATATATGTGTAGAAGCACAGCGCTAGCAGAAACGAACGTTTCTCGACATTTTCTAACTCAGGGAACAAGTTGCACACTTCTGAGATGCATTTGGGCAACTTTGTCAGAAATGAGTTTTTTGCCTACAGAGACATGCCTATTTGCGCAGTAGTACAGATTCTGAGTATGTAACTGGGCTTGATGAAATCAGCATTTCTCTTGCTTCCCTGTGCGTAGGGAAGCTCAGTTTTAGTCACAGTAGCTCCCACAAGTGTCTCCTCAGTGTGTTCCCATTTCCTTAGAAACAGTGTTTTTGCTGGGAGAAATGTGCATTACTGTGCGCTTTCACCGTTCAGCAAATACATGTGTAGAAGCACAGCGCTAGCAGAAACGAACGTTTCTCGATGTTTTCTAACTCAGGGAAGAAGTTGCACACTTCTGAGATGCATTTGGGCAAATTTGTCAGAAATGAGTTTTTTGCCTACAGAGACATGCCTATTTGCGCAGTAGTACAGATTCTGAGTATGTAACTGGGCTTGATGAAATCAGCATTTCTCTTGCTTCCCTGTGCGTAGGGAAGCTCAGTTTTAGTCACAGTAGCTCCCACAAGTGTCTCCTCAGTGTGTTCCCAGTTCCTTAGAAACAGTGTATTTGCTGGGAGAAAAGTGCATTACTGTGCGCTTTCACCGTTCAGCAAATACATGTGTAGAAGCACAGCGCTAGCAGAAACGACCGTTTCTCTATGTTTTCTAACTCAGGGAACAAGTTGCACACTTCTGAGATGCATTTGGGCAACTTTGTCAGAAATGAGTTTTTTGCCTACAGAGACATGCCTATTTGCGCAGTAGTACAGATTCTGAGTATGTAACTGCGCTTGATGAAATCAGCCTTTCTCTTGCTTCCCTGTGCGTAGGGAAGCTCAGTTTTAGTCACAGTAGCTCCCACAAGTGTCTCCTCAGTGTGTTCCCATTTCCTTAGAAACAGTGCTTTTGCTGGGAGAAATGTGCATTACTGTGCGCTTTCACCGTTCAGCAAATACATGTGTAGAAGCACAGCGCTAGCAGAAAAAACCGTTTCTCGACGTTTTCTAACTCAGGGAACAAGTTGTACACTTCTGAGATGCATTTGGGCAACTTTGTCAGAAATGAGTTTTTTGCCTACAGAGACATGCCTATTTGCGCAGTAGTACAGATTCTGAGTATGTAACTGGGCTTGATGAAATCAGCATTTCTCTTGCTTCCCTGTGCGTAGGGAAGCTCAGTTTTAGTCACAGTAGCACCCACAAGTGTCTCCTCAGTGTGTTCCCATTTCCTTAGAAACAGTGTTTTTGCTGGGAGAAATGTGCATTACTGTGCGCTTTCACCGTTCAGCAAATACATGTGTAGAAGTACAGCGCTAGCATAAACGACCGTTTCTCGACGTTTTCTAACTCAGGGAACAAGTTGCACACTTCTGAGATGCATTTGGGCAACTTTGTCCGAAATGAGTTTTTTGCCTAGAGAGACATGCCTATTTGCGCAGTAGAACAGATTCTGAGTATGTAACTGGGCTTGATGAAATCAACCTTTCTCTTGCTTCCCTGTGCGTAGGGAAGCTCAGTTTTAGTCACAGTAGCTCCCACAAGTGTCTCCTCAGTGTGTTCCCATTTCCTTAGAAACAGTGTATTTGCTGGGAGAAAAGTGCATTACTGTGCGCTTTCACCGTTCAGCAAATACATGTGTAGAAGCACAGCGCTAGCAGAAACGACCGTTTCTCGACGTTTTCTAACTCAGGGAACAAGTTGCACACTTCTGAGATGGATTTGGGCAACTTTGTCAGAAATGAGTTTTTTGCCTACAGAGACATGCCTATTTGCGCAGTAGTACAGATTCTGAGTATGTAACTGCGCTTGATGAAATCAGCATTTCTCTTGCTTCCCTGTGCGTAGGGAAGCTCAATTTTAGTCACAGTAGCTCCCACAAGTGTCTCCTCAGTGTGTTCCCATTTCCTTAGAAACAGTGTTTTTGCTGGGAGAAATGTGCATTACTGTGCGCTTTCACCGTCCAGCAAATACATGTGTAGAAGCACAGCGCTAGCAGAAAAGACCGTTTCTCGACGTTTTCTAACTCAGGGAACAAGTTGCACACTTCTGAGATGCATTTGGGCAACTTTGTCAGAAATGAGTTTTTTGCCTAAAGAGACATGCCTATTTGCGCAGTAGTACAGATTCTGAGTATGTAACTGGGCTTGATGAAATCAGCATTTCTCTTGCTTCCCTGTGCGTAGGGAAGCTCAGTTTTAGTCACAGTAGCTCCCACAAGTGTCTCCTCAGTGTGTTCCCATTTCCTTAGAAACAGTGTATTTGCTGGGAGAAAAGTGCATTACTGTGCGCTTTCACCGTTCAGCAAATACATGTGTAGAAGCACAGCGCTAGCAGAAACGAACGTTTCTCGACATTTTCTAACTCAGGGAACAAATTGCACACTTCTGAAATGCATTTGGGCAACTTTATCAGAAATGAGTTTTTTGCCTACAGAGACATGCCTATTTGCGCAGTAGTACAGATTCTGAGTATGTAACTGGGCTTGATGAAATCAGCATTTCTCTTGCTTCCCTGTGCGTAGGGAAGCTCAGTTCTAGTCACAGTAGCTCCCACAAGTGTCTCCTCAGTGTGTTACCATTTCCTTAGAAACAGTGTTTTTGCTGGGAGAAATGTGCATTACTGTGCGCTTTCACCGTTCAGCAAATACATGTGTAGAAGCACAGCGCTAGCAGAAACGACCGTTTCTCGACGTTTTCTAACTCAGGGAACAAGTTGCACACTTCTGAGATGCATTTGGGCAACTTTGTCAGAAATGAGTGTTTTGCCTACAGAGACATGCCTATTTGCGCAGTAGTACAGATTCTGAGTATGTAACTGGGCTTGATGAAATCAGCCTTTCTCTTGCTTCCCTGTGCGTAGGGAAGCTCAGTTTTAGTCACAGTAGCTCCCACAAGTGTCTCCTCAGTGTGTTCCCATTTCCTTAGAAACAGTGTATTTGCTGGGAGAAAAGTGCATTACTGTGCGCTTTCACCGTTCAGCAAATACATGTGTAGAAGCACAGCGCTAGCAGAAACGAACGTTTCTCAATGTTTTCTAACTCAGGGAAGAAGTTGCACATTTCTGAGATGCATTTGGGCAAATTTGTCAGAAATGAGTTTTTTGCCTACAGAGACATGCCTATTTGCGCAGTAGTACAGATTCTGAGTATGTAACTGGGCTTGATGAAATCAGCATTTCTCTTGCTTCCCTGTGCGTAGGGAAGCTCAGTTTTAGTCACAGTAGCTCCCACAAGTGTCTCCTCAGTGTGTTCCCAGTTCCTTAGAAACTGTGTATTTGCTGGGAGAAAAGTGCATTACTGTGCGCTTTCACCGTTCAGCAAATACATGTGTAGAAGCACAACGCTAGCAGAAACGACCGTTTCTCGACGTTTTCTAACTCAGGGAACAAGTTGCACACTTCTGAGATGCATTTGGGCAACTTTGTCAGAAATGAGTTTTTTGCCTACAGAGACATGCCTATTTGCGCAGTAGTACAGATTCTGAGTATGTAACTGGGCTTGATGAAATCAGCATTTCTCTTGCTTCCCTGTGCGTAGGGAAGCTGAGTTTTAGTCACAGCAGCTCGCACAAGTGTCTCCTCAGTGTGTTCCCATTTCCTTAGAAACAGTGTATTTGCTGGGAGAAAAGTGCATTACTGTGCGCTTTCACCGTTCAGCAAATACATGTGTAGAAACACAGCGCTAGCAGAAACGACCGTTTCTCGACGTTTTCTAACTCAGGGAACAAGTTGCACACTTCTGAGATGCATTTGGGCAACTTTGTCAGAAATGAGTTTTTTGCCTACAGAGACATGCCTATTTGCGCAGTAGTACAGATTCTGAGTATGTAACTGCGCTTGATGAAATCAGCATTTCTCTTGCTTCCCTGTGCGTAGGGAAGCTCAGTTTTAGTCACAGTAGCTCCCACAAGTGTCTCCTCAGTGTGTTCCCATTTCCTTAGAAACAGTGTATTTGCTGGGAGAAAAGTGCATTACTGTGCGCTTTCACCGTTCAGCAAATACATGTGTAGAAACACAGCGCTAGCAGAAACGACCGTTTCTCGACGTTTTCTAACTCAGGGAACAAGTTGCACACTTCTGAGATGCATTTGGGCAACTTTGTCAGAAATGAGTTTTTTGCCTACAGAGACATGCCTATTTGCGCAGTAGTACAGATTCTGAGTATGTAACTGCGCTTGATGAAATCAGCATTTCTCTTGCTTCCCTGTGCGTAGGGAAGCTCAGTTTTAGTCACAGTAGCTCCCACAAGTGTCTCCTCAGTGTGTTCCCATTTCCTTATAAACAGTGTTTTTGCTGGGAGAAATGTGCATTACTGTGCGCTTTCACCGTTCAGCAAATACATGTGTAGAAGCACAGCGCTAGCAGAAAAAACCGTTTCTCGACGTTTTCTAACTCAGGGAACAAGTTGCACACTTCTGAGATGCATTTGGGCAACTTTGTCAGAAATGAATTTTTTGCCTACAGAGACATGCCTATTTGCGCAGTAGTACAGATTCTGAGTACGTAACTGGGCTTGATGAAATCAGCATTTCTCTTGCTTCCCTGTGCGTAGGGAAGCTCAGTTTTAGTCACAGTAGCTCCCACAAGTGTCTCCTCAGTGTGTTCCCATTTCCTTAGAAACAGTGTATTTGCTGGGAGAAATGTGCATTACTGTGCGCTTTCACCGTTCAGCAAATACATGTGTAGAAGCACAGCGCTAGCAGAAAAGACCGTTTCTCGACGTTTTCTAACTCAGGGAACAAGTTGCACACTTCTGAGATGCATTTGGGCAACTTTGTCAGAAATGAGTTTTTTGCCTACAGAGACATGCCTATTTGCGCAGTAGTACAGATTCTGAGTATGTAACTGGGCTTGATGAAATCAGCATTTCTCTTGCTTCCCTGTGCGTAGGGAAGCTCAGTTTTAGTCACAGTAGCTCCCACAAGTGTCTCCTCAGTGTGTTCCCAGTTCCTTAGAAACAGTGTATTTGCTGGGAGAAATGTGCATTACTGTGCGCTTTCACCGTTCAGCAAATACATGTGTAGAAGCACAGCGCTAGCAGAAACGACCGTTTCTCGACGTTTTCTAACTCAGGGAACAAGTTGCACACTTCTGAGATGCATTTGGGCAACTTTGTCAGAAATGAGTTTTTTGCCTACAGAGACATGCCTATTTGCGCAGTAGTACAGATTCTGAGTATGTAACTGAGCTTGATGAAATCAGCCTTTCTCTTGCTTCCCTGTGCATAGGGAAGCTCAGTTTTAGTCACAGTAGCTCCCACAAGTGTCTACTCAGTGTGTTCCCAGTTCCTTAGAAACAGTGTTTTTGCTGGGAGAAATGTGCATTACTGTGCGCTTTCACCGTTCAGCAAATACATGTGTAGAAGCACAGCGCTAGCAGAAAAGACCGTTTCTCGACGTTTTCTAACTCAGGGAACAAGTTGCACACTTCTGAGATGCATTTGGGCAACTTTGTCAGAAATGAATTTTTTGCCTACAGAGACATGCCTATTTGCGCAGTAGTACAGATTCTGAGTATGTAACTGGGCTTAATGAAATCAGCATTTCTCTTGCTTCCCTGTGCGTAGGGAAGCTCAGTTTTAGTCACAGTAGCTCCCACAAGTGTCTCCTCAGTGTGTTCCCATTTCCTTAGAAACAGTGTTTTTGCTGGGAGAAATGTGCATTACTGTGCGCTTTCACCGTTCAGCAAATACATGTGTAGAAGCACAGCGCTAGCAGAAACGACCGTTTCTCGACGTTTTCTAACTCAGGGAACAAGTTGCACACTTCTGAGATGCATTTGGGCAACTTTGTCAGAAATGAGTTTTTTGCCTACAGAGACATGCCTATTTGCACAGTAGTACAGATTCTGAGTATGTAACTGGGCTTGATGAAATCAGCCTTTCTCTTGCTTCCCTGTGCGTAGGGAAGCTCAGTTTTAGTCACAGTAGCTCCCACAAGTGTCTCCTCAGTGTGTTCCCATTTCCTTAGAAACAGTGTTTTTGCTGGGAGAAATGTGCATTACTGTGCGCTTTCACCGTTCAGCAAATACATGTGTAGAAGCACAGCGCTAGCAGAAACGAACGTTTCTCGACGTTTTCTAACTCAGGGAACAAGTTGCACACTTCTGAGATGCATTTGGGCAACTTTGTCAGAAATGAGTTTTTTGCCTACAGAGACATGCCTATTTGCGCAGTAGTACAGATTCTGAGTATGTAGCTGGGCTTGATGAAATCAGCATTTTTCTTGCTTCCCTGTGCGTAGGGGAGCTCAGTTTTAGTCACTGTAGCTCCCACAAGTGTCTCCTCAGTGTGTTCCCATTTCCTTAGAAACAGTGTATTTGCTGGGAGAAAAGTGCATTACTGTGCGCTTTCACCGTTCAGCAAATACATGTGTAGAAGCACAGAGCTAGCAGAAACGACCGTTTCTCGACGTTTTCTAACTCAGGGAACAAGTTGCACACTTCTGAGATGCATTTGGGCAACTTTCTCAGAAATGAGATTTTTGCCTACAGAGACATGCCTAATTGCGCAGTAGTACAGATTCTGAGTATGTAACTGGGCTTGATGAAATCAGCATTTCTCTTGCTTCCCTGTGCGTAGGGAAGCTCAGTTTTAGTCACAGTAGCTCCCACAAGTGTCTCCTCAGTGTGTTCTCATTTCCTTAGAAACAGTGTATTTGCTGGGAGAAAAGTGCATTACTGTGCGCTTTCACCGTTCAGCAAATACATGTGTAGAAGCACAGCGCTAGCAGAAACGACCGTTTCTCGACGTTTTCTAACTCAGGGAACAAGTTGCACACTTCTGAGATGCATTTGGGCAACTTTGTCCGAAATGAGTTTTTTGCCTACAGAGACATGCCTATTTGCGCAGTAGTACAGATTCTGAGTATGTAACTGGGCTTGATGAAATCAGCATTTCTCTTGCTTCCCTGTGCGTAGGGAAGCTCAGTTTTAGTCACAGTAGCTCCCACAAGTGTCTCCTCAGTGTGTTCCCATTTCCTTAGAAACAGTGTATTTGCTGGGAGAAAAGTGCATTACTGTGCGCTTTCACCGTTCAGCAAATACATGTGTAGAAGCACAACCCTAGCAGATACGACCGTTTCTCGACGTTTTCTAACTCAGGGAACAAGTTGCACACTTCTGAGATGCATTTGGGCAACTTTGTCAGAAATGAGTTTTTTGCCTACAGAGACATGCCTATTTGCGCAGTAGTACAGATTCTGAGTATGTAGCTGGGCTTGATGAAATCAGCATTTTTCTTGCTTCCCTGTGCGTAGGGGAGCTCAGTTTTAGTCACTGTAGCTCCCACAAGTGTCTCCTCAGTGTGTTCCCATTTCCTTAGAAACAGTGTATTTGCTGGGAGAAAAGTGCATTACTGTGCGCTTTCACCGTTCAGCAAATACATGTGTAGAAGCACAGAGCTAGCAGAAACGACCGTTTCTCGACGTTTTCTAACTCAGGGAACAAGTTGCACACTTCTGAGATGCATTTGGGCAACTTTCTCAGAAATGAGATTTTTGCCTACAGAGACATGCCTAATTGCGCAGTAGTACAGATTCTGAGTATGTAACTGGGCTTGATGAAATCAGCATTTCTCTTGCTTCCCTGTGCGTAGGGAAGCTCAGTTTTAGTCACAGTAGCTCCCACAAGTGTCTCCTCAGTGTGTTCTCATTTCCTTAGAAACAGTGTATTTGCTGGGAGAAAAGTGCATTACTGTGCGCTTTCACCGTTCAGCAAATACATGTGTAGAAGCACAGCGCTAGCAGAAACGACCGTTTCTCGACGTTTTCTAACTCAGGGAACAAGTTGCACACTTCTGAGATGCATTTGGGCAACTTTGTCCGAAATGAGTTTTTTGCCTACAGAGACATGCCTATTTGCGCAGTAGTACAGATTCTGAGTATGTAACTGGGCTTGATGAAATCAGCATTTCTCTTGCTTCCCTGTGCGTAGGGAAGCTCAGTTTTAGTCACAGTAGCTCCCACAAGTGTCTCCTCAGTGTGTTCCCATTTCCTTAGAAACAGTGTATTTGCTGGGAGAAAAGTGCATTACTGTGCGCTTTCACCGTTCAGCAAATACATGTGTAGAAGCACAGCGCTAGCAGAAACGACCGTTTCTCGACGTTTTCTAACTCAGGGAACAAGTTGCACACTTCTGAGATGCATTTGGGCAACTTTGTCAGAAATGAGTTTTTTGCCTAAAGAGACATGCCTATTTGCGCAGTAGTACAGATTCTGAGTATGTAACTGGGCTTGATGAAATCAGCATTTCTCTTGCTTCCCTGTGCGTAGGGAAGCTCAGTTTTAGTCACAGTAGCTCCCACAAGTGTCTCCTCAGTGTGTTCTCATTTCCTTAGAAACAGTGTATTTGCTGGGAGAAAAGTGCATTACTGTGCGCTTTCACCGTTCAGCAAATACATGTGTAGAAGCACAGCGCTAGCAGAAACGACCGTTTCTCGACGTTTTCTAACTCAGGGAACAAGTTGCACACTTCTGAGATGCATTTGGGCAACTTTGTCAGAAATGAGTTTTTTGCCTAAAGAGACATGCCTATTTGCGCAGTAGTACAGATTCTGAGTATGTAACTGGGCTTGATGAAATCAGCATTTCTCTTGCTTCCCTGTGCGTAGGGAAGCTCAGTTTTAGTCACAGTAGCTCCCACAAGTGTCTCCTCAGTGTGTTCTCATTTCCTTAGAAACAGTGTATTTGCTGGGAGAAAAGTGCATTACTGTGCGCTTTCACCGTTCAGCAAATACATGTGTAGAAGCACAGCGCTAGCAGAAACGACCGTTTCTCTATGTTTTCTAACTCAGGGAACAAGTTGCACACTTCTGAGATGCATTTGGGCAACTTTGTCAGAAATGAGTTTTTTGCCTACAGAGACATGCCTATTTGCGCAGTAGTACAGATTCTGAGTATGTAACTGCGCTTGATGAAATCAGCCTTTCTCTTGCTTCCCTGTGCGTAGGGAAGCTCAGTTTTAGTCACAGTAGCTCCCACAAGTGTCTCCTCAGTGTGTTCCCATTTCCTTAGAAACAGTGTTTTTGCTGGGAGAAATGTGCATTACTGTGCGCTTTCACCGTTCAGCAAATACATGTGTAGAAGCACAGCGCTAGCAGAAAAAACCGTTTCTCGACGTTTTCTAACTCAGGGAACAAGTTGTACACTTCTGAGATGCATTTGGGCAACTTTGTCAGAAATGAGTTTTTTGCCTACAGAGACATGCCTATTTGCGCAGTAGTACAGATTCTGAGTATGTAACTGGGCTTGATGAAATCAGCATTTCTCTTGCTTCCCTGTGCGTAGGGAAGCTCAGTTTTAGTCACAGTAGCACCCACAAGTGTCTCCTCAGTGTGTTCCCATTTCCTTAGAAACAGTGTTTTTGCTGGGAGAAATGTGCATTACTGTGCGCTTTCACCGTTCAGCAAATACATGTGTAGAAGTACAGCGCTAGCAGAAACGACCGTTTCTCGACGTTTTCTAACTCAGGGAACAAGTTGCACACTTCTGAGATGCATTTGGGCAACTTTGTCCGAAATGAGTTTTTTGCCTAGAGAGACATGCCTATTTGCGCAGTAGAACAGATTCTGAGTATGTAACTGGGCTTGATGAAATCAGCCTTTCTCTTGCTTCCCTGTGCGTAGGGAAGCTCAGTTTTAGTCACAGTAGCTCCCACAAGTGTCTCCTCAGTGTGTTCCCATTTCCTTAGAAACAGTGTATTTGCTGGGAGAAAAGTGCATTACTGTGCGCTTTCACCGTTCAGCAAATACATGTGTAGAAGCACAGCGCTAGCAGAAACGACCGTTTCTCGACGTTTTCTAACTCAGGGAACAAGTTGCACACTTCTGAGATGGATTTGGGCAACTTTGTCAGAAATGAGTTTTTTGCCTACAGAGACATGCCTATTTGCGCAGTAGTACAGATTCTGAGTATGTAACTGCGCTTGATGAAATCAGCATTTCTCTTGCTTCCCTGTGCGTAGGGAAGCTCAATTTTAGTCACAGTAGCTCCCACAAGTGTCTCCTCAGTGTGTTCCCATTTCCTTAGAAACAGTGTTTTTGCTGGGAGAAATGTGCATTACTGTGCGCTTTCACCGTCCAGCAAATACATGTGTAGAAGCACAGCGCTAGCAGAAAAGACCGTTTCTCGACGTTTTCTAACTCAGGGAACAAGTTGCACACTTCTGAGATGCATTTGGGCAACTTTGTCAGAAATGAGTTTTTTGCCTAAAGAGACATGCCTATTTGCGCAGTAGTACAGATTCTGAGTATGTAACTGGGCTTGATGAAATCAGCATTTCTCTTGCTTCCCTGTGCGTAGGGAAGCTCAGTTTTAGTCACAGTAGCTCCCACAAGTGTCTCCTCAGTGTGTTCCCATTTCCTTAGAAACAGTGTATTTGCTGGGAGAAAAGTGCATTACTGTGCGCTTTCACCGTTCAGCAAATACATGTGTAGAAGCACAGCGCTAGCAGAAACGAACGTTTCTCGACATTTTCTAACTCAGGGAACAAATTGCACACTTCTGAAATGCATTTGGGCAACTTTATCAGAAATGAGTTTTTTGCCTACAGAGACATGCCTATTTGCGCAGTAGTACAGATTCTGAGTATGTAACTGGGCTTGATGAAATCAGCATTTCTCTTGCTTCCCTGTGCGTAGGGAAGCTCAGTTTTAGTCACAGTAGCTCCCACAAGTGTCTCCTCAGTGTGTTCCCATTACCTTAGAAACAGTGTATTTGCTGTGAGAAAAGTGCATTACTGTGCGCTTTCACCGTTCAGCAAATACATGTGTAGAAGCACAGCGATAGCAGAAACGAACGTTTCTCGACGTTTTCTAACTCAGGGAACAAGTTGCACACTTCTGAGATGCATTTGGGCAACTTTGTCAGAAATGAGATTTTTGCCAACAGAGACATGCCTAATTGCGCAGTAGTACAGATTCTGAGTATGTAACTGTGCTTGATGAAATCAGCATTTCTCTTGCTTCCCTGTGCGTAGGGAAGCTCAGTTTTAGTCACAGTAGCTCCCACAAGTGTCTCCTCAGTGTGTTCTCATTTCCTTAGAAACAGTGTATTTGCTGGGAGAAAAGTGCATTACTGTGCGCTTTCACCGTTCAGCAAATACATGTGTAGAAGCACAGCGCTAGCAGAAACAAACGTTTCTCAACGTTTTCTAACTCAGGGAACAAGTTGCACACTTCTGAGATGCATTTGGGCAACTTTGTCCGAAATGAGTTTTTTGCCTACAGAGACATGCCTATTTGCGCAGTAGTACAGATTCTGAGTATGTAACTGGGCTTGATGAAATCAGCATTTCTCTTGCTTCCCTGTGCGTAGGGAAGCTCAGTTTTAGTCACAGTAGCTCCCACAAGTGTCTCCTCAGTGTGTTCCCATTTCCTTAGAAACAGTGTATTTGCTGGGAGAAAAGTGCATTACTGTGCGCTTTCACCGTTCAGCAAATACATGTGTAGAAGCACAACGCTAGCAGAAACGACCGTTTCTCGACGTTTTCTAACTCAGGGAACAAGTTGCACACTTCTGAGATGCATTTGGGCAACTTTGTCCAAAATGAATTTTTTGCCTACAGAGACATGCCTATTTGCGCAGTAGTACAGATTCTGAGTATGTAACTGGGCTTGATGAAATCAGCATTTCTCTTGCTTCCCTGTGCGTAGGGAAGCTCAGTGTTAGTCACAGTAGCTCCCACAAGTGTCTCCTCAGTGTGTTCCCATTTCCTTAGAAACAGTGTATTTGCTGGGAGAAAAGTGCATTACTGTGCGCTTTCACCGTTCAGCAAATACATGTGTAGAAGCACAGTGCTAGCAGAAACGACCGTTTCTCGACGTTTTCTAACTCAGGGAACAAGTTGCACACTTCTGAGATGCATTTGGGCAACTTTGTCAGAAATGAGTTTTTTGCCTAAAGAGACATGCCTATTTGCGCAGTAGTACAGATTCTTAGTATGTAACTGGGCTTGATGAAATCAGCATTTCTCTTGCTTCCCTGTGCGTAGGGAAGTTCAGTTTTAGTCACAGTAGCTCCCACAAGTGTCTCCTCAGTGTGTTACCATTTCCTTAGAAACAGTGTTTTTGCTGGGAGAAATGTGCATTACTGTGTGCTTTCACCGTTCAGCAAATACATGTGTAGAAGCACAACCCTAGCAGATACCACCGTTTCTCGACGTTTTCTAACTCAGGGAACAAGTTGCACACTTCTGAGATGCATTTGGGCAACTTTGTCAGAAATGAGTTTTTTGCCTACAGAGACATGCCTATTTGCGCAGTAGTACAGATTCTGAGTATGTAACTGGGCTTGATGAAATCAGCATTTCTCTTGCTTCCCTGTGCGTAGGGAAGCTCAGTTTTAGTCACAGTTGCTCCCACAAGTGTCTCCTCAGTGTGTTCCCATTTCCTTAGAAACTGTATTTGCTGGGAGAAAAGTGCATTACTGTGCGCTTTCACCGTTCAGCAAATACATGTGTAGAAGCACAGCGCTAGCAGAAACGAACGTTTCTCGATGTTTTCTAACTCAGGGAACAAGTTGCACACTTCTGAGATGCATTTGGGCAACTTTGTCAGAAATGAGTTTTTTGCCTACAGAGACATGCCTATTTGCGCAGTAGTACAGATTCTGAGTATGTAACTGGGCTTGATGAAATCAGCATTTCTCTTGCTTCCCTGTGCGTAGGGAAGCTCAGTTTTAGTCACAGTAGCTCCCAAAAGTGTCTCCTCAGTGTGTTCCCATTTCCTTAGAAACTGTGTATTTGCTGGGAGAAAAGTGCATTACTGTGCGCTTTCACCGTTCAGCAAATACATGTGTAGAAGCACAGCGCTAGCAGAAACGACCGTTTCTCGACGTTTTCTAACTCAGGGAACAAGTTGCACACTTCTGAGATGCATTTGGGCAACTTTGTCAGAAATGAGTTTTTTGCCTACAGAGACATGCCTATTTGCGCAGTAGTACAGATTCTGAGTATGTAACTGTGCTTGATGAAATCAGCATTTCTCTTGCTTCCCTGTGCGTAGGGAAGCTCAGTTTTAGTCACAGTAGCTCCCACAAGTGTCTCCTCAGTGTGTTCCCATTTCCTTAGAAACAGTGTATTTGCTGGGAGAAAAGTACATTACTGTGCGCTTTCACCGTTCAGCAAATACATGTGTAGAAGCACAGCGCTAGCAGAAACGACCGTTTCTCGACGTTTTCTAACTCAGGGAACAAGTTGCACACTTCTGAGGTGCAATTGGGCAACTTTGTCAGAAATGAGTTTTTTGCCTAAAGAGACATGCCTATTTGCGCAGTAGTACAGAGTCTGAGTATGTAACTGGGCTTGATGAAATCAGCATTTCTCTTGCTTCCCTGTGCGTAGGGAAGCTCAGTTTTAGTCACAGTAGCTCCCTCAAGTGTCTCCTCAGTGTGTTCCCAGTTCCTTAGAAACAGTGTATTTGCTGGGAGAAAAGTGCATTACTGTGTGCTTTCACCGTTCAGCAAATACATGTGTAGAAGCACAGCGCTAGCTGAAACGAACGTTTCTCGACGTTTTCTAACTCAGGGAACAAGTGGCACACTTCTGAGATGCATTTTGGCAACTTTGTCAGAAATGAGTTTTTTGCCTAAAGAGACATCCCTATTTGCGCAGTAGTACAGAGTCTGAGTATGTAACTGGGCTTGATGAAATCAGCATTTCTCTTGCTTCCCTGTGCGTAGGGAAGCTCAGTTTTAGTCACAGTAGCTCCCACAAGTGTCTCCTCAGTGTGTTCCCATTTCCTTAGAAACAGTGTATTTGCTGGGAGAAAAGTGCATTACTGTGCGCTTTCACCGTTCAGCAAATACATGTGTAGAAGCACAGCGCTAGCAGAAACGACCGTTTCTCGACGTTTTCTAACTCAGGGAACAAGTTGCACACTTCTGAGATGCATTTGGGCAACTTGGTCAGAAATGAGTTTTTTGCCTACAGAGACATGCCTATTTGCGCAGTAGTACAGATTCTGAGTATGTAACTGGGCTTGATGAAATCAGCATTTCTCTTGCTTCCCTGTGCGTAGGGAAGCTCAGTTTTAGTCACAGTAGCTCCCACAAGTGTCTCCTCAGTGTGTTCCCATTTCCTTAGAAACAGTGTATTTGCTGGGAGAAAAGTGCATTACTGTGCGCTTTCACCGTTCAGCAAATACATGTGTAGGAGCACAGCGCTAGCAGAAACGAACGTTTCTCGACGTTTTCTAATTCAGGGAACAAGTTGCACACTTCTGAGATGCATTTGGGGAACTTTGTCAGAAATGAGTTTTTTGCCTAAAGAGACATGCCTATTTGCGCAGTAGTACAGATTCTGAGTATGTAACTGGGCTTGATGAAATCAGCATTTCTCTTGCTTCCCTGTGCGTAGGGAAGCTCAGTTTTAGTCACAGTAGCTCCCACAAGTGTCTCCTCAGTGTGTTCCCTGTTCCTTAGAAACAGTGTATTTGCTGGGAGAAAAGTGCATTACTGTGCGCTTTCACCGTTCAGCAAATACATGTGTAGAAGCACAGCGCTAGCAGAAACGACCGTTTCTCGACGTTTTCTAAATCTGGGAACAAGTTGCACACTTCTGAGATGCATTTGGGCAACTTTGTCAGAAATGAGTTTTTTGCCTACAGAGACATGCCTATTTGCGCAGTAGTACAGATTCTGAGTATGTAACTGGGCTTGATGACATCAGCATTTCTCTTGCTTCCCTGTGCGTAGGGAAGCTCCCTTTTTGTCACAGTAGCTCCCCCAAGTGTCTCCTCAGTGTGTTCCCATTTCCTTAGAAACAGTGTATTTGCTGGGAGAAAAGTGCATTACTGTGCGCTTTCACCGTTCAGCAAATACATGTGTAGAAGCACAGCGCTAACAGAAACGAATGTTTCTCGACGTTTTCTAACTCCATGAACAAGTGGCACACTTCTGAGATGCATTTGGGCAACTTTGTCAGAAATGAGTTTTTTGCCTACAGAGACATGCCTATTTGCGCAGTAGTACAGATTCTGAGTATGTAACTGGGCTTGATGAAATCAGCATTCTCTTGCTTCCCTGTGCGTAGGGAAGCTCAGTTTTAGTCACAGTAGCTCCCACAAGTGTCTCCTCAGTGTGTTCCCATTTCCTTAGAAACAGTGTATTTGCTGGGAGAAAAGTGCATTACTGTGCGCTTTCACCGTTCAGCAAATACATGTGTAGAAGCACAGCGCTAGCAGAAACGAACGTTTCTCAACGTTTTCTAACTCAGGGAACAAGTTGCACACTTCTGAGATGCATTTGGGCAACTTTGTCAGAAATGAGTTTTTTGCCTACAGAGACATGCCTATTTGCGCAGTAGTACAGATTCTGAGTAGGTAACTGGGCTTGATGAAATCAGCATTCTCTTGCTTCCCTGTGCGTAGGGAAGCTCAATTTTAGTCACAGTAGCTCCCACAAGTGTCTCCTCAGTGTGTTCCCATTTCCTTAGAAACAGTGTATTTGCTGGGAGAAAAGTGCATTACTGTGCGCTTTCACCGTTCAGCAAATACATGTGTAGAAGCACAGCGCTAGCAGAAACGACCGTTTCTCGACGTTTTCTAACTCAGGGAACAAGTGGCACACTTCTGAGATGCATTTGGGCAACTTTGTCCGAAATGAGTTTTTTGCCTACAGAGACTTGCCTATTTGCGCAGTAGTACAGATTCTGAGTATGTAACTGGGCTTGATGAAATCAGCATTTCTCTTGCTTCCCTGTGCGTACGGAAGCTCAGTTTTAGTCACAGTAGCTCCCACAAGTGTCTCCTCAGTGTGTTCCCATTTCCTTAGAAACAGTGTATTTGCTGGGAGAAAAGTGCATTACTGTGCGCTTTCACCGGTCAGCAAATACATGTGTAGAAGCACAGCGCTAGCAGAAACGAACGTTTCTCGACGTTTTCTAAATCTGGGAACAAGTTGCACACTTCTGAGATGCATTTGGGCAACTTTGTCAGAAATGAGTTTTTTGCCTACAGAGACATGCCTATTTGCGCAGTAGTACAGATTCTGAGTATGTAACTGGGCTTGATGACATCAGCATTTCTCTTCCTTCCCTGTGCGTAGGGAAGCTCCCTTTTTGTCACAGTAGCTCCCCCAAGTGTCTCCTCAGTGTGTTCCCATTTCCTTAGAAACAGTGTATTTGCTGGGAGAAAAGTGCATTACTGTGCGCTTTCACCGTTCAGCAAATACATGTGTAGAAGCACAACGCTAGCTGAAACGACCGTTTCTCGACGTTTTCTAACTCAGGGAACAAGTGGCACACTTCTGAGATGCATTTGGGCAACTTTGTCAGAAATGAGTTTTTTGCCTACAGAGACATGCCTATTTGCGCAGTAGTACAGATTCTGAGTATGTAACTGGGCTTGATGAAATCAGCATTTCTCTTGCTTCCCTGTGCGTAGGGAAGCTCAGTTTTAGTCACAGTAGCTCCCAAAAGTGTCTCCTCAGTGTGTTCCCATTTCCTTAGAAACAGTGTATTTGCTGGGAGAAAAGTGCATTACTGTGCGCTTTCACCGTTCAGCAAATACATGTGTAGAAGCACAGCGCTAGCAGAAACGAACGATTCTCGACGTTTTCTAACTCAGGGAACAAGTTGCACATTTCTGAGATGCATTTGGGCAACTTTGTCAGAAATGAGTTTTTTGCCTACAGAGACATGCCTATTTGCGCAGTAGTACAGATTCTGAGTATGTAACTGGGCTTGATGACATCAGCATTTCTCTTGCTTCCCTGTGCGTAGGGAAGCTCACTTTTAGTCACAGTGGCTCCCCCAAGTGTCTCCTCAGTGTGTTCCCATTTCCTTAGAAACAGTGTATTTGCTGGGAGAAAAGTGCATTACTGTGCGCTTTCACCGTTCAGCAAATACATGTGTAGAAGCACAGCGCTAGCAGAAACGACCGTTTCTCGACGTTTTCTAACTCAGGGAACAAGTTGCACACTTCTGAGATGCATTTGGGCAACTTTGTCAGAAATGAGTTTTTTGCCTAAAGAGACATGCCTATTTGCGCAGTAGTACAGATTCTGAGTATGTAACTGTGCTTGATGAAATCAGCATTTCTCTTGCTTCCCTGTGCGTAGGGAAGCTCAGTTTTAGTCACAGTAGCTCCCACAAGTGTCTCCTCAGTGTGTTCCCATTTCCTTAGAAACAGTGTATTTGCTGGGAGAAAAGTGCATTACTGTGTGCTTTCACCGTTCAGCAAATACATGTGTAGAAGCACAGCGCTAGCAGAAACGACCGTTTATCGACGTTTTCTAACTCAGGGAACAAGTTGCACACTTCTGAGATGCATTTGGGCAACTTTGTCAGAAATGAGTTTTTTGCCTACAGAGACATGCCTATTTGCGCAGTAGTACAGAGTCTGAGTATGTAACTGGGCTTGATGAAATCAGCATTTCTCTTGCTTCCCTGTGCGTAGGGAAGCTCAGTTTTAGTCACAATAGCTCCCACAAGTGTCTCCTCAGTGTGTTCCCATTTCCTTAGAAACAGTGTATTTGCTGGGAGAAAAGTGCATTACTGTGCGCTTTCACCGTTCAGCAAATACATGTGTAGAAGCACAGTGCTAGCAGAAACGTCCGTTTCTCGACGTTATCTAACTCAGGGAACAAGTTGCACACTTCTGAGATGCATTTGGGCAACTTTGTCAGAAATGAGTTTTTTGCCTACAGAGACATGCCTATTTGCGCAGTAGTACAGATTCTGAGTATGTAACTGGGCTTGATGAAATCAGCATTTCTCTTGCTTCCCTGTGCGTAGGGAAGCTCAGTTTTAGTCAAAGTAGCTCCCACAAGTGTCTCTTCAGTGTGTTCCCATTTCCATAGAAGCAGTGTATTTGCTGGGAGAAAAGTGCATTACTGTGCGCTTTCACCGTTCAGCAAATACATGTGTAGAAGCACAGCGCTAGCAGAAACGACCGTTTCTCAACGTTTTCTAACTCAGGGAACAAGTTGCACACTTCTGAGATGCAATTGGGCAACTTTGTCAGAAATGAGTTTTTTGCCTACAGAGACATGCCTATTTGCGCAGTAGTACACATTCAGAGTATGTAACTGCGCTTGATGAAATCAGCATTTCTCTTGCTTCCCTGTGCGTAGGGAAGCTCAGTTTTAGTCACAGTAGCTCCCACAAATGTCTCCTCAGGGTGTTCCCATTTCCTTAGAAACAGTGTATTTGCTGGGAGAAAAGTGCATTACTGTGCGCTTTCACCGTTCAGCAAATACATGTGTAGAAGCACAGCGCTGGCAGAAACGACGGTTTGTCGAAGTTTTCTAACTCAGGGAACAAGTTGCACACTTCTGAGATGCATTTGGGCAACTTTGTCAGAAATGAGTTTTTTGCCTACAGAGACATGCCTATTTGCGCAGTAGTACAGATTCTGAGTATGAAACTGGGCTTGATGAAATCAGCATTTCTCTTGCTTCCCTGTGCGCAGGGAAGCTCAGTTTTAGTCACAGTAGCTCCCACAAGTGTCTCCTCAGTGTGTTCCCATTTCCTTAGAAACAGTGTATTTGCTGGGAGAAAAGTGCATTACTGTGCGCTTTCACCGTTCAGCAAATACATGTGTAGAAGCACAGCGCTAGCAGAAACGACGGTTTCTCGACGTTTTCTAACTCAGGGAACAAGTTGCACACTTCTGAGATGCATTTGGGCAACTTTGTCAGAAATGAGTTTTTTGCCTACAGAGACATGCCTATTTCCGCAGTAGTACAGAGTCTGAGTATGTAACTGGGCTTGATGAAATCAGCATTTCTCTTGCTTCCCTGTGCGTAGGGAAGCTCAGTTTTAGTCACAGTAGCTCCCACAAGTGTCTCCTCAGTGTGTTTCCATTTCCTTAGAAACAGTGTATTTGCTGGGAGAAAAGTGCATTACTGTGCGCTTTCACCGTTCAGCAAATACATGTGTAGAAGCACAGCGCTAGCAGAAACGACCGTTTCTCGACGTTTTCTAACTCAGGGAACAAGTTGCACACTTCTGAGATGCATTTGGGCAACATTGTCAGTAATGAGTTTTTTGCCAACAGAGACATGCCTATTTGCGTAGTAGTACACATTCAGAGTATGTAACTGCGCTTGATGAAATCAGCATTTCTCTTGCTTCCCTGTGCGTAGGGAAGCTCAGTTTTAGTCACAGTAGCTCCCACAAGTGTCTCCTCAGTGTGTTCCCATTTCCTTAGAAACAGTGTATTTGCTGGGAGAAAAGTGCATTACTGTGCGCTTTCACCGTTTAGCAAATACATGTGTAGAAGCACAGCGCTAGCAGAAACAAACATTTCTCGACGTTTTCTAACTCAGGGAACAAGTTGCACACTTCTGAGATGCATTTGGGCAACTTTGTCAGAAATGAGTTTTTTGCCTAAAGAGACATCCCTATTTGCGCAGTAGTACAGAGTCTGAGTATGTAACTGGGCTTGATGAAATCAGCATTTCTCTTGCTTCCCTGTGCGTAGGGAAGCTCAGTTTTAGTCACAGTAGCTCCCACAAGTGTCTCCTCAGTGTGTTCCCATTTCCTTAGAAACAGTGTATTTGCTGGGAGAAAAGTGCATTACTGTGCGCTTTCACCGTTCAGCAAATACATGTGTAGAAGCACAGCGCTAGCAGAAACGAACGTTTCTCGACGTTTTCTAACTCAGGGAACAAGTTGCACACTTCTGAGATTCATTTGGGCAACTTTGTCAGAAATGAGTTTTTTGCCTAAAGAGACATGCCTATTTGCGCCGTAGTACAGATTCTGAGTATGTAACTGGGCTTGATGAAATCAGCATTTCTCTTGCTTCCCTGTGCGTAGGGAAGCTCAGTTTTAGTCACAGTAGCTCCCACAAGTGTCTCCTCAGTGTGTTCCCATTTCCTTAGAAACAGTGTATTTGCTGGGAGAAAAGTGCATTACTGTGCGCTTTCACCGTTCAGCAAATACATGTGTAGAAGCACAGCGCTAGCAGAAACGAATGTTTCTCGACGTTTTCTAACTCAGAAAACAAGTGGCACACTTCTGAGATGCATTTGGGCAACTTTGTCAGAAATGAGTTTTTTGCCTACAGAGACATGCCTATTTGCGCAGTAGTACAGATTCTGAGTATGTAACTGGGCTTGATGAAATCAGCATTTCTCTTGCTTCCCTGTGTGTAGGGAAGCTCAGTTTTAGTCATAGTGGCTCCCACAAGTGTCTCCTCAGTGTGTTCCCATTTCCTTAGAAACAGTGTATTTGCTGGGAGAAAAGTGCATTACTGTGCGCTTTCACCGTTCAGCAAATACATGTGTAGAAGCACAGCGCTAGCAGAAACGACCGTTTCTCGACGTTTTCTAACTCAGGGAACTTCTGAGATGCATTTGGGCAACTTTGTCAGAAATGAGTTTTTTGCCTACAGAGACATGCCTATTTGCGCACTAGTACAGATTCTAAGTATGTAACTGGGCTTGATGAAATCAGCATTTCTCTTGCTTCCCTGTGCGTAGGGAAGCTCAGTTTTAGTCACAGTAGCTCCCACAAGTGTCTCCTCAGTGTGTTCCCATTTCCTTAGACACAGTGTATTTGCTGGGAGAAAAGTGCATTACTGTGTGCTTTCACCGTTCAGCAAATACATGTGTAGAAGCACAGCGCTAGCAGAAACGACCGTTTATCGACGTTTTCTAACTCAGGGAACAAGTTGCACACTTCTGAGATGCATTTGGGCAACTTTGTCAGAAATGAGTTTTTTGCCTAAAGAGACATGCCTATTACCGCAGTAGTACAGAGTCTGAGTATGTAACTGGGCTTGATGAAATCAGCATTTCTCTTGCTTCCCTGTGCGTAGGGAAGCTCAGTTTTAGTCACAATAGCTCCCACAAGTGTCTCCTCAGTGTGTTCCCATTTCCTTAGAAACAGTGTATTTGCTGGGAGAAAAGTGCATTACTGTGCTCTTTCACCGTTCAGCAAATACATGTGTAGAAGCACAGCGCTAGCAGAAACGACGGTTTCTCGACGTTTTCTAACTCAGGGAACAAGTTGCACACTTCTGAGATGCATTTGGGCAACTTTGTCAGAAATGAGTTTTTTGCCTACAGAGACATGCCTATTTGCGCAGTAGTACAGATTCTGAGTATGTAACTGGGCTTGATGAAATCAGCATTTCTCTTGCTTCCCTGTGCGTAGGGAAGCTGAGTTTTAGTCACAGTAGCTCCCACAAGTGTCTCCTCAGTGTGTTCCCATTTCCTTAGAAACAGTGTATTTGCTGGGAGAAAAGTGCATTACTGTGCGCTTTCACCGTTCAGCAAATACATGTGTAGAAGCACAGCGCTAGCAGAAACGACCGTTTCTCGACGTTTTCTAACTCAGGGAACAAGTTGCACACTTCTGAGATGCATTTGGGCAACATTGTGTGTAATGAGTTTTTTGCCTACAGAGACATGCCTATGTGCGCAGTAGTACACATTCAGAGTATGTAACTGCGCTTGATGAAATCAGCATTTCTCTTGCTTCCCTGTGCGTAGGGAAGCTCAGTTTTAGTCACAGTAGCTCCCACAAGTGTCTCCTCAGTGTGTTCCCATTTCCTTAGAAACAGTGTATTTGCTGGGAGAAAAGTGCATTACTGTGCGCTTTCACCGTTCAGCAAATACATGTGTAGAAGCACAGCACTAGCAGAAACAAACATTTCTCGACGTTTTCTAACTCAGGGAAGAAGTTGCACACTTCTGAGATGCATTTGGGCAACTTTGTCAGAAATGAGTTTTTTGCCTAAAGAGACATCCCTATTTGCGCAGTAGTACAGAGTCTGAGTATGTAACTGGGCTTGATGAAATCAGCATTTCTCTTGCTTCCCTGTGCGTAGGGAAGCTCAGTTTTAGTCACAGTAGCTCCCACAAGTGTCTCCTCAGTGTGTTCCCATTTCCTTAGAAACAGTGTTTTTGCTGGGAGAAAAGTGCATTACTGTGCGCTTTCACCGTTCAGCAAATACATGTGTAGAAGCACAGCGCTAGCAGAAACGAACGTTTCTCGACGTTTTCTAACTCAGGGAACAAGTTGCACACTTCTGAGATGCATTTGGGCAACTTTGTCAGAAATGAGTTTTTTGCCTAAAGAGACATGCCTATTTGCGCAGTAGTATAGATTCTGAGTATGTAACTGGGCTTGATGAAATCAGCATTTCTCTTGCTTCCCTGTGCGTAGGGAAGCTCAGTTTTAGTCACAGTAGCTCCCACAAGTGTCTCCTCAGTGTGTTCCCATTTCCTTAGAAACAGTGTATTTGCTGGGAGAAAAGTGCATTACTGTGCGCTTTCACCGTTCAGCAAATACATGTGTAGAAGCACAGCGCTAGCAGAAACAAACGTTTCTCGACGTTTTCTAACTCAGGGAACAAGTGGCACACTTCTGAGATGCATTTGGGCAACTTTGTCAGAAATGAGTTTTTTGCCTACAGAGACATGCCTATTTGCGCAGTAGTACAGATTCTGAGTATGTAACTGGGCTTGATGAAATCAGCATTTCTCTTGCTTCCCTGTGTGTAGGGAAGCTCAGTTTTAGTCATAGTGGCTCCCACAAGTGTCTCCTCAGTGTGTTCCCATTTCCTTAGAAACAGTGTATTTGCTGGGAGAAAAGTGCATTACTGTGCGCTTTCACCGTTCAGCAAATACATGTGTAGAAGCACAGCGCTAGCAGAAACGAACGTTTCTCGACGTTTTCTAACTCAGGGAACTTCTGAGATGCATTTGGGCAACTTTGTCAGAAATGAGTTTTTTGCCTAAAGAGACATGCCTATTTGCGCAGTAGTACAGAGTCTGAGTATGTAACTGGGCTTGATGAAATCAGCATTTCTCTTGCTTCCCTGTGGGTAGGGAAGCTCAGTTTTAGTCACAGTAGCTCCCACAAGTGTCTCCTCAGTGTGTTCCCATTTCCTTAGACACAGTGTATTTGCTGGGAGAAAAGTGCATTACTGTGTGCTTTCACCGTTCAGCAAATACATGTGTAGAAGCACAGCGCTAGCAGAAACGACCGTTTATCGACGTTTTCTAACTCAGGGAACAAGTTGCACACTTCTGAGATGCATTTGGGCAACTTTGTCAGAAATGAGTTTTTTGCCTACAGAGACATGCCTATTTGCGCAGTAGTACAGATTCTGAGTATGAAACTGGGCTTGATGAAATCAGCATTTCTCATGCTTCCCTGTGCGCAGGGAAGCTCAGTTTTAGTCACAGTAGCTCCCACAAGTGTCTCCTCAGTGTGTTCCCATTTCCTTAGAAACAGTGTATTTGCTGGGAGAAAAGTGCATTACTGTGCGCTTTCACCGTTCAGCAAATACATGTGTAGAAGCACAGCGCTAGCAGAAACGACGGTTTCTCGAC